>NC_090811.1:31318964-31918964 GCF_036512215.1 Solanum lycopersicum
GCTGCTTTGTTAGAGTAGGCTCTCTTTTTATCACTTGAGTATTAATGGCTGGTAGTTTGCCTGCTGAAGTTTCCATTAGACTCTTGTAAAAACTCACAAACTCCCCCTGAATATCATTCTGAGCATATAGCATCTTGCCCTTCAAAGACATAATATTCCTTATTTGTTTCTTTTGTGTTCTCTCCTTTATAATTGAGCTGAAGAACTTATTGTTGGCATCCCCTAATTGAATCCATTTTATCCTTTACTTCTGCCTCAGAGCACTTTCTTTTATCAATGACCATTTTTCCAGCTTGATTAGTAACTCTTTTTCCATCCCAACTAGCTCATCAGTAGCCTTCTCTTTTAGTTGATCTGGGACATTGACAGTTTCCACTCTAGCCATCTCAATCTGCTTCCCAATATATTTAAACTCTTTTTTATTCAACTGAGTTAAAACTTGCTGACGGTCCTTCAATTTCCACCACACTTGTTTCATTATGCTATTCACATCTTCTTTTCTCCATACTTCTTCCACCTTATCCATAAAACTTTCATGTTCAGTCCATATATTAAAGAACTTAAAGCTGACTTTTCCATATTGCTGAGTTTTTTGTAATACTATCATCATAGGGCTATGATCAAATATGCTTGGATTCGCATACTCAATAGTGACATGTACCCGTTTATCCATCCATTCATCATTTCCAAATGCTCTATCAATTCTTCTTGATATTCTATCTTCCCCACACTGCTTATTATTCCAGGTATAGTAGTTCCCTTTCCATTGCAATTCAGTAACCTCCATATCTCTCACACAATCACCAAAATCTTGTATTTCATTCTTAGTAACAGGACCTCCATCTAACCTATCCTTAGTAGAAAGAATAGCATTAAAATCTCCTGCAATGAGCCAAGGCTGAGTAATACCTTTTGACATTGTCTTCATTTCCTACCATAAACTTTTTCTCTGTTCCACTGTATTAAAGCCATACACTACAGTCACAATAAACTGATAATCTTTGCTTCTCTCATTAACCTGACAATGAAAGAATTGAGCTGAGCTAGTAATCACCTTAATCTTATACCAATTATCAACCCAAACCAGCCAAATTCTTCCATTAGGACTATCATTTATTAAGCATCTTCCACCCTGGCACTATCCCTTTAAGAACTGTTTTCATATTTTTCTCCTTAACTCTTATTTCAATTAGCCCTGCCATATTAACTTTATTCTGATGTAACATCAGCTTAATCTCCTTCTGCTTATACCTCTTATTCATACCTCTCACATTCCAGAATAACCACTTCATCAACAAGTCTTTGGAGCTCCACCTCTATCAACAGAAAGTGAAGTCATTTTATTATGCATGAGGCTCTCAAAGCCATTCCTTGTTGGTATAGCTTTCAGCATAGAAAAATTAGTCAAACTCAGATCCAGCTGTCCATCTACATAAGTCTGTTTATCATTCTTTGGTGTTTGTTGATCTAGATTCTTTCCTATCTCCTATTCCTTATCCTGTTGATCTTCCTGTGGCCTAAGAGTGATCTCTTGCCTTTGTTCATCCACCTTTCCTTGCTCATTTTTTTGTGAGATATGGCCTTTATATTGCCAAGTTTGAGTTACTTTTTTCCAAGGCCTTCTTCTCTTTGGCATCTCTTCTTTTGCTGCTTGCTCCACCTGACACACATGCCCTATCTTCTAGCATCTATCACAATATTGAGGCCTCCATTCTAGCTCAACATCTTGCATAAAGGTCTTCCCATTTGGATCCACTACTGTTATCTTCTGAGGTATAGCTTTTGTAACATTTACTTCAACAAGCATTCTAGCATATAATATCCTAGTTTTCTTAGTGGTACATTCATCAGCAAAAAGGGGAACTCCTATAGCACTTGCAATCCTACTCAAAGATCCCACACCCCAGCAATTTAAAGGCAATTTTGGAAAGTTCACTCATAATGGAATCTCTATTAGGAATTCACTTCATAGATCAAACTCAAGACACCACTGTTTCAGAATTATTGGTCGATTGTTGATAGTGTATGGCCCAGAGAACAAAATCTCATTCATGTCACTGATTTTCTGAAATTTGATTAAGTAATATCCATCCTCATGAACAAAAACTTCAGGTTTGCTCACACTTGACAAGTTCATCATTATATATCTCTTCAAAGTGTTATACCTAGGGCATTCACCAACCACATATGCAATGAGAGCACACTTCCATTTATGTTCTTCTTCTTGTACCTCTTTCTCCTCCAACTGCACCATTGTTTGTCCATTAACTACTTGTGGAGGAAAGTATTGTTATTATTATTGTTATTATTATTAGTAGTAGTATTATTATTTTATTATTATTACTATTGTAATTAATATTATTATTACTATTATTATTATTATTATTATTATTATTATTATTATTACTATTCTTGCACTAGAACAAGAAGATGATTATGAATTTCTTGCTCTTGTAGCGTTGGAAACCAAGGAAGAAAAGGAGACCTGCAGATCACAAGAAACCATACTAGCACTCATGACTGGATCAGATTCTGAAGAGGATAAAGAAGAAGAAGATATGAATGAAAAGGTTAGTCTTCATCACATACAAGACAATCTAAACTCATACTTAAAAAGGGAGCTAGAATCTTTACTCTACACTCTCATTGATGCATATAAAATCATAGACTCAAAAAGGGAATTGATAATGGAAGACTATGCATCACTAATTGAAGAAAACAAGAATTTTGAAAAACAAAATCTTCATCTTTTATCCATGAATACTAAACTAAGTAAAATCCTAGACTTGGTAACTAAAAGGAATGAAGCACTCTCCAAAGAGCTTTATGTGACTAAAACTGAAGCTGAAAATGAAATGAGATGGACCAGATCCTCCATATTGCTTGACAACATTCACAAGAATCGTACATCTGAGAGACATGGGATAGGTTTTGATAGAACTAGCTCTCAAGTAAAAAATCCCAACATAGATTGTCTATGCATGCACTGTGGGCTGGTAGGGCATAAAAGTCCTGATTGTCAAAGAAAACAAACTGCTCATAACAAAGACTTGAAATCTTTGAGAAAACCTCATCATGAGAAAACCAATGAGCAAAAACAAATTCCTACAGTCAAATCTCTTCCTAGATGGGCCAGAAAAAATCTTATTCATCCATTCTCTAAGCATAAATCAAAGTGGATTTGGGTACCAAAATCTAATCACCAAAATTAAACTGCAGGGATCAATGAAGAGGAAGCAACAACAATGGTACTTGGATAGTGCATGTTCCAGACACATGACTGGAGATAAAAGAAGATTCCTCACACTCAAGAAAATCAAAGGAGGAAACGTTTCCTTTGGTAATGGAAAAAGTGAGGAAATTTAGGGAATTGGAAAGGTGGGATCAATGGATACTCATGCGATTGAGAACGTATACAATGTGAATGGCCTACAACATAATCTATTGAGCGTATCTCAAATATGTGATAAAGGAAACAATGTTCTCTTTACAGAAAAGGAATGCAGAGTAACAAACTCAGTGACTGGGAACCTAGTTCTACTAGGTAAGAGACACAAGAATGTGTACAAAGCCAATATTGTTGACTCCAAGGAAGATACTCTTAAATGTATAAGTGCGGTCTCTGATTGCTCCATGCTATGGCACGAAAGAATGGGACACATTAGCATGATAACTATAAATAAACTCATATCTAAAGACCTGGTTAGGGGACTGCCAACCAAAAGTTTCAGGGACAACCAAGTATCTGGAACCTGCATTCAAGGAAAACAGGTTAGATCATCCTTCAAACCAAAGTTGACAGTGAGTACTACCAAGCCACTAGAACTGCTCCACATGAATTTGTGTGGACCAATGCGTGTACAAAGCAGGGGTGGAAAAAGATATGTATTTGTAATAGTTGATGACTACTCAAGATTCACTTGGACATTGTTTCTTGCAACAAAGGATGAGACATTCACTATGATCGAAATCTTTGCAAAGCTGGTTCAGAAAAAGTTCAACAAAGAAATAATTAGCATCAGATCTGATCATGGGTTGGAGTTTGAGAACTCACAATTCATACAATTTTGCACTACAAATGGGATTGAGCATACCTTCTCAACACCTAGAACACCACAACAAAATGGTGTAGTTGAGAGGAAAAATAGAACACTTGAAGATATTGCAAGAACAATGTTAATCTCAAGCAAACTTCCAAAATTCTACTGGGCTGAAGTAGTGAACACAGAATGTTATCTAATAAACAGATGTATGATCAGATTAGTGTTAAACAAAACACCATATGATCTGCTAAAAGGAAGAAAAGTAAATTTAGCACATCTTAGGGTCTTTAGGTGTGTATGCTTTATACACAACAATGACAAGGACAATTTGGGAAAATTTGATGCCAAGAGTGATGAAGGAATTTTTCTGGGCTTCTCGTCACAAAGAAAAGACTACAAGGTACTGAATAAAAGAACAAACCGTGTAAAAGAAAGTTTTCATATTGTCTTTAATGAAAATTGCAGTGAAGTTGAAGGGAATTCAGAGGATGAACAGAATGAGGGAACCTTCTCCAAGCCATCACAACCAAAAATATAGGGAGAAGAATCTATACCCTCGCATAAAAGACCTGAAATAGGAGATAAGTCTACTAATGAAACTGGTTCTTCTGCACCTCAAGAGCCAGTAAACATTCCAACTCACAGTTGGAAACATCAAAGCTCTCACCCTTTGCAAAACATTCTTACTCCTCTTAACTCAGGTATCTCTACAAGATCCAAATTATGAAGCATGTGTGCATTCTCTGCCTATGTGTCCCTGATTGAGCCAAAAAATATAAAGGAAGCACTACTAGACTCTGATTGGATTAGCGACATGCAAGAAGAACTCAATCAATTTGAAAGAAGCAGAGTATGGAACCTGGTTCCAAAACCTCAAAACAGGACAGTAATAGGAACAAGGTGGGTGTTTAGAAACAAGATCTATGAGCAAGGTCAAATAGTACGCAACAAATCTAGGCTAGTTGTACAAGGATACAACCAAGAAGAAGTTATAGACTACGATGAAACCTTTGCACCAGTAGCAAGAATTGAGGCAATCAGAATATTGGTCGCATATACTGCTCACATAGAGTTTAAACTCTACCAAATGGATGTCAAAAGTGCCTTCTTAAATGGTTATCTGCAAGAAGAGGTGTATGTGAAAAACCCCCCAGGTTTTGAGAATACCATGTATCCTGATCATGTACATAAACTGGACAAAGCACTCTATGGGCTAAAACAAGCACCTAGAGCATGGTATGATCGATTGTCCACTTTTCTTCTCACACATGGATACACAAGAAGAAAATTGATAATACACTGTTTCTTCGAAAACAAGGTGAAGATCTGTTCATAGTCCAAGTATATGTAGATGATATCATATTTGGAGGAACCAATGACTTACTGGGAGTAGAATTTGCTCAACTAATGAATAGTGAGTTTGAGATGAGTATGATGGGAGAGTTAAACATCTTTTTTGGACTCCAAATTAAGCAAACTCTAGTTGGAACATCAATTCATCAACAAAAGTACATCAAGGAATTACTGAAGAAGTATGATATGAATGAAGCTAAGTCAAATGACACACCTATTGGGACAACAACAAAGCTTGATAAAGATGAACCAGGTTCACCAGTAAATGACACTAAATATAGAGGTATGATTGGATCACTCCTATACCTTAGTGCCAGTAGACCTGATATAGTGTTCAGTGTTGGTCTATGTGCACGGTTTCAGTCCTGTCCCAAGGAATCACATCTAAAAGCTGTCAAAAGAATCCTGTGATATTTAAAAGGCACAATGAAACCTGGTTCTCTGGTATCTAACTGGGGAATCTTTTTATTTAAAAGGATTTGCTGATGCAGATTATACAGGACATATAGTTGATAGAAAAAGTACCTCTAGGATGGCACACTTTTTAGGACCATGTTTAATATCTTGGGCAACCAGAAAACAAAATTCAGTGGCTTTATCTACTGCGGAGGCTGAGTATTTTGCAGCAGCTTCATGTTGTGCCCAACTTCTTTGGATAAAACAGCAGCTTAAACATTTTAGCATAGAAACATGTTGTATTCTTATTCTATGTGATAATACAAGTGCTATGAAAATGGACAAAAACCCAGTTCAACACAAACGCACCAAACACATAGATGTTAGACATCACTTTCTTCGTGATAATGTTGAAAAAGGAAACATAGTAATGAAGTTTTGCAAAATTGAGGATCAAGTTGCTGATATTTTCACCAAGGCACTAGGAAGAGAAACATTTCAGAAAAATAGACTTGAGTTAGGGCTCATCTTTTAAGGTTGAATTTTGTCCAACCAAGTTCTAAGGAGATATGAACCAGGTTCAGTCAAGTTGGTTCTACAATTGCTTTACACTTAGCAGTCAAAAATTAATAAAAGGGGGGGAACAATTTCATCTTCTCTCTCCTATGTCACGTCTCTGAAAAGCAGGTGCAACCGTCAAAGCACACGTCTCCTCGATGTCAATCCCCCATAATTACTCAAACCCCTCGAATACAACATCAAAACCGTTCCCATTAAAGCACTCTCTCTAAACAAGCAACCAACTCTTTCTCATCTTCATTCTTAAAAAAAATCCTCTCCATCTCCATGGTTAATCCACTTGTTGCTTACTAAGATGATGAAAATTCATCTGACAGTGCATCTTCTTAGGGGGAAGAGAATCCTGTCGTTGATACTGTGCTTAATCAAGGGGAAGAAAGCCAACTCCCAACCAAACCATCTATATCCTCACCCAAATCAGATCCGTCTACATCTCCACCACCAAAAGTTACATCTCCACCATCACCAGTTATAGAAACATCTCCACCTCCAGTTGCAAAATCTCCACCACCACCCGTCATAGAATCACCATCACCACCAGTCCAAGAAAGCCTATTACCACCAAATCAGGAAACTCCCATAACCACTATTCCAAAAAATCCCTCTTCTTCCCCATCTTACAAAACCACTCCTCAAAATCCACCACCATCTCCACATTCTCCAATCAATGATGACATTCTTCTGAGCACACTTCACCTTAAAAAACCAAGACGACCAATAAAACACATTGCAGTTAAACAGGTTCGTTCACACAGGCCAGTGACTCGGAGTGTGAATGTGGTCAAACCAACAGATGATGCAACATCTAGTGTGAAGCGTCATCGTCTGGGTAAGTCTCATGTTCACTCATCTGTTTCTCCAATGATTCTTGATTCTGAAACTGATGATGTTTCTGAGGGTAAACATTCTTAAACCGCTCAGTCAAAATCAAAATCTGCAAAAAGAAATGTTGATAAATTTCTCAAAGTGGGAGGAGTTATTTCTTGAACCTAATATGATTTATGAACAAGAAGTGGTAGATTTCTATACAAATTTGGTAATCTTGGAAGGAGATGTGGTATCGTCTAATGTGAAGGGAGTTGACATTGTTTTTGATGCAACTAAACTTGGGGAAATCTTGCATATACCATTTGTGGGTATTAATGAGTATCATTGGGGTTTTGATGAACATTCTAGCTTGCCAGCTAAAATCTCTCAAGGTAGAGTCAATTCTAGGGCACAAACTGTTTTAATGGGAATTATGAGATCATTACATAAGCTTCTCTTTGAGATAGTACATAAGGTGATACTGCCTAGAGGTCATCAACGTCACATTGCCTCCATAAGAGACATGGGACTTATGAATGGTCTTGAGTGCAAAGAACGCATTGACTGACCCACACTGAGTATCAAACATCTTGCTAGAATTGTTGATCCTAAACTAGGTTCTCATCAATAAGCTTTTGGAAATCTGTTAACTAGAGTGTTTGATGCATTTGAAGTTCCATTGGGAGAAGGCAGGATTTTGACTAGTGCAGATATATTTACTCAAACCATTCTTGCTGATTGTGGCATTCCCATGGAATCGGAGCAGGTTGCAAATGCTTCTCTACGTACATCTGGTCATGTTGTTCAGTTACTCACGGAACTCAAAGTGGCTGAAGAAAAATATGCCACTCTTGAATTGGAAAACCAGAATTTACGTGTTGAACTTCATACTTCAAATGCTGAGATTCAAAGGTTGAAAGATCAGTTGGTGCAGCAGCAACTTGCTCACAATGAAAGGGTTGACAGAAATATGGATATGCTTTCTTCTGCTTCAACCAAGCCTAGTCAAACTTCAACTTGAAAAGAATCTTGTTTGAACCTGGTTCTTTTGGTTGTTTAACTCTGTGTTGTTACTCTTCTTTTTGTTGCCAGAACATTTTATTGTGCTCAACTGGCTGAGCTTCAATTGTTTCTATGGATGTTATTTGGTTTTGTTTAGCTGCTATTGGACTCTTTTTGATTTGTCAAAAGGGGGAAGAGGTATGCACCACACAGATAGATTTGTCTTCATCAAAAAGGGGGAATATGATAGAATCGATAATTCTACTACAAGAAAAAAAGTTAATCGAAATCGATATTTTGATGATAGACAAGAAATGCAAAATAATTGATGCAGCAAAGCAGCCAAAGCAATAAAATAAGGATTAAAGTAGCAAAATGATGCAGCCACGTAGTCAAGAAATAGAGTTATTTGTCAAAGCCAAAAATAATATATTGAAGGTATAAGTTGATACAAATAAGGAAACCTTAAATATATTATTAAGAAAGGAAGTTGTATAGAATAAGGATTGTAGTATAAAAGGTAAAAAAAAAAGGTAATCCTTGTTTAACTATAATTTCCTTACCTTATCTGATAAGGATTAAAGGCAAAAGAAAACTCTATAAGAAGAGGACAATCGCAGATGAAGAAGATCACGACTTCACATAGAGAGGAAAGTGAGAATTATTGATCGAATAGAAGTCTTCAAGATTGATAGGTTTGCTAAGTTTAAAAAGTTCTTGAGTGAGAAAATTTTTGAACGTGTAAAACTATCTTCTTGTTTCGTTCTTGATTGTAAGTTACGGTTTATTGTACAAGGAGTGGGTTTGGCTTCTTGTAAGGTTGAGTTTCAGTGAAGGTTGTAACAAAAGGTGGGTTTGACCTTTTGGAGAGTAGAAGTAATCGATTGTAGTTAATCTAGAGAGGTAGTAGTTGTAAGGCTTTTTTATTATTGAGTTGTAATCACAAAATCTTATAGTTGAATTAATAAAACGAGGTTTTTCCTTCCTTGAGTGAGGAAGACTTTTAATTTAATAAGTGTTTGTGTCTTTACTTAAAAGCAACTTACAAGAACCTGGTTCTTGTTCTACGGGATAGGTTTGTTCAACTGAGAATGTTGAATTAGCGGTAATCTATTTTATTGTGCTAACTCCGACACTTCCTAATGGTGTCAATATTGTTAACAAAAGTATTGTATTGTTACCTACAGATTAAAGTGACCTTTTCTTGGAGAGAGAGCCTCTTAATTAACAATCAGAATAATAAATATTCTTGCAACTTTGCTTAAGAAGCACCAACACTATTTGCTTATTGGTGTGATTTTCTTAAACTAGATCATTACAATAGAAGTCTCTTATCCTGTGATGGTGTTGCAAGGACCCAAAGAGGACACTGTCTTCATGCGTAAAATTGTCTGAAGAGGTATAATTTGTGTATCTTAGATTTTATCTGCATATTACGTTGTTCTAAACATAGCTTTAATTAAGCCATGCTATGTATTCTAAAGGACATTCCATTTACATAACAAGGATGTTGGAGTTATTTCCCGCAGGGTACACTGGTAGCGCTTCTCCTGTTGTACGTTTTTATTGGTTCATGCCTTTTTTAGATTGTTCAGTACATCAAAACTCCATTCTAAATAATTATTTATTTGTATTGAGTAAAATTCAACAGGATAAAATGAAATGGTAAATCTGATGTCATTGATAGGAAGATCGTTCACTAAGATCTTTGTAGCAGATAGTTGACAAACTTACAATCGGAAAAAACTCGTCCGCTAACACTGTTAAATTGCTTCTATGTCCTCTAAGATTCTTATAGTTATTTACTGACATGATAAATTAGTCAATGTTTTAACATATTACTGTGTTGTTGACCTAGACTCTCCTTGAGAGAAGCTTACTTAGACATCTTATTAATTATTTCCCATTAGTCTCTCCCTTTTGGGACATCCTATAAAAGTGGAATGATACGGCTCCTATCAAAGATAACCTGCCAAAATTTTCTCAGGATACAAAATGTTGTTATTTTTTATACTTCTTTCTCATTCTTCTGAATTATTTGCTCCGGTACTAAGGTTATATATTTCTACTAACATCACTGCTAGATCTGTGATTCAACTTAGTGTCTTATTCACTTGATGTTTTAGTATTATTCTTTTTTAATAGGAAGGAAAGTTTTTTACATTGGTGTTGTTACTTCCCTCCTTTCTTGACAAATAGAATCTCTTTTCTTGTTCCTAACATAACTTTCTCAATTTGCATGTGATATACCATGGTTTCAAGGTATAATTAATACTTTTTTCTTAAGTTTAGTGTGTCCAAAAGACTTTTTTTGCTAGTTTTTTATATAAGTTTTTCTTTGTTTTGCAGGAAATCTATCCAAAGCTGAATGTATAGATTTTGAGCGAAGAAATGCAGAAGAGACCACCTACAGAGCTTATGACGGTCCGCCGTGCTTGTGACGGTCCGTAGGTGGCAGCGTAGTGCAACTGCTGAAGGAAGATGGACAAGTCTGACCAAGTGTGGGGTTACGAATCTTGTGACGGTCCATCCTGCAGGTTCGTCATGAAGTTCAGAGAAGTGATCCCAGTATCCATATTCAAAGAGTTGAAGTGTTTTGAAACGAAGGCCCTCGACGGACCGTTGTGCCAATGACGGTCCGTTATACTTGCCGTCGAGGGTAATGAAGAAGAGCAGCAGAAGAAATTGCACAAGTATGGGACGACGGAGTCCATGACGGTCCGTCGTGACCATGACGATCCGTCGCGAGGTCAGTCGACCCAGCCGCGTTTTGGAAGATTTCCAGCAAACAGAGTCCTTGTTTAATTAGGTTTTTATTTTCTATAAATAGTTCGAAAAACCTCGTTTTTGAGGTCAGACGCCGGATAATTATACTCTTAGATTTTTAGACTCCGTATTGTTAGACATCATATTATTAGACTTTGTGTATTAGTGTTAAATTTGGCGATTCTTGCAAGTGATTTTTGGTGATTAATCAAGCAAACTTTTAAATTTTACTCTTTCTCATTGAAGTAAGTACATGAACTCTTATTTAATATATTTGAATATTGTATTTATGGCCATGAGTAACTAAACTCCATAACTAGGGTTGTGGGAACCATAGGCAAATAATGAGATAAATCCTAACTAAAATAACAATTCTAGAATAGTGTCTTGCATGTATTAATAATTATTTCGCTTAGAAGTCTTTTTAACGGATGACCAACGTTAGAACTCGCCTTAATGCTACTTGCCGGACCAAGGAGGTAGATAATAGGAAAATAATTATTAACATAGATTTAGTGTATACTATCTAATAGGCTAGTATTGATTGGTAAGAGGTAATAACTTAGTCAAATATCGAATACGATGCTTAATATGAGGTAAGAATAAAGGTTAGGATAGCAACACACGTAGCCGGACCAAGGTGCGGAGTGAGATTTTCTAGATGCCGGACCAAGGATTTAGAAATACATAACTTATCACTTTGCATGCAAGATACTAGGAAAGAATTGTTATAGTTAGAATTATCAAGTTATGAACCTGTGGGGAACACGTAAACCCTAGTTACTTTGATTAATTGATTAAAATCCAACTGTCAAAGCTGTTAAGTGTTTCTTTCAAGTTCGTTATTTATTTTTACTCATTTAGAAATAGAAACGCCCCTTTTATGTTTTTACTTTCCAAGGAAGTCATTGCCCAAACAATAGTAATAACAGGTTGAAGTTAAGTCTAGACTATTTTCCTCGTGGGAACGATCCCAACCTCACTAGTTGGGTTATTTACTTGACACGACCGCTTTACTTCTTATTTGAGAAGTAAGTTTGAGCGTATCAACATGTCCCTTGAAATGGGGTTGTAGGTCTTGATTCTCTTGGATACTTGATGAACAAAATTGAAAACAGTGACCTCTTTGATTGGGTTGGACGGGTTAAGATTATTGATTGCATTTGCAATTCCATTTTAGTGGATCCTCAAACTGGTCAGGTATCACCTTCTAAAATTTTGAAAAGGAAAGATTGAAAGGATATCACTTTTCCTTTTTGCCTTGTTTTTATTCAATTTCTGATTTTTTTTCATGACACCTGCTTCAAATTTGGGCATGCAGTCCATTATTGAGAAGTTGTTCTTGATGCTTCACGATCCAGATTATCGAGTTAGGTTATGATTTGCTTAATGGGTTAGTGTTCTTTTCCAAACTTAAAATGGTCATTTTGAACTGTTCCAGAACATATGGTACAATACTTAGTTTTTCTTTTTAATGCATTATTACCTTTTTTAAGTATGTCGAAACTAACTGCTTAGCTATAAATAACCATCCATATAAATCTCAAGTGAATAACATGGTTATTAGTTTATCACAGTAAGTTGTGTTGTTATTTAGAATTCTTTGAAAGTTGCTCAAAAGTTCAACGAAGACAATAGTCATCATTTTCTTTTATCAAAAGTTTGATAAGAACTCACCTTCTCATAAAGACTAGAATAGTAGAAGAACATGGATGGCACACGAACAGGTCAGAATAATCCAATTAGTAGAAGTATATACTATGTCGCATGAAATTAGATGATTGTCTATGTGTTTTGGGTGCATCATACTTGTTCCAGATTTATCATAATCTAATAAACTAAATGGTCTCTATAGAATGGTGGTTAAACCGACCTTAATGTAGGGGTTAGAGTGTTAGACTGTCAAGAACGTCCAAGATCAATGATAATGTAGCAGACACTATGATACTTATATGGATGTGTGGACCACTGAAAAGACATGCAAAAATATTATATTATATGTTTTGCAAAGTTCCCAAGTGTGTTTTGCAATGTTTCCATTGATGATGGTTTAATCTAAGCTTAAACGTATATTGTAAGTTAGCTAAAAAAGTATAGCACATTTAATTAAGCTAAAAGGTTACGTATGTTTCTGTCTTTTTCTTCCATTATAATATTATTCCTAATCATTATTGTTCCCTATTTATCTCAATTTATTATAAAAGGAAAAATACGAATAAATATCACGGTAAAAAACAATCTCTCATTTTATATTGATCAATGTGAAGCATATAACCAAGCTGTCGAGGGATAAAAGAAGCGAAGAATATGCGGTCTTGGAATATGGATGTATTTGTAAAGCAAATGATTCTTTCTAATCATTTTTCTGGTTAATATGAAGCGTGTACAACAAGTGGTTACTCCCATTGAGAATTCATTACTTGTGACACCATGGAGTCTCCTCCTGCTACTACTAATCAGGACGAGGTTTATCCCTTTGTTTCAAGTATGAGGGCATCCCTTTGTTAGTCATCTATTGTTTAGTTTTGATGTTTTCTGTCTTTGTGAAAAGTACAAACTGTGCAATAATAATAGTTGAGCAATGTAGGTTTTCTAAAGAGTAGTTGACAAATTGTTTTTGATGTTTTGCATCGAATGTATGTGATTCGAATTTTGCTATCTATAGATTTTGAACCCTTTAAAAATTATTTTATATGAATGTTTAATATTTTAGAGGTATTTAGTAATTGTTATTTAATTTATTTAAGCAATGTATTTTTAAAATAGATAAATAAAATTATTTTACAAGAATTTTTTAGCAACAAATATAATGACGATTTGGTTGTTGCTATAAAAATATATTGACGATAGATTGCCAACGAAACATTTTATTGACAAAAATTTCGTTGCAAATTTATTTCAAATGACAAAATTAATTATGAAATTAGCAACGAGCTATATAAGTATAACAACGGATCAATCCGTCACTAATAATTCGCGACGGATATCATTCGTCTCTAATACGTTGTTAAACTTGCGACCGAACTCATTTTTCGTTGCTAAGAGATTACTAACGAGCGAAATAGCAGCAGCCAACAATTCATCGTGAATCCGTCACAAATTTGATTTTGTGACGAAAAAACATAGATTAGCGACGGATTCCGTCGGTCGCTAAATACTTTTTTTTTGGAGTGTATACTATCCTTTAAATTTTAATTATTATATAGAATGATTTTGACCAACTTATATTATAATAATACGTATTTAGCAGGTGACTTGAATGTTTTCATCTATATTTCTGTTGTGCCTAAAATATTGCAACTGTATGTTCATTCAATTTTACAATTTGTTTTTTTTTCAACTGACATCTTTATGTTTAATTTACGTGTACTATTTTAATTTGATATCGAGTTTAATGATGTACATATATTTTTTTTAGTTTTGTGATTTTAAATTAAAAATATATTATATGTATGAAAATAATTTTTTGATATTAAACATGTTTTGTGAAAAGTTAAAATTAATTATAGAGTTGTTAAAAAAAGAAGACATTTTTTGTGTGTAACGGACTAAAAGGAGAATCAGAAAAAAACAAGTTGAAATGAATAAACTAATTTATGGCGTAGGAGATAAACTATATGACTTATTGTTTTATATTTTTATTCTAATTCAAATAGTAAATAATTATTTGGTATCATTTATTTCCTCCAAATTACTTTATCCATTCATTTATTTTTCACTTATTTTTTAAAATAAATTTTCATTTTTATTTGTCATTTTTTATAAATCAAGAAAAGACAATTATTATTTTCCATGTTTTGCCCTAAGAATTAAATCATATTCCTCATATCATTTTTCAAAACTCAAACACTATATTTACTATTTTGGTCCACTTTTAATTCTTATAGTTTTCTTTTTAGATTCAAATGATAACAATTTTGACTAAGATTTTTTACGATATATTTTTTATCATATTAATATGCTAAAAATTAGAGTTTATAGTACTTTTCATATAGTTGTTGAATATCTATATTTTTTTGTTTAAAATATGTAATTAATCTAATAAAATATAATTTTAAAAATTAGTCAAATTCACTTTTGATAAACACAACATGACAATCATTAGTGGACAAATTGAATAATTAGTTGGGTCAAAGAGCATGATAAAAGACTTATATCAATAATTATTTCTTAATGATTGTGTATCAAGTCAAATAATAATGAACGAAAGTATTAGATCGAAAAAGGTTATTTGTACATCCGATGATTATACTTACAAAAAGTCAAACTTGGGTTTCTAGTTAGGTTATGAAATGAAGAATTAACATTTCTAGGTGACTTTGAGAAATGGATTGATTGCAGCCTAATTTTACTACTCATTGCATTTAATGAGTAGAAAATTTCTTTGAAATACTTACAAATATTACTTATTTGGTCAGAAATATGAATTACGCGACATTAGCTATCAGAAATTCTCTATTTTTTTTAATTATATGACTTCTTCATTGTTAATTTGTTTTCCAAATAATTTTATATTTTTGAATTTAGAAGATCTTTAAACTTAAAACATGATTTTAAAACACTCTCCAAAACCTAGTTGCCAAAACCCTAGATGTTTGAATTCTACAGCCAGAATGGGGATTTGGAATTTTTCCGTGGTTGGAAAATTCTCATACGTATGACTTGATATTCACGAATTGTGAAAGATTACTCCAAAACAATGTGATGTGGACTTAGAGAAATTATATAATCAATATGTGTTGCGTAATGAATCTTTTACATAGCTCACAGGAACGACTATTACCTAATGCAGACTTTTAAATGGGATCCTTTATTTGACCCAGCGGAAGAAACATCAATAGATATTGCAGTAATATCGCTATTAGCTCTACCTTATTGAAATTCCAATCGATTTGAAACAATCTTATCACTTCTCACTGGTTGTTGTTGTTGGAAAGTCATGAGAAGTTGATATGGCTACCAATAACAACAAAATGATATCATGTTACAATAATAAAGGTGGAAGTAGACCTTTTGGGTGAGTTTCCGAGGAGAGTCGATGTGGGAATCAAGAAAAAGACAAGTGAAATCGTGGCTAAATAGATTACCATCAAATATAGTTATCTCTCTGAGCATTGCAGAAACTGCAAACTATATAAAGGCTTAATGAAAATGAGTGTTTTGTATCACATCCGAAATTATATCCAAATGATGAAGGGGTGCGGAAAACGAAAAAGATAAGAGTAAAAATAACAACAAAGAGATCAATACAGTGTCAAAAAAAAGGACAAGAATGCTGACAAGGGAAGTCGATGAACAATAACTTCCAGAAACCTAGAATTAAAATTGGGGCTAGGAGAGGATAATATCATTACAGGGGAGGACGGATACAAAGATGGAATACAAAGGAGAAAGAGAGTGAAGATGATTTGTTGATGACCGGGAACAAGTTTAATGTACTTAATGAGGAAGAAGAGAAAGAAGAAACAAGTCAACAATAAGAAAATAGATGACCATAGAAACGCCAAGGCTGGGAAAAGCACAAAGGAAAAAGTTGTGGTTGCAATCAAAGACTGGGTGGAAGATAATTTTGGCAAATCATGCAAGGAAAAGGATATATCAGTGAATAATTTGTTAAGAAACAAAAAGATGTCAGAAATTACCAACAAAAAAAAAAACAAAGGGGAAGAGTATAAGGAGATATCGACAATGATATGAAAAAGTATAGTGATAAAATACAAGACATTGGAAAAGATAGTTAAAAATGGGGTGGAGATGGTCATTAAATTGACGAATCCAAAGGTAGGACGAAAAGAAGAGGAAACTCCACCAGGCCAATTAAATACAAATACAAGTGATATGAAGGGGGAAGGTTACATTCATCATATAACAATCAAGGAAAATTCACTAGCAGGGAAAATGTTCAAGAACAATAGGAGAAAACGCAGGGGCCAGAAATAAGGGGAGAAAACAAGGATGTAACTGAAAATATCAATGAGATAAACAAATAAAGAGATCTATCACCAAGGTGTACGAAATAATTGTGAAAATAGGCGGAAAGAGCTACAAAGCTAATGGTAAGGACAAAAGCACAATGATTAATGTAGCAAAACCACCAATGTGTAAATGGTGATAGACAAACTATTATTCTAGAGTGTATTAGATTAGTTAGCTCACAAAATTCTTTTGAAATATTAATTAAGTTGAAGAAAAGAAGCAAATCTGCATTTATTTCCCTTATATAAGTTCAAAAGTCTTCAACAAAAAAGAAATCTATAGAATTCAAAATGACAAATATTGTAGCAAATATCTCTTCCAAAATTTATATATGAAAGATCATATTGAGGGATATAGACCAACTAAGGCTCCACCCAACTTTATTACCACCTTAGTACTTTAAGTTTCCTTGGTTCATATGCTAGGACTCCTCGGAAGAATGACTCAGGCAAGAATATTTTTTGTCACCTCTAATGGCTCACACACTTGTTTTGGAGGTTAGACTCCAGATCAAATAGTTCCTCCATGTTTTCTAACTCCGAGAACTGAGTCAGTTGCTATTATAGTCCTCTATTAGATAATGTGGTATTGTATCACATTTTGCTAACATTCTGTCCATGACCATTTATGAGCAAAAGATGTTCAGAAGGTTCAGCATGAGGAATCTTTCCACCTATACAGGTGACTTGAATGAGGATACATATGAAGTTATAGTTACCTGTAATTGAAGATTGGATAACCTTAGATTAGATGAGTCTCATGAAATTGACTACACGATGTTCCAGATGACTGGCCTTACGAAGCAGTGATGGAGGGATTATATTAATAGTATTTCAACTGGATCACCTCTATCATATTTCTAGATAAGTTTATTCTACGCGATTAGAGGGAGATAAAGAGAGTCGAGTTCGAGGATTCGCAGCAAGACGATATGTCAATCACAAAGTATGAGGTTAAATTTCATGTTTTTGCTAACAACTCTTTGATGATACTTCCCACTGAGGCTGAGAGAGTGAAAAGGTGTATTAATGGTCCAATTGTTTTGATTTCATCTGGGAGTTTCTTAGGTTACCACTTCTGGTGTTTCATTTAAGAAAGTGGTAGATGTTGCCAAGGAGTTTGAAATGGTTTGAAGTGAGGGATTTGAGCAACATGAGGCCAAGAGGGCCAATCTTTTAGGTCATTTAGGTAGTGCTCCTCTTGAGAGTCGAGGTTAATTAGGGAGAGGTTGTCACTCTTAGTACCCACTCATGTTGCGATATCAACTGCTGAGGTCGATTATATTAGGCATATTTCTTCTAGTTCGATACATACTTCACATGCTTCACTTTCTAGATTGGTAGGTCGTGGAGGAATTATTGTCATCCAGGTTCCTCTCATCAGCATATGTCAATATTTACCATTGTACCCTTATTTAATATTTTTCTTAAAGTCAAGTTTTCAATAAATGAACATGAATTAATTTATTTTGAATAATTAATTAATTTGAACAATAGACATGAATTGTGTACTTAGTTTTTCAATGTTGGTTAAGTATATATTTCTAGGCTAATAAATTTCAAGGGTAAAATAGGAAGAATAGAGTCATTTATGCATTGATTTTGTAGAATAATAAATATTAAGACATATCTATTTTAGTAAAGATATGTAAATAGGAACGGAGAAAGTATTTTTCTATTCTCTCTACCATATATTTTAACTTTACTCAATTCCTTAACTATTAATTCTCCTAATACTCCCTTCATTCAATTTTACTTCGCACTTTGACTTGACACACCAATTAATAAAATAATTATTGATATATGTATTTTACCAAATTATCTCTATAAAATGATTTCTTGTAAAATGATTTGAAACATAAGTATTTAATGTTGAGGGTAAAACATGAAAAAAAAATAGTCTTTTCTTGATATGTCAAAAGTGACAAGTTCAAATGAAAATCTCTTTTAGAAATAAGTGACAAGTAAAATTGAATTGAAAGTGTACTTCTTACCATCTATTTTAGAACTCCTTAATTTTTAGGGGTCATTTGGTTGGTAACTATTTATTCAAGGATAAATTATCATGGGGTTAGTTATCGTGGGATAACTTATCCAATCTGAAGAAACCTTACCCCAAAACAAGAACCAGTTCTTGTAAGTTGCTTTTACGTAAAGACACAAACACTTATTGAATTAAAAATCTTCCTTACTCAAGGAAGGAAAAACCTCGTTTTATTAATTCAACTATAAGATTTTGTGATTACAACTCAATAGTCAAAAGTCTTATCTCTACTACCTCCCTCGATTGACTCCAATCGATCTCTCCAAAAGGCCAAACCCACCTTTTGTTACAACTCTTACTAACACTCAACCCTACAAAGAGCCAAACCCACCCTTTGTACAATAAACTGTAAATTACAATCAAGAACAAAACAATAAAACAGTTCTACAAGTTAAAAACCTTCTCACTCAAGAATGTTTTAAACGTGGTAAACAGATCAATCTTGAAGACTTCAGTTTGATGAGTAATTCTCCCTTTTCTCTCTATGTGAAGTCGTCAGAATCTTCATCTGCATCGTGCTCTTCTTATATAGTTTCTCTTGCCTCGTACACTCCTTATCAGATAAGGTAAGAAAGTTATTGTTAAACAAGGACTCCTTTTTAAAGTACAATCCTTATTATATACAACTTCCTTCCTTAATAATATATTTAAGGTTTTCCTTATTTGTATCAACTTGTACCTTTAATATATTATTTTTGGCTTTTGAAAAATAACTCCATTTTACTCGATCTTGGACTCTAGCTTGGCTTCTTTTGCTGCATACATTTGCTACTGTTCTTTGCGCTTCTTGTCTATCATCAAAACATGAATTATCAATTCTATCATATTGTATCACAATCATTATGATATAAATGGTTGGATAAGTTATCTCAAACATGTCAACTAAACAAGACATCTAAATTATGTCCTAGGACTTTTTTTTTATCCTATGACTATTTTAATTTATCCCTCACATCAAATAAGCCCTTAATTCTTTCAAAATTCTAACCATATTTTTTAGGACTCCTTAATTATTAGTTTTCTTAAAACACCTTATCACATGTTATAGGACTATTTAGTTATTAATTTTCTTAAATAGTTCTTATCATATGTTTTGAGACTACTTAATCATTAAGTTTTTTTTAATACTTTTACCATATAACTTTTCTACTTATGAACATGCATATATTACTTCCAACATATTACATGAAATTAAAAAAAAAAGATTTAAAAGAGAAGGAAATGTAATAAAGAAAAAAGGGAACTATCAAAAAATATATTTATCAAACTTTCCAACTTCACACTAAAACCCAGCAACAACAGCAACAATGATGGGGCCTCCAGTCTTTTTCCATCAAGGAAAGTGCACTTTCTTCCCCTATATATATAAAACCCAGAAACTATAAACTCGGAAAATCCAATTTAGCTTTCAAAATAAACAATGTTAATTTTACAAAAATAAATAAATAAATAAATCATATCAATTAAAAGGAAATAAATAATATTTAAATCATTAGTACAACATTTTCTTGAGAGGTCACTGCAAAATTTTCCTCGTACGTAATCTTTCGAATTATAATCATACAGCAAAACCTCTCCATATTAATATAGTTGGGATCATGAAATATTATTATTTTGCGGAGATATTATTTAATTAATAAATTAATATTTATTAATTTAAAGAGTGTTTTGAGGTTCAACCTTGTGATAATGGGATAAATAGAGATTTGAAGTCATATCACCGAAACATATTTTATTGAAAGATATTGGAAGGCTATAAAGTTAGAAAAACTAATCCAGAAACAATTAATGTTCTAGATGCTATCAAGTTTGCAATCTCAGCTTGAACAACAAATATTCAAAAAGACATATACAGAAGCAAATTATTTTCGACACTGCAAAATTTGTGCGGAATAGGGGTTCAAATAGGTTGGGCGGGTTAGATTGAGATAGAAATCGGGTTGGGTCTTGACCTATTCAAATTTATTTTTTACTCAAATGGGGTTGGGTTCAAATAAACTAAAAAACGGTTTGGATCTTGACATAATAATATTTAACTTTAATAATCACAATTCAAATTTTCTCTCAAGATTTCATTTTTAAAATATAACAATTGGATAGATAAATCCTAAAATTGTTAAATAGATAATAATTCATACCATTAATATAGGGAAATATCTTAGTAAAATTTTTTAAAACATGTTAAAATTGGAAATTTAATTGGGCTCAATTGAGGATTCTCTTAAAATGCATGGCTTGAATGGGTTGAGATTTAATTTAATTCAAATTTTCTTGAGACTAACACTTAAAATTCTGGGGTGGGTGGGCAGGTTATGTATGTTTGAGTTCATTTCTGACACCCGTAGTTTGGAGGACGATATCTCAATGATTTCGAATGAACCCACTAGTGAAAACGTCATTCATTTACTTATTGTCATAATTAATGTTCATGATTATCGCGGTAAAATGGACGTCAATAACTTGTTGAATTATGCAGGTAAAAATGACATATGATCAGAGATTTAGACCTTAGAATAAATTGTGGATACAATGAAAAATAATGTTAATAGTGAAGTTGAAGATGAAACAATACTTTTGAAACCATCATGTATAAAAAACAGTTATCACATCTTGAACTCTTCACAATTTTATGATGCAGTTCAAAAAGACAAGGATGAAACTTTTTGATGTAATAAAAAAATGTAGTGATGAACTTCAACAAGATTTAAAGTTCAACAATAAACGATACACATAAAATCATTCACTTATATATATTTACATTTTAAAATAATTATTAATTTTATAATATCAATGGGATCATATATTTTATATAAAGATTTTCTAAAAATATATTATCTTATTATTTTATCGTAATAAGTGATTTTTTCATCAGCTCAAATCGAGATCGAAGAAAAATATTAATAATTTATTTAATATTAACATGGTGAAGTTTTATTGTACGTCACAATTTTGATACTTTATTGATTACAAACTTACTTTGGGAAAGAGCGCTGAATAGCTCATATTGCCTGTTCAAGTTGTAGATTTTAGACTTCTTGACTTGCGTTGTTCCCCCATGAGCGGTTTGCAGTGTTACCCATATGGCTTTGGCATCTTGACAAGACAAGATTCGATTGTATTCGTCTGGTCCTATACCACATATCAGAAATTTCTTGGCTTTGACATTGTTTTGAATTGCAAGCTTGTCTTCAGCATTCCATTCTTTTCTTTCCTTTGGGATTTTGGTGATTCCATCAGTTACGGTTTTCATAGGTATGGTTGGGCCATCTAGAATTACTCCCCATAGATCAGGGTTTTTGCCAATAAGATGGTCCATCAAATGATTTTTCCACCATCCATAATATTTGCCATTGAACACTGGTGGTCGTGTTTGTGAAGCTCCTTCTTGTGGGGTAGGTGGTGCTGCCATTGAGTCTTTTCAAGGTGTGAATCTTTTATCGAAAAGATCTGCTCTGATACCAATTGAAGAAACCTTACCCCATAACAAGAACTAGGTTCTTGTAAGTTGCTTTTACGTAAAGATACAAACACTTATTGAATTAAAAACCTTTCTCACTCAAGGAAGGAAAAACCTCGTTTTATTAATTCGACTATAATTTTTGTGATTACAACTCAATAATCAAAAGTCTTATCTCTACTACCTCCCTCGATTGACTCCAATCGATCTCTCCAAAAGGCCAAACCCACCTTTTGTTACAACTCTTACTAACACTCAACCCTACAAAGAGCCAAACTCACCCTTTGTACAATAAACTGTAAATTACAATCAAGAACAAAACAATAAAACAGTTCTACACGTTAAAAACCTTCTCACTCAAGAATGTTTTAAACGTGGTAAACCGATCAATCTTGAAGACTTCAGTTTGATGAATAATTCTCCCTTTTCTCTCTATGTGAAGTCATCATAATCTTCATCTGCATCGTGCTCTTCTTATATAGTTTCTCTTGCCTCGTACACTCCTTATCAGATAAGGTAAGGAAGTTATTGTTAAACAAGGACTCCTTTTTAAAGTACAATCCTTATTATATACAACTTCCTTCCTTAATAATATATTTAAGGTTTTCCTTATTTGTATCAACTTGTACCTTTAATATATTATTTTTGGCTTTTGACAAATAACTCCATTTTACTCGATCTTGGCTTCTTTTGCTGCGTACATTTGCTACTGTTCTTTGCGCTTCTTGTCTATCATCGAAACATGAATTATTGATTCTATCATATTCTATCATATTCCCCCTTTTTGATGAAGACAAACAAATCATTCTGTGTGATACATGCGCAAATACTCTTCCCCGTTTTGACAAATCAAAAAGAATCCAACAGCGGCTAAACAGACCCAATCAACATCCATAGCAACGAAATAAGCCCAGCCAGTTGAGCAAAATAAAATGTTCTGGCAACAAAACAAAGAGTAACAATACAGAGTTAAAATAACTAAGAGAACCAGGTTTAAACAAGATGCTCTTTCAATGTGGAGGTTGACCAGACTTAGTTCAAGCAGAAGCCAGCATATCGAGAACTCTGTCAACTCTTGCATTGTTAGCAAGTTGTTGCTGCACCAACTGATCCTTCAACCTGTGTATTTCAACATTTGAAGTGTCAAGCTCATCACATAACTTCTGGTTTTCTGACTCAATAGTGGCGTTCTTTTCTTCAACTACTTTAAGTTCCCTGAGTAACTGAGCAACAAGACCGGATGTACGTGGAGACGCAGTTGCAACCTGCTCCGACTCCATGGGAATGCCACAATCAGCAAGGATGGTTTGAGTGAACATATCTGCACGAGTTAAAATCCTGCCTTCTCCCAATGGTACTTCAAATGCATCAAACACTCTAGTCAACAGGTTTCTAAAAGCTAACTGATGAGAACCTAGCTTAGGATCCATAATTCTAGCAAGATGTTTGATAATCAGTGTGGGCCAATCAATGCGTTCTTTGCACTCAAGTGCATTCATAAGTCCCATGTCTCTTATGGAGGCAATGTGACGTTGGTGACCTCTAGGTAGTATCACCTTATGAACTATCTCGAACAGAAGCTTATGCAAAGATCTCATAATTCCCTTTAAAATAGTTTGTTCCCTAGAATTGACTCTACCTTGAGAGAATTTGGCTGGTAAGCCAGAATATTCATCAAAACCCCGATTGTACTCATTTATCCCCACAGATGGTATATTCAAGATTTCCCCAAGTTTGGTTGAATCAAACACAATGTCAACCCCTTTTACACTGGACGACACCACATCTCCTTCTAGGATTACCAAGTTCGTATAGAAATCTACCACTTCCTTTTCATAAATCAAACTAGGTTCAACAAATAGCTCCTCCCACCCCTGAAACCTTAGTAGTTCACAAACCTGCTTCACTATATCCATTGAAAGTATATCAGGGTGAAAGGTTCTACCCCTAAGCACTGGTTTGGTTTGGAAGTACTTTTTCCTTCCCACTTTGAGAAATTTATCTGCATTTATTTTTGCAGATTTTGATTGAGGAGTTGAAAAATGTTTACCCTCAGACACATCATCAATTTCAGAATCAAGATTCATAGGAGAGACGGATGAATGAACAGGAGACTTACCCAATCGTCGACGCTTCACACCAGAGAGTGTATCAGCAGTTGGTTTGACTACATGCGCACTCCTAGTCACTGGCTCGTGTGGACGAACCTGTTTGACTACGATGTTCTTTCTTGGACGCCTTGGTTTTTTAGGATGAAGGGTACTCAAAAGAGTATCATCATTAAGTGGAGATAGTGGTGGATTTTGAGGAGTGGTTTGGTGAGATGGGGAAGAAGGAGGATTATTTGGGACAGTAGTTGTGGGAGTTTCTGGGTTTGGTGATAGTGGGGTTTCTTGGATTGGTGACAAAGGGGTTTCATGGACTGGGGACGATGGGGTTTCGTGGACTGGGGATGATGGGGTTTCGTGGACTGGGACGATGAGGTTTCATGGACTGGTATGATGGGGTTTCTTGGACTGATGATGATGGAGATTCTATGATGGGTGGTGGAGGAGATGTAGCTTTTGGTGGTGGAGATGTGGCTATTGGTAGTGGAGATGAAGCTTTTGGTGGTGAAGATGTATACGGATCTGATTTGGGTGTAGATGGTTTGGTGGGGAGTTGGCTTTCTTCCCCTCGATTAAACACAACATCAACAACCGTGTTCTCTTTCCCCTGAGAACATGCACTATCAGACAAGCTTTTGTCATCGGAGTAAGCAACTAGTGGATTAACCATGGTGATGGAAGGAATTTCATTTTCTTGTTTTTCTGAAGAATGAAGATGAGAGAAAGTTGGTTGCTTGTTTAGAGAGAGAGTGCTTTATTGGGAACAGTTTGGATGTTGTATTCGAGGGGTTTGAGTAATTATGGGGATTGACTCGAGAAGACGTGTGCTGTGACGGTTGCACCTGCTTTTCAGAGAAGTGACATGGGAGAGAAAAGATGAAATTGATTTCCCCCTTTCTTTTATTTTTAAAAAAATTCTTTTTTTTAATTGTTAAATGTAAAGAAAATTTAGAACCAACTTGACTGAACCTGGTTTATATCTCCTTAGAACTTGGTTGGGCAGAGTTCAATCAAGAAAGATGAGCCCTAACTCAAGTCTATTTTTCTGAAATGACTCTCTTCCTAGTGCCTTGGTGAAAATGTCAGCAACTTGATTCTCAGTTTTGCAGAACTCCATTACCATGTTTCCTTTTTCAACATTATCACGAAGAAAGTAATGTCTAACATCTATGTGTTTGGTGCGTTTTTGTTGAACTGGGTTTTTGGCCATGTTCATAGCACTTGTATTATCTCATAGAATAGGAATACAACCTGTTTCTATACCAAAGTCTTTAAGCTGCTGTTTTATCCAAAGAAGTTGGGCACAACATGAAGCAACTGCAACATACTCAACCTCTGCAGTAGATAGAGCCACTGAATTTTGTTTTCTAGTTGCCCAAGAAATTAAACATGGTCCTTAAAAGTGTGCCATCCCAGAGGTAATTTTTCTATCAACCATATGTCCTGCATAATCTACGTCAGCAAATCCCTTTAGATCAAAAGAGTCACCAGTTGGATACCAGAGAACCAAGTTCATTGTGCCTTTCAAATATCTCAAGATTGTCTTGACAGCTTTTAGATGTGATTCCTTTGGACAAGACTGAAACCTTGTACACAGACCAACACTTAACACTATATAAGGTCTGCTGGCAGTGAGGTATAGGAGTTATCCAATCATACCTCTATATCTAGTGTCATCGACTGGTGAACCTGGTTCATCTTTATCAAGCTTTGTTGTAATCTCAATGGGGGTGTCATTTGACTTAGCTTCATTCATATCATACTTCTTCAGTAATTCCTTGATGTAATTTTGTTGATAAATTGATGTTCCAACTGGATTTTGTTTAATTTAAAGTCCCAAAAAGAAGTTCAACTCTCCCATCATACTCATCTCAAACTCACTATGAGCAAATTCTACTCCTAGTGAGTTATTTGTTCCTCCAAATATGATGTCATCTACATATACTTGGACTATGAACAGATCTTTACCTTGTTTTCGAAGAAACAGTGTATTATCAATTTTTCCTCTTGTATATCCATGTGTGAGAAGGAAAGTAGACAATCGATCATACCATGCTCTAGGTGCTTGTTT
Organism: Solanum lycopersicum; assembly: GCF_036512215.1. Lineage (NCBI taxonomy): Eukaryota > Viridiplantae > Streptophyta > Magnoliopsida > Solanales > Solanaceae > Solanum > Solanum lycopersicum. Next base: position 31,345,566 of record NC_090811.1, read on the forward strand.
TAACCCATAGAGTGCTTTGTCCAGTTTATATACATGATCAGGATACATGGTATTCTCAAAACCTGGGTTTGTTTTACATACACCTCTTCTTGTAAGTAACCATTTAAGAAGACACTTTTGACATCCATTTGGTAGAGTTTGAACTCCATGTGAGCAGCATATGCGACCAATATTCTAATTGCCTCAATTCTTGCTACTGGTGCAAAGGTTTCATCATAGTCTATACCTTCTTCTTGGTTGTATCCCTAGTTCCTATCAACTGTCCTGTTTTGGGGTTTTGGAACCAGGTTCCACACTCTGTTTCTTTCAAACTGGTTGAGTTCTTCTTGCATAGCACCAATCCAATCAGAGTTTAGCAGTGCTTCCTTTAGATTTTTAGGCTTAATCAGGGACACATAGGCAGAGAATGCACACATACTACGTAGTTTGGATCTTGTATATATGCCTGAGTTAAGAGGAGTAAGAATGTTTTGCAAAGGGTGAGAGCTTTGATGTTTCCAACTATGAGTTGGAATAATTACTGGTTCTTGAGGTGCAGATGAACCAGTTTCATTAGTAGACTTATCTCCTATTTCAGATGTTTTATCAGAGGGTATGGGTTCTTTTTCCCATATTTTTGTTTTGATGGCTTGGAGCAGGTTCCCTCATTTTGTTCATCCTCTGAATTTCCTTCTTCACTAGTATGTTCATTAAAGACAACATGGATACTTTATTCTACACGGTTTGTTCTTTTGTTCAGTACCTTGTAGGCCTTGCTTTCTGATAAGTAGCCCAGAAAAATTCCTTCATCACTCTTGGCATCAAATTTTCCCAAATTGTCTTTGTCATTGTTGTGTATAAAGCATACACACCCAAAGGCCCTAAGATGTGCTAGATTTGGTTTTCTTCCTTTTAGCAGCTCATATGGTGTTTTATTTGACATTGATCTGATCATACATCTGTTTATTAGATAGCATCCTGTGTTCACTGCTTCAGCCCAATAGAATTTTGGAAGTTTGCTTGAGATTAGCATTGTTCTTGCAATATCTTCCAGTGTTCTATTTTTCCTCTCAACAACACCATTTTTTTGTGATGTTCTCAGTGGTGAGAAGTTATGCTCAATCCCATTCGTAGTATAAAATTGTAGGAATTGTGAGTTCTCAAACTCCAGCCCATGATCAGATCTGATGCTGATTATTTCTTTGTTGAATTCCTTCTGAACCAGCTTTGCAAAGATTTCAAACATAGTGAATGTCTCATCCTTTGTTGCAAGAAACAATGTCCAAGTGAATCTTGAGTAGTCATCAACTATTACAAACACATATCTTTTTCCACCCCTGCTTTGTACACGCATTGGTCCACACAAATCCATGTGAAGCAGTTCTAGTGGCTTGGTAGTACTTACTGTCAACTTTGGTTTGAAGGATGACCTAACCTGTTTTCCTTGAATGCAGGTTCCACATACTTGGTTGTCCTTGAAACTTTTGGTTGGCAGTCCCCTAACCAGGTCTTTAGATATGAGCTTTTTTATGGTTGTCATGCTAATGTGTCCCATTCTTTTGTGCCATAGCATGGAGCAATCAGAGACTGCACTTAGACATTTAAGAGTACCTTCCTTGGAGTCAACAATATTGACTTTGTACACATTCTTGTGTCTCTTACCTAGTAGAACCAGGTTCCAAGTTACTGAGTTTGTTACTCTGCATTCTTTTTCTGTAAAAGAACGTTGTTTCCATTATCACATACTTGAGATATGCTCAATAGATTATGTTGTAGGCCATTCACATAATATACGTTCTCAATTGCATGAGTATCCATTGATCCAACCTTTCCAATTCCCTGAATTTCACCGCTTTTTCCATTACCAAAGGCAACGTTTCCTCCTTTGATGTTCTTGAGTGAGAGGAAGCTTCTTTTATCTCCAGTCATGTGTCTGGAACATGCACTATCCAAGTACCATTGTTGCTGCTTCCTCTTCACTGATCCCTGCAATTTAATTTTGGGAATTAGATTTTGGTACCAAAATCCACTTTGATTTATGCTTAGGGAATGGGTGGATAAGATTTCTTCTAGCCCATCTAGGAAGAGATTTGACTGTAGGAATTTGTTTTTGCTCATTAGGTTTCTCATAATGAGGTTTTCTCAAGGACTTCAAGTTTTTGTTATGAGCAATATGTTTTCTTTGACAATCATGGCTTTTACACCCTACCAGCCCACAGTGCATGCATAGACAATCTATGTTGGAATTTTTTACTTGAGAGCTAGTTCTATGAAAACCTATCCCATGTTTCTCAAATGTGCGATTCTTGTGAATGTTGTCAAGCAGTATGGAAGACCTGGTCAATCTCATTCCATTGCCTGCTTCAGTTTTAGTCACAAGAAGCTCTTTGGAGAGTGCTTCATTCCTTTTAGTTGCCAAGTCTAAGTTTTTACTTAGTTCAGTATTCTTGGATAAAAGATGAAGATTTTGTTTTTCAAGAATCTTGTTTTCTTCTCTTAGTGATGCATAGTCTTCCATTATCAATTCCCTTTTTGAGTCTATGGTTTTATATGCATCAATGAGAGTGCAGAGTAGGGATTCTAGCTCCCTTTTTGAGTATGAGCTTAGATTGTCTTGTATGTGATGAAGACTAACCTTTTCATTCATATCTTCTTCTTCTTTATCTTCTTCAGAATCTGATCCAGCCATGAGTGCTAGTATGGTTTCTTGTGATCTGCAGGTTTCCTTTTCTTCCATGGTTTCCACTGCTACAAGGGCAAGAAAGTCATAATCATCTTCTTGTTCTAGTGTAAGAAGGGACTAGTTTTCTGTCTCATCACCCTCAGACTCTTCATAAGATGAATTCCCCATTGCTGCAAAGGCCCTCTTCATTGACATATCTGCCTCTTGAGTTGTCATTCTTTTGTTTGAGGGGACAAACTTATCCTTTTTGATGTCTTTACCCTTCTCAAAGTTTACCTTTTTCTGCTCTAAGGCCCAAAGTGGACAGAATTTGATGAAGTGATCTGGGCTCCCACACTTATGACAAACATGGTCTTTAGTGTTTTCAGATGGTTTTTGAGAAGCTTTCTTTTGAAAAGTCTGTCCTCTCTTTAGCATTCTAGTGAACCTTTTGGTTATGAGGGCAATATTTTCTTCTTCAAAATCATCTGATGCAGTAGCTTTTAGAACCAGGTTCCTTTCCTTTCTTTTTCCTCCAATTTCCTTTTCTTAGTTTTTCTTGAGTTCGTATGTGATGATATTACCAATTAACTCATCCATTGCCAATGAGTCTAGGTCGCGAGCTTCAGTGATAGCCTCGACTTTGCTTTCCCAGGTTTCAGGAAGGACACTCAAGAGTTTCCTTACTGCCTTTCCATTACGCACCATCTCTCCTAAAGAGTACATCTCATTAATGATGGAGGTGAACCTAGTGTGCATGTCTTGAATAGTCTCCCCTTCTGCCATCCTGAATAGCTCATATTGCCTGTTCAAGTTGTCAATTTTAGACTTCTTGACTTGCAATGTTCCCTCATGAGCGGTTTGCAGTGTTTCCCATATGGCTTTGACATCTTGACAAGACGGGATTCGATTGTATTCGTCTGGTCCTATGCCACATATCAGAATTTTCTTGGCTTTGGCATTGTTTTGAATTGCAAGCTTGTCTTCAGCATTCCATTCTTTTCTTTCCTTTGGGATTTTGGTGATTCCATCAGTTGCGGTTTTCATAGGTATGGTTGGGCCATCTAAAATTACTCCCCATAGATCAGGATTTTTGCCAATAAGATGGTCCATCATACAATTTTTCCACCATCCATAATATTTGCCATTGAACAGTGGTGGTCGTGTTTGTGAAGCTCCTTCTTGTGGGGTAGGTGGTGCTGCCATTGAGTCTTTTCAAGGTGTGAATCTTTTATCGAAAAGACCTGCTCTGATACCAATTGAAGAAATCTTACCCCAGAACAAGAACCAGGTTCTTGTAAGTTGCTTTTACGTAAAGACACAAACAATTATTGAATTAAAAACCTTTCTCACTCAAGGAAGGAAAAACCTTGTTTTATTAATTCAACTATATGATTTTGTTATTACAACTCAATAATCAAAAGTCTTATCTCTACTGCCTCCCTCAATTGACTCCAATCGATCTCTCCAAAAGGCCAAACCCACCTTTTGTTACAACTCTTACTAACACTCAACCCTACAAAGAGCCAAACCCACCCTTTGTACAATAAACTGTAAATTACAATCAAGAACAAAACAACAAAACAGTTCTACACGTTAAAAACCTTCTCACTCAAGAATGTTTTAAACGTGGTAAACCGATCAATCTTGAAGACTTCAGTTTGATGAATAATTCTCCCTTTTCTCTCTATGTGAAGTCGTCAGAATCTTCATCTGCATCGTGCTCTTCTTATATAGTTTTTCTTGCCTCGTACACTCCTTATCAGATAAGGTAAGGAAGTTATTGTTAAACAAGGACTCCTTTTTAAAGTACAATCCTTATTATATACAACTTCCTTCCTTAATAATATATTTAAGGTTTTCCTTATTTGTATCAACTTGTACCTTTAATATATTATTTTTGTCTTTTGACAAATAACTTCATTTTACTCGATCTTGGACTCTAGCTTGGCTTCTTTTGCTGCATACATTTGCTACTGTTCTTTGCGCTTCTTGTCTATCATCAAAACATGAATTATCGATTCTATCATATTCTATCACAATCATTATGATATAAATGGTTGCATAAGTTATCTCAAACATGTCAACTAAACAAGACATCTAAATTATGTCCCAGGACTTTTTTTTTTATCCTATGACTACTTTAATTTATCCCTCACATCAAATAAGCCCTTAATTCTCTCAATATTCTAACCATATTTTTTAGGACTCCTTAATTATTAGTTTCTTAAAACACCTTATCACATGTTATAGGACTATTTAGTTATTGATTTTCTTAAATAGTTCTTATCATATGTTTTGAGACTAATTAATCATTAAGTTTTTTTTAAGATTTTTACCATATAACTTTTCTATTTATGTACATGCATATATTACTTCCATCATATTACATGAAATCACAAAAAAGATTTAAAAGAGAAGGAAATGTAATAAAGAAAAAAGGGAACTACCAAGAAATATATTTATCAAACTTTCCAACTTCACACTAAAACCGAGCAACAACAGCAACAATGATGGGGCCTCCAGTCTTTTTTCCATCAAGGAAAGTGCACTTTCTTCCGCTATATATATAAAACCCAGAAACTATAAACTCGGAAAATCCAATTTAGCTTTCAAAATAAACAATATTAATTTTACAAAAAAAAAATAAAAATAAATAAATCATATCAATTAAAAGGAAATAAATAATATTTGAATCATTAGTACAACATTTTCTTGAGAGGTCACTGCAAAATTTTCCTCGTACGTAATCTTTCGAATTATAATCATACAGCCAAACCTCGCCATATTAATATAGTTGGGATCATGAAATATTATTATTTTGCGGAGATATTATTTAATCAATAAATTAATATTTATTAATTTAAAGAGTGTTTTGAGGTTCAACCTTGTGATAATGGGATAAATAGAGATTTGAAGTCATATCACCGGAACATATTTTGTTGAAAGATATTGGAAGACTATAAAGTCAGAAAAACTAATCCAGAAACAATTAATGTTCTGGATGCTATCAAGTTTGCAATCTCAGCTTGAACAACAAATATTCAAAAAGACATATACAAAAGCAAATTATTTTCGACACTGCAAAATTTGTGCGGAATAGGGGTTCAAATAGGTTGGGCGGGTTAGATTGAGATAGAAATCGGATTGGGTCTTGACCTGTTCAAATTTACTTTTGACTCAAATGGGGTTGGGTTCAAATAAACTAAAAAACGGGTTGGATCTTGACATAGTGATATTTAACTTTAATAATCACAATTCAAATTTTCTCTCAAGATTTCATTTTTAAAATATAACAATTGGATAGATAAATCCTAAAATTGTTAAATAGATAATAATTCATACCATTAATATAGGAAAATATCTTAGTAAAATTTTTTAAAACATGTTAAAATTGGAAATTGAATTGGGCTTAATTGAGGATTCTCTTAAAATGCATGGCTTGAACGGGTTGAGATTTAATTTAATTCAATTTTCTTGAGACTAACACTTAAAATTCTGGGGTGGGTGGGCAGGTTATGTATGTTTGGGTTCATTTCTGACACCCGTAGTTTGGAGGATGAAATCTCAATGATTTAGAATGAACCCACTAGTGAAAACGTCATTCATTTACTTATTGTCATAATTAATGTTCATGATTATCGCGGTAAAATGGACGTCAATAACTTGTTGAATTATGCTGGTAAAAATGACATATGATCAGAGATTTAGACCTTAGAATAAATTGTAGATACAATGAAAAATAATGTTAATAGTGAAGTTGAAGATGAAACAATACCTTCGAAACCATTCATGTATAAAAAACACTTATCACATCTTGAACTCTTCACAATTTTATGATGCAGTACAAAAAGACAAAGATGAAACTCTTTGATGTAATAAGAAAATGTAGAGATGAACTTCAACAAGATTTAAAGTTCAACAATAAACGATACACATAAAATCATTCACTTAGATATATTTACATTTTAAAATAATTATTAATTTTATAATATCAATGGGATCATATATTTTATATCAAGATTTTCTAAAAATATATTATCTTATTATTTTATCGTAATAAGTGATTTTTTTCATCAGCTCAAATCGAGATCGAAGAAAAATATTAGTAATTTATTTAATATTAACACGGTGAAGTTTTATTGTACATCACAATTTTGATACTTTATTGATTACAAACTTACTTTGGGAAAGAGCGCTGAATGAAATATGATCTAATATAGGCAGAGAGTTGTTTAAATCATATGACCATTATTTATTGCTAACATTCATTCTTGACTCACATAAAGTAAAATTTACTTATACTCCTTGTTATTCTTATTTATTACTTTTATCAATATTGATACTACTTTTAAATCATATAGTATCTTCTTTTCAGTATGACCACGGGTAAGGAAGAAATGATTAATTATTAGGTTTTAAGCTTTAGAAAGACAAATATTGTGAATATCTATTTTTAATAAAAATGTAACATAATTAGAAACATATTTTTATCATCAAAACATTTATGACTGCAAATAAATTAGTTAAGATTTATAAAATAGGGTTAAAAACAAGTGAAATAGTCTAAACCATTTTTTCCAATTAGGAGCTAATAATACAAGCAAATAGAAATTATATTCAAGATTGAACGCAAAAAAAAAAACATTACTCCCGAGAGGGCGTTTAATTTAGATTGACTTAACAGTTGGTCAAATCTATCTTTAACTCAGTTTTATTTTTCCTAAAAATATTTGATAAATATAAAAAGGTAACATAAAATAAGTTTAAAATACTTTAGGAATAAGTAAAAAGTACAGTCTTACCATCTACTCCATTTTAAGACTTTAATTATTAGTTCTCTCAAAACTTCTTACGAGAGGACTCGTTAATTATAAGTTCTCTTAAAATGTCTTACCATATGATTTAGGACTATTTAGTTATTAATTTTCTTAAATAGTTCTTACCACATATTTTAAGACCACTTAATCATTAAGTTTTTTTTTTGTACTCTTACCATATAATTTATCTATTTCTCTTACCATATTACCATATAATTTTTCTATTTCCGTAAAAATATTACTTCCATCATATTATATGAAATAAAAAAAAGTTTAAAAGAGAAGGAAATTTTATAAACAAAAAATGGAACTTATTTATTAGAGCTAAATGATGAAATACATGACAAAAGAATATGACAAGTCAATATATATAAAAAAAAAAATTTAAAAAAGTAACTACAAAAAAACTTATAAAGAAATATATTTAAAAACTTTCCAAGTTTGATTAAAAACTCCAGAAATTCTAGAAACACATGTATGATTGTGAATTGGCAGAAACAACTATACATTTATTGGTATAGGCAGAAGCACAAGAGGTAGTATAAAAAAATAATCAATGAGCAAATGATGATAAACAAACTCTCATTCTGGAATATAAGATTAGTAGCTCATATAATTCTTTTGAAAGAATAATTTATTTGAAGAAAAAAAACCCTGCATATATTACCTTTACGGAATCGTAAAAATTAAAGGTCTTTAGGAAATATAAACCTTTAGAAGAAAGCTCGAAATGACAAATGTTGTGGCAAATAGCTCTTCCAAAATTTGTGAATTGGCAGAAACAACTATACATTTATTGGTATAGGCAGAAGCACAAGAGGTAGTATAAAAAAATAATCAATGTGCAAATGATAATAAACAAACTCTCATTCTGGAATATAAGATTAGTAGCTCATATAATTCTTTTGAAAGAATAATTTATTTGAAGAAAAAAAAACTTGTATATATTACCCTTACGGAATCGTAAAAATTAAAGGTCTTTAGGAAATATAAACCTTTAGAAGAAAGCTCGAAATGACAAATGTTGTGGCAAATAGCTCTTCCAAAATTTGCATGTACAAGATCATGTTGAGGAATATGGACCAACTCAGGCTTCGTCCTACTTTATTACCACTTTAATGCTTTAAGATACCTTGGTTCTATGCTAGGACTTCTACGAGTGATGGCTCCCTCGCGAACATTGTCTATCACCTCGAATGACTAACACACTTGTTTTGGAGTTAAACTCAAGATAAAATAGTTGCTCCACGTTCTCAAACTCTACTATTATAGCTCCTCGATTAGATAAGATGGTATTTCTAGGTGTTGCATCACATTTGGCTTATATACCTTCTTCCATGATCATTTATAAGAAAAAATTATTTAGAAGGTTCAAGATTGTGAATGCTTTAACCTATACGGGTGAGTTGAATTAGGATGCATATGAATTTATGATTACTTGTAACAAGAGGCTGCATAACCTAGATTAGTCGAGTCTCTTGAATTGACTACACGATGTTCCAGTTGAATGATGACTAGCCTTACCAAGCAGTGATGGAGGGATTATATTAATAGTAGGTCAGGTGGATCACTTCCTCCACCATGTTTCTAGATAAGTTTCTTCAACGCAATGAGAGGGAGAGAAAGAGGGTCGAGTTCTAGAGTTTGCAGCAAGATGACATGTAAATCGCAGAGTATGAGGTTAAATTGCATGCCTCATTTAGGCACCCTTTATGATACTTTCCACCGAGACTAAGAAAGTGAGAGGGTTTGTAATTGAGGGTCTAAGTATATTGATTCATTATATGGGGGTTTCTTAGGTTACCGCTTCTCGTGTTTCATTTCATAAAGTGGTAAATGTTGCAATATTGTTGGATATGATTCGATGTGAGGGATTTGAGTAGGGTGAGGACAAATGGCTCATCATTTAGGTCATTTGGGTAGTGCTCCTCCTAAGAGTCGAGGTTACTCAGGAAAAGGTTGTCACTCTTAGACTAACAGACCCATTCATGTTGCGATACTGTTGTTGCGGCTGATTATATTGGGCATACTTCTTCTAGACCCGTAGGTCGTGGAGGGAATCATGGTCATTCAGGTTCCTATCATCAGCATACGTATCGTATTTACCATTGTACCCTTATTTAGTAATTCTTAAAGTTAAGTTTTTAGTCAATGAATACGAATTAATTTATTTTGAGTAATAAAATAATTTGATTAATAGACATGAATTATTTACTTAGTTTTTTCATATTGGTAAAACTTATATTTGTAGGTTGATAACTTTCAAGCGTAAAATAGAAAAAATATATTATGCATTGATTTTGTAAAATGATAAATATTAATATTATCTATTTTAGTAAAGACAAAATGTAAATAGGAATAGAGAAAGTATATTCCTATTCTTTTTTCCATATACATTAGCAGTACTTAATTCCTTAACTATATATTAATTCTCCTAATACTCCCTTCGTTTAATTTTACTTGTTACGTTTTAATTTGTCACACGAATTTATTCAATTTTACTTGGCAGTAAAGTACACTTTAAATATTACATTTAGTCGTAGAAGAATTCCAGAAAAATCATGTTATGAAAATAAGAGTATATCTCTCAATTTATCTAAAACAAAGGTAGTGTGTAAAGGTTACTATTGTGCTTTACTAGAAATGTCACAAACTTTTGTAAAAGTTGTAATCTTTCGGAAAGGTCCCCACTTTTCATAAAAGTCATAACTTTTCTAAAAGTAATAACTTTTCATTAAAGCCGCAACTCTTCATACTTTTCATAAAAGTCACAACTTTTCATTAAAGCCGCAACTCATTATATTTGGCATAGTTCTTTTAAACTTGTAGGTCGTGGAGGGCATTGTGTTCATTCAGGTTCCTCTCATCAGCATACGTTTCATATTTTCTATTGTATCCTTATATAATATTTTTGTTAAAGTCAAGTTTTCAATCAGTGAACATGAATTACTTTATGTTGAGTAGTTAACTAATATGACCAATAGACATGAATTATTTACATAGTTTTTCCATTCTAGTGAAATGTATATTTTCTAGGCTTATATCTTTCAAGGGTAAAATACGAAAAATATATTAATTTATGCATTGATTTTGTAAAATGATAAATATTAATAATATTTAATTTTAGTAATGACAACATGTAAATAGGAGTGGAGAAAGTATTTTTTCTATTCTTTTTACCATATATTTTAATACTACTGAATTCCTCAACTATTAATTATCCTAATACTCCCTTCGTTCAATTTTGCTTGTCAAATTTTGACTTGACACACCGATTCGGTGAAATTTTACATGGAAGTTATGTACATTTTGAAAAATAGATTTAGTAGTAGAAGAAGTCCAGAAAAATCATGTTATTAAAATGGGAGCAAATTCCTCAATTTTTAGAAAACAACGAATAGGGGTAAACGTTCTTATTGTGCCTTACGGAAAGGTCACAAACCTTTGAAAACATTACAATCTTTCGGAACGGTCACCACCTTCCATAAAAGTCATAATTTTTCATAAAAATCTCAACTCTTCATACTTTTCATAAAAGTCACAATTTTTCCTAGAAATCTTATTTTTTTTTATAAAAGTCACAACTCTACATAAAATTCGCAACTTTTAATTATCAAAGTCACAACTTTATATAAATATAACAATTCTTAATTTTCCATTCACACCTTTTAAAATCTAACACATGGCAAGTAAATATATATATAAAATAAAAGAAGGTAATTACAATTGAACTTATAAAGAAATATATTAATTACTTTCAAAGTTGATAGAGATTGTAGCAGCAGATTTGTAATTCCATTCTCTTTTCCATCAAGTAAAGTACACTTCCGCAACCCCTATAAATAACACCCATCACCACATCGGAAGAGCATAAGAAAACTAACAATTCTCTTACACTCAAAATAAATATGAAGAAAATTGTAAAAGACGAGTATTTGTGCCTCAGTTTTAACAATATTGGACTTTCATCGGATATTGCTGCAAAACTCTCCGATGAATTTCAGGTGGAGGAGAACCATAGCGAAGAAGATTTTAAATTCTCTTTAGCCTCTGAGAATTCGAATAACACAATTGCGAATTTCATCTATGACAGTCAGAATAAATTTTAGCAGCCAACTTTCCCTCTTTTCAACCGCGATCTATTGCAAAGTGATTTAGATTTGAAGGATGTTGATAAATTAATTTTGATTCCGTTAAAGGAATTTTTTCTAGAAAAATAAATCAACGACGTCATTGGAAGTGTAGACGATAACTGCCGGAGCTTATTGTATGTGGAAGCCGAAGATAAGCGACGAATCACCAGGAAAATGCAACAAGAGTAAATCAACTCTATATGTATCAAAACAATGGGGATCCGATATCTGTTATGGCAGAGTAATAGTGGGGCATTTTTGTATTTCTCACAAGAAAAGAAAAATAAAAAAATTCCAGTGAGGTGATGAAGATTGCCGGAAAATTGAAGCAGACGAAAACCAGCTGAGGAGAGAATGGTTCACCGACGGCCGCTGAAACTGCGAGGGCTTTTGAGCAGTCAATGTATTATGTAGGAAATAGAGAAGATGATATGAATAGATTAAAATAATATTTACCTTATAGGAAAGAAATTATTGGAATTTTTCTTATTGGATTCTAACATGTAAATGCTTGTCAGCATAGATTGTTAAGAGTTTTTTTTGTGTGTGTTATAGAATAGCATTTTATCACCAACCATTTTTAAATGGATGTTGCTTTTTTTTATATATTAATATTACATTGCTATGAAAAATAAAATAGCTTTTTAGTATTTTTCTATAGTTTTTTAACGAGTTAATTTATTATTTTAAAATATTTTATGATCATATCTAATTTAGATTTGAAAGTTAAAAATATTAATTTTGCAAAAAATATTTAAAAAATATCATATAAATTAAAAGGAAGTAAATAATATTCAAATCATTAGTACAACATTTTCTTGAGAGGTTACTGCAAATATTTTCCTCGTATGCAATCTTTTAAATTATAATCATCGTAAAACCTAGTAATATTAACATAGTTGGGATCATGAAATATTATTATTTTGTAGAAATATTATTTAATCAATAAATTAATACTTATTAATGTAAAGAGTGTTTCCAGGTTAAACCTTGTGATATTGGGATAAATAGACGTTTCAAGTTGTATCACCGCAACATATTTTATTGAAGGATATTAGAAGGCTATAACGTCGGACAAACTAATCCAGAAAAGATTAATGTTCTCGATGCTATCAAATTTTCAATTCCATCTTGAACAACAAACATTCAACAATAGACAAAAACAAAATTATTTTCGATACTGCAAAATTTGTTCGGAGTAGGGTGTCAAATGGGCGGGCTGAGTTGAAATTGGAGATATTAAAATGGGTTGAGATAGGAATCTGATCGGGTCTTCACCCACCCAAATTAACTTTGGACTCCGACGGGGTTGGGTTAAAATGTGCTAAAAACACGGGCTGGGTCTTGATTCACCCAATTTGACGTGACTAACCTCAATAATTTAAACATCATAATATTTAACTTTATAATCACAATTCGAATTTCTGCTCAAGAGTCTTTTTAAAAAAAGTAAAAGTTAGATAGATAAATCCTAAAACGGTGAAATAGATAATAATTCACACCTTTAATATAGGAACATATCTTAGTAAAGCATTTTAAAACAGATTAAAATTGGAGAGTGAATTGGGCTTAATTGAGGACTCTCTTAATATGGTTATTCTTGAATGAGTTAAGATTGAATCCAATTCAAATTATCTTGAGCCAATCAAAATTTTGGGCGGTTTGAGCGAGTTATCTATTTTTTGGTTCATTTTTGACACCCCTAGTTCAGAGGATGAAATCTCAAGGATTTTGAATGAACCCACTTATGAAAACGTCATTCATTTACTTGATGTCATAATTAATGTTTTAGATTATCGAAATCAAATGAACGTGAAGAATATGTTGAATTATCCATGTGAAAATTTTACATGATCAGTGATTCAAAGCTTACAAGAAAATGTGATACCATAAAAAATAATGTTAAAAGTGAAGTTGAAGATGAAACAATATATTTGAAACCATTTGCGTAAAAATCATTTATCGCATCTAGATTTTTTCATATTTTTATGATGCAGTTTGAAAAGTCAAAAATGAAATTGTTTGATGTAATAAGAAAATGTAAAGATGAACTTCAACAAGATTTAGAGTTTAACAATAAACGATACACAATAAAAACATTCACTTAGATATATTTGCATTTTTAAATAATTATTAATTTATAATATTAATAAGACCATATATATTTATATAAAGATTTTCTAAAAATATATTATCTTATTATTTTGTAGAAATAAGTGATTCTTTCCATCAACTCAAATCAACAACGAAGAAAAATATTATCCTAAAATATTAATAATTATTATAGTATTAACATGGTGAAGTTTTATTGTACATCACAATTTTGACACTTCGTTAATTATAACCTTATTTGAAAAAAGAACAGTGAATGAAACATGATCTAAAAAAGGCTTAGAGTTGTTTAACTGAAATGACCATTATTTATTGCTAGCATTCTTCTTGACTCATTTATGTAAAAGATACTTATACTTCTTATTATCCTTAAAATGACTAGTATTGTAAATTTCTATATTTAATAAAAATGTAAAATAGTTAGAAACAAATTTTGATTATCAAAATTTTTGTGATTGCAAATAAATTAGTTAAATTATAAAATAGGGTCAAAAACAAGTGAAATTGTCTAAATACTTTTTTATTTCAATTAGGAGCTAATAAAACAAGCAATCAGAAATTATATTCAAGATTGAAGGTAAAAACAAATATCACTCCTGATAGGGTGTTTCATTTGGATTGACTTAATAGTTGGTCAAATCTATCTTTAAGTCAGTTTTTGACTTCTGAAAGTGTTTGATAAATATATAAAAAATAACTTAAAATAAGTCAAGAATGATTTAAAATATGTTAGAAATAAGTGATAAGTAAAAGTACTGTTACCATCTACTCCATTTTAAGACTTTAATTATTAGTTCTCTAAAAACTTCTAACCATTAGGAGTTAATTATTAGTTCACTTAAAACGTCTTACCATATGTTTTAGGACTATTTGGTAATTAATTTTCTCAAATAGTTCTTACCATTATTTTAAGACTACTTAATCATTATGTTTTTTTAATACTCTTACCATATAATTTTTCTATTTCTCTTACCATATTACCATATAATTTTTCTATTTTGGTAGATGTATTAGTTCATCATATTATATGAAACAACTTTTTTTAAAAAAATAGTAATTTAATAAACAAAAAAGGGAACTTATTTAATAGAGCTAAATGATGTAATAAATGACAAAAGAACATGGCAAGTAAATACATAGAAATTTTTTTTAAAAAAAGTTAACTATAAAAGAACTTGTGAGGAAATATATTTAATAACTTTCCAAATTTGATATAAAAAGCTCCAGAAATTCTAGAAGCACATATGTAATTGTGATTGAGCAGAAAGAACTACACCATTGTTGGTAAAGGCAAAAACAAAAGGAGTAGTATACCAAAAGCATCTATGTGTAAATGATGATAAAGTAACTCTTATTTTGGAATATTAGATTAGTAGCTCGGATAATTCTTCGGAAAGAATAATTGATTTGAAGAAAAGAAACACATATTCATATATTACCCTTACGGAATCGAATAAAGGTCTTAAGAAAATAGAAACCTTTAGAAGAAAGCTCGAAATGACAAATATTGTGGAAAATACCACTTCACAAATTTGCATGAACAAGATCATGTTGAGGAATATGGACCAACTCTGGCTTCGCCCCACTTTATTACCACCTTAATGCTTTTAGATACCTTGGTTTATATGCTAGGACTCCTGTGAGGGATGGCTTTGTCAGGAATATTGTATGTCACCTCTGATAGCTCATACACTCATTTTGGAGTCAGACTCAAGATCAAATAGTTGATCCACATTCGCAAACTTTTCTATTATAGCTCCTCAATTAGATAACATATTATTGCTAGGTGTTGCATCACATTTGGCTTATATGCCTTCCATGATCATTTATAAGAAAAATCTGTTCATACGATTAAAGATTGTGAATGCTTTCACCTATACGGGTGAGTTGAATGAGGATGCATATGAATTTATAATTACTTGTAACAGAAGATTGCATAACCTAGATTAGTTGAGTCTCATGAATTGACTACACAATGTTCAAGTTGAGTGATGATTGGCCTTACCAATCAATGATGGATGGAATTATATTAATAGTAGGTCATGGATCACATCCTCTGCCATGTTTCTATATAAGTTTGTTCCACATAATGAGAGGGAAAGAAAGAGGGTCGAGTTCTAGAGTTTGCAGCAAGATGGCATGTCGATCGCAGAGTATGAGGTTAAATTGCAAGCCTTGGCTTGGCACGATTTGATGATACTTTTCATCAATACTGAGAGAGTGAGAGGGTTTATAATTAAGGTTATAATTAATTGATTCATTATATGGGGGTTTCTTAGGTTACCGCTTCTCGTGTTTCATTTCAGAAAGTGGTAAATGTTTCAATAGTGTTAGATATGATTTGATGTTAGGGATTTGAGTAGTGTAAGGACCAGAGAGCTCATCATTCAGGTCATTTGGGTAGTGCTCCTCCTAAGATTCAAGGTTACTTAGAAATAGGTTGTCACACTTAGTCTAACTTACCCATTCATGCTGCGATATAAGTTGTTGCGGCTGATTATATTGGGCATAGTTCTTCTAGACCTGTTAGTCATGGAGGACATTATGGTCATTCAGGTTCCTATCATCAACATACATCTCGTATTTACCATTTTACCCTTGTTAAGTAATTCGTAAAGTCAAGTTTTAAATCAATGAACATGACATAATTTATTTTGAGTAATTAGCTAATTTGATTAATAGACATGAATGATTTACTTAGTTTTTCCATGTTTGTCACATGTATATTTCTAGGATAATAACTTTCAAAGATAAAATAGAAAAAATTATAGTTATTTATGCACTGGTTTTGTAAAATGATTAATATTTGTGATATCTATTTTTTGTTAAGACAACATGTAAATAGGAACGGAGAAAGTATTTTTCTATTTTTCTACCACATATTTTAACACTACTTAATTCCTTAACTTTTGGTTCTCCAAATTCTCCCTTCATTCAATTTTACTTTTCACATTTTGACCTGACAGACAAATTCGTTCAATTTTACTTGTCAGTGAAGTACACTTTGAGTACAACATCAAGTAGTGTAAGAAGTCTAGATAAAATACTTTAGTAAAAAGAGAGTAAATCCCTCAATTTATAGAAAAACAAAGGGTAGTGTGAAAAAAATTTGTGTTGTGCCTTACCGGGCAGGTAACCATCATTCATAAAAGTCGCAACTTTTCATAAAATACACAATTTTCATAATAGTGACAACATTTCATAAAAGCTGCAACTTTTCACAAAAATCACACTCTTCATAAGAGTCCCAATCTTTCGGAAAGGTCACCACCTTTAATAAAAGTCACAACTCTTATAAAAGTCGCAATCTTTCGGAAAGGTCACCATCATTCATAAAAGTCACAATTCTTCATAAAAATCACAATCTTTTTTATCAAAGTCCAATCTATTCATAAAATTGCAACTCTTCAATTTCGATTCGCACCTTTTAAAACCAACCACATGAAAGGTACTTATAAAGAAACATATTTAATAACTTTCCAAGTTGATAGAAATCATTAAAGCACATTTGTAATTCCAGTCTCTTTCCATCAATAAAAGTACAATTCTGCGACCACAATAAATTAAATCCAGCACCAAAGCAGAAGAGATGAAGAAAATAAACAGTTCTCTTTTACTTAAAACAAATATGAAGAAAGTTGGAGAAAACGAATATTTGTGCCTCAATTTTAACTATTCATCGAAAATCGCTCCAAAACTCTCCATTGAATTTAAGGCAGAGGAGAACCATAGCGAAGAAAATATTGAATTCTCTAAAGTCTCTGAGAATTTAGATAAATCAATAACAAAATTCATCTATGAAGGTCAAACAAAATTTTAGCAATCAATTTTCCCTCTTTTTTAATCGCGATCTATTGCTATGCAATTCAGATTTGAAAGATAAATCAATCCTGATTCCGTTGAAGAAGTAGTTTCTAGTAAAAAATAAATCAACGGATTCTTCATCGGTAGAAGAATTGGATAAGATACCTGCTGGAACTTACTGTGTATGGAAGTCGGAGATAAGCGAGCCATTACCAGAAAAATGCAAGAAGAGTAAATCAACACGATTTGTATCGAAGCGGTGGTTGAGGATCCGAGATTTGTTAGGTAGAGTAGTAGTGAAGGTAAATAAGAGGGTACTATTGTATTTCTCACAAGAAAAGCAAAATAAAAAAATTCCAGTGAGGTGGTGAAGACGGCCAGAAAATTGAAGCAGAAAAAAACCAGTAGAGGAGAGAAGGGTTCACCGGAAGTGGCTTCTGAGAAGACATTGAATTATGTAGGAAATAGAGAAGGTGATAAGAATATGAGAAAATCATATTTACGTTATAGGAAAGAACTCATTGGATTTTCTTCTATGGGTTTGAGTAAAAGTTATCGGACATTTTAACTTGCAATTACATTTAACATAGATTATTATAGAGTTCTTGTTTTGGTATTCAAGTATAGGATTTTATCACCAACCATTTCAAAATGCATGTTGCTTTTTTATTTTTTATTTTTTATTTCCCAATTATGAAATTAAAAAGAATTTGAGAACTTCTCTCTTTATCAAAATGTTTGATTTTTAGATTCGTTTTTTTTTTTAAATCTTGACTATAGATTGTATATAAGTTATACTCTCCTAGTTGTTTTGTTACTTATACTAATATTGTAAGATATATTCTCTTATTATATATATTGATATAAAAAATTCAAGAAATATTATATAAAAAATTATAAAATAAAAAGACCATATAGACCAAAAAGAAAAATATTTCAATGTACTTGTTACAATTGCGGAAAGATAGGACATTTAGCTAGAAACTGTAAACTACCCAAAGATCCAAAAAGGAAGCAAATTGCAAAAGTAATTATAGATAATGATAAATATATGCAAATAGGATACATAGACTATGAATTAAGTGAAAACGATAGTATATATGAAGTATCAGATATAGAAACTGGAAATGAAGAAGAAAATATTAATCTAGATAATAATGAAACAGATGAAGAAATATAATGTCTGAAGACGAGATAAAAATAATATCCAAGGAAGATTATCAAAATGAAGAATTATCAGACCAAAAAATTATATTTGATAATACAATTTTTGAACAAATAAAAGGAAAAGAATTAGACTTATGTGTTGAAAAAGTACTTGAAATTCCTACTTTGAGAAATTGGTTTAAAAGACAAAAGGAAGAATATTATGTAGTTAGTCAGAAAGAACATATATAGATTGTAAATATACAAGCGGAAAAGCATATATACCTATACTAAGTAAACGAATAATAAATAAAGAAATACAAGGTATAAAAGCTAAAACACCTATAAAATATGTACATTTAGGAGGAACAGAAATATTAATAAAAACTTGTTTTAGAGAAGGAATAGATATGCCTATTGAAATATACTTAGCAGATGATAGAATCATACACCCTATAGAAAAAAGTGTAATTAGTGCAGTAAAAGGAAACTTAATATACCAAAATTTAAATTTATAATAAGTGCCAATTATACGGTAGCATTAACAGACAGAAATATAGATAAATCAATAGTATTTTATTGGAAAATGTCTGGAATAGAGTTAGCACCAGACAGTAAAATATTTACAGCAAGATGTAAAAACTTATATATATTAACAACAAAACATAAAATAACAGCAAAAAATAAAATTGATAAAATAAAGATAGAAAATCCTTTCGAAAAAATAATTACTGCAATAGACAATAATGACTATAGCTATAAAGAAATTGACATGGAAAAAGATTTAGAAATTGTAAAAGAAAGATTAAGTACTTCAAGTGTACCAAATACGTTAACAAGAGCTACCTCATCAAGAATGAGTACATCTAAAAGAAACTATGAAATCCCACAAAACTTATTAGATAAGGAAGAAATAACACCATATCATTATTTCATAACATGAATAATGGACCAAAGAAAATATAATATTTTGATAAATACAGGACAAGAAAAAAATTACATAAAAAGAGAGTTAGTATTAGAAGAAGAAATTATAAAAACAGGACACATATGCCCTGGATTACCTAGTGAGATTGTAAATATAAATGAAGAAACAACGGAAAAAGAAATAATTATAGGAGGAATACCTTTAATAATACCATTTAAAATATACCAAGGAAATCATAATATTACATTAGGTATAAAATGGTTAGAAAAAGTTAAACCATACAATATAGAAAATGAACAATTAACAATAACTTGTCAAAATAAGAAGATAGTTATAAAAAGAACAAAATGAATAATGAAAATATTTATACTTGCAAAAATTATTATAGAAGGATATCACAACAGATATTATACCCCTATGATAGATACAGGAGCAGAAGCGAATATATGTAAATATAACTGTCTACCAGAAGATAAATGGGAAAAATTAAAAACACATATGGTAGTAACAAGATTTAATAATGAAGGAAGTATGATTAAATACAAAGCAAAAAATATAAAAATACAAATATGGGATAAAATATTAACAATAGAAGAAATGTACAATTTTGAATTTACGACAAAAGACATGTTATTAGGAATGCCATTTTTAGATAAATTCTACCCACAAATAATAACAAAAACACACTGGTGGTATACTACACCATGCACAAACAAAATAGGAGCAAAAGGAGTAATAATAAACAATGAAAACCTACAGAATAGATAAAAAGAAGTGAAAAAATAAATGAAGAAATGAAAAATATAAATAAGCAAAAAATATCACAATTAGAAATTATCATATTTACAATAGATAAAGTTAAAATAATAAATGAACAACTAGAACAACTATATAACGAAGATCCATTACAAGGATGGGAAAAACATAAGACAAAAGTAAAAATTGAACTAATAGATGAAAGTAGTATAATAACACAGAAACCATTAAAATATAACTTTGATGGTTTAAAAGAATTCAAAATACATATAGATGAACTATTAGAAAATAATTACATACAAGAAAGTAATAGTAAACATACAAGTCCAGCATTTATAGTTATAAAACATAGCGAACAAAAAAGAGGTAAAAGCAGAATGGTTATAGATTATCGCAACTTGAATGTTAAAACTAAAACATATAATTAACAATACCAAATAAAATACTAAAAATTAGATAGATACAAGGATATAATTATTTCAGTAAATTCGATTGTAAATCAGGATTTTATCACCTAAAACTAGAAGAAAAAATCTAAACAGCTAACAACATTCACAGTACCGCAAGGTTTCTATGAATAGAATGTATTACCATTTGGATATAAGAATGCACCAGGTAGATATCAACATTTTATGGACAACCACTTTAACCAGTTAGAAAATTGTATTGTATATATAGATGATATATTATTATATTCTAAAACACAAGATGAACATATAAGATTATTAGAAAATTTTATACATATAATCAAACATTCAGGTATAAGCTTAAGTAGAAAGAAAGTAGAAATTATGAAACCACAGATAGAATTCTTAGGAATACAAATAGATAGGAATGGAATAAAAATGCAAAATCTTTTAGTACAAAATATAATCACCCTTGATGAAAATATAAATACAAAAAAGAAATTACAATCCCTTCAAGGATTAGTAAATCAACTAAGAGAATATATACCAAAATTAGCAGAACATTTAAAATCATTACACAAAAAACTTAAAAAAGATGTAGAATACTATTTCGACAATAAAGATAAAGAACATATAAGAAATATTAAAAATTTATGTAAAAAATTACCAAAACTTTACTTTCCTGATGAAAATAAAATATTTATTTATATTGTTGAAACGGATTCAAGTGATCATAGTTATGGAGGAGTTTTAAAATACAAATATGAAAAAGAAAAAATAGAACATCATTGTAGATATTATTCAGGATCTTATGCAGAAGCACAAATAAAATGGGAAATAAACAGAAAAGAATTATTTGCATTATATAAATGTTTATTAGCATTTGAACCATATATTGTTTACGATAAATTTATTGTAAGAACAGATAACACACAGGTAAAATGGTGGATAACAAAAAAGACTATCTATCAAGACAAAGTTACACAGCAAGGACAAGATAATCTTATGGAGAACATACTCAAAACCTTAACTACACTTTGTACAACAGTGGATAGTATAGGCTTGAGAGTTCAAAAGCTAAAAGAAAATGCAGAAAAATCTAAAGCTACAAGTCAGCAACATGACTATAAACATGCGGAGCTACGTCGTTCGGCAGACGGTAAACAGCCAGAGCTAAAAGGAGACGTTGGGAAACTCCCTAAAACCCATAACGTTGCTAATGTTGCAGGTACAAGCACAGGAGCTATGGAAAAAACTACATCGAAAAATACAAACCTAAACAGCTTATTTACAAAACCATTTATCCCAAAGGTACAAATAGTAGATACCCCAACACCACAAACATCTACATACGCAGCCAGCCTGCATAAGGAAATGAAAACATATAACCATATATCCCAAGTTTACATTGAAAACCTATACAAAATAAAAAAACTTTTTAAATCTCAAACCCAAATCTACCACAACCACAGAAAAAAACCAGGACTATTTAACCCAAAAATTACAAGGTTATAACAAGCTAATTGCACAACCAAAAACGAAACCAAATCTAGTTAAGACTTGTTATAATTATGGACTATTAAATACAGTTTATAGATATACAGGAGAAGAGATAAGTGGAATCCCGGAGGTCCACAAATCATTTTTGATATACAAAAAAATAACAAAAGAAAACTTATTTTTTATAAGATTCTTTACAGCACCAGCAGAGATACTTTATGACGAGATAAAACCAATGATCCAAATAGTAAAAATTGGATTAACACGAGAGATGATAATACCAGAAGACATAGGGCAACAACCAGAGATACCAAAAGTTGAGATACCCAGTTTTTATGCAAACAAAAGAATAAATGGGTTATCAACTATCATACAAGAGTTAGCTAATAACTATTTACAAGGAAATGCCATATGGAGCTATTATTCAAGAGATCATTTAATGATATATGTCAATTCGCGAGAAATAAGGCAAGCAGATATGGAGGAAGTCTAGAAATGGATTTTTTCCTTATTAAAACCAGAAGCTACTCCAACAACTAGAGCAATAAAACAAGGATTCATCTCTAAAGAACTAATGACAAGATATTGTAAGTTAGTTGGTCATAAATATCCAGACCATATATGTTCTAAGTTTAACCAAGGTGATGACATAATCCCTGAGGTACAACTAGAATAAGATAAATTACTTATTTATAAAAAAAAGATATTCATGTAATAATAGTATTATTGTATTTTGTTGTTTTGCGTCAGCCATATGTAAAAGTAAAGGCCAGTATGTAAAGAAATGAAGTAAATAGTGTGTGTCGGCCAGAAATAAAAAGAAGAGGCCATTATGTAAGTAGAAATAGTGAGTATTTTGTTTTTTGTGTCGGCCAAATATAATTAGGCGATGTGTAAAGTAAGTGTCGGCCACTTATATTGGCCATACATGTAAATTTGATTGTATAAATAGAGGGTTCTTTCTCATAATAAAATCATATCTTTCATATATATATATCTCTCTCTCTTAATTCCGCTTCCACCCCACATTGGTATCAGAGCTAGATAATTAAAACTAGATTTATGGAAAACAAATCAGAAGCAACAAATCTACAGAAACAGGGATACACATTAAGTTCCTGAGTAGTTAAATCAATTTATTCCTGATAATCTCTTGTTGATTATAATTGTTTATCATGTTTTAATATTGTTATAATAACCATCTTTAGCAAGTTTGTTACAGAAACATTCTGCGAATAAGTATGTCCAGACTATGCCATCCTAAGGTTGAAACCAATAGGCAAGAAGGCCGTTTAGGGGAGTAAACAAAGTTGAGGCGTTGTTAGGGTAACTGATCAAAGAAGAAAACTATAGTACTGACCAGACGAGATGGTTATTAAATCATTAGTTTTACATAATAAATAAGTATAATCCATTTAGGGGTTAGAAGGAATAAAATTTTTAGCGAAAAAATGAATAAAATGAACTCCTATTTATTGGATGATGATGTTAATTACAAAATATTAATACTCTATATATTAAAAGATCTTAATACAGATATAAAAAGGGAAATTTATGATATGTTGGTAACGTATGAAGTAATAGAAGTAACAACCCAAGGTTGGACTAAATTAGATATACAAAATGATTTTTATGATGAATTTTATTTTGACATATATGATTTATATGATGATCTAGAGATATTCAGAAATCAATGATTGAACCAAAAAAGTTTGAAGTTTGGCAAAAATGAAGTAATAATAATTATAAGATAAAATTTATTAAAGACCCAAACAAATTAAGTAAACTTTTTAAAATTTTGAATAGAAAAATATATATGAATAATACAACAAGTAAAGAAACTAAAATAACGAAAACCAAGATAGATAAAAAGGTACGAAAGATATGGAAAAAATTAAAACCCTTATACATAGAATATAAACTATCACAACTTATTAAAACAGGTGACGATGAGACAAATTATTTGATAAATATAATTTCAAAAACAGAATACAAATATGTTTGTTATTTGAAAAAACAGTATGAACAAAGAAACATATAGGCAACAATTGATAGAAAAAATAGACGAAAAAAGACAAGAACTACAACATAGGAAAGAAAGATTAATAGAAAACATGTTAGCAGGAGTATGTAAAAATTCGATATTAGCACAAAGAAAAGCTATATTGATGTTAGAAATACAAATAGATCACCTTGAATATAAATTACAACATAACATAATACATAAATTATAATGAATGAAGAAGAATTTGCAGTAGACGAAAAGACATATGAAAATCAAGACGGAATGATAATAAAAATAATATTTTCAAATCTAGGAAGGAGATATAAAAAAATAGGAAATAATTTATATTTAATGTTAGAAAAAGAAACAGCAAAATTAGAAAATAGTCTAACAGCTATGATAAGAATATTAAAAGAAAATGAAGAAATAGACAAATCAAAAGAAATTGAAAAAATAAAAATACAAGCACAACAAGAAGTACAACATTTAGAAGAATTAAAAAATACAAGAATAAGTGAATTAGAAAAAGAATTAGCTAAGTTAAAATTATTATATGAATCTAAACAAAAAGAGAAACAGATAAAGAGAAAAAGAGCCAGAATTAACTAATGAAATAAAAGAGATGGAACAAAAACTAAATGAAGACCTTGAAATAAATGAAATAGACGAAAATGAATCAGATACAATAAATGATCAAAAATCAGAAATAAGTGATATAAGTCAGACATAAACAGAAATTCTAGAACAGGTAAAAAAATCGAAAAAATTAGAAATAAACACAGGAGATATGAATCGACCTAGTACGTCAAGAGTTAAAACTCCAGACAATAGCCCCAGAAATAGTCCTAGAATTAGTCCTAGATGGACACCACCAACTTATTATACAAAAAGTTATCAGCAATCAGATAGAACTAACGCAATATGGAATAGTACACTAAATAAAAATTGGACACCAAGACCAATAAACGAACAATATAATTTCTTAGATCTAGACTGTGTTACAGATACAAATAAAGTGATATTACTATGGATAGGAAATATATCTAAGCAACTAATAGATAATAAAATAAAAACGACAGAAACACCAAGGTATATAGAAAGAACATTTATAGGAACAACAAGATTATGGATAGAAAATCTACCCTTAGAAAGTTTAGAAGTACTTAGAAGTGACAAGAAAATGGATAGATCTCCATCATCAACAAATATAGATATACTAGATAAATATGAATCAGCAATAAAAAGTGAATTTGGAGGTATGACCACAGATATAAGAGAACAAAACAGAGAAAAATTAATAAATAGACAACTTATGACAAAATTAGTTATATGTAAAATGTGTTATATAGAAGAATACACTTGTTCATTTAAGGAATACTATTACAAAGCAAAATACAATTTTGATGAAGTAAAAAAAATAAGACAACAATATTTTACAAAATTACAAGAACCATTTAGCACAAAAATAATTAAAGATTGGAATGATGAAGGATTAGTAGATACTTTAGGAGCTAGATTAAAATTTTTACATCAATGGTTCATACAACTAGGTGAAAACCAAAAAGAAAAATTAAAAATGGAAAAAGCACTAAACAAGAATTTATCCTGTTGTAAAAATAAATTAGCACCACAGTTTGGATGTACAAATAAAAAGCAAAAGCTTAAAAGGTATAAAAAGAAACAACGGAAAAAGAAATAATTATAGGAGGAATACCTTTAATAATATCATTTAAAATATACCAAGGAAATCATAATATTACATTAGGTATAAAATGGTTAGAAAAAGTTAAACCATACAATATAGAAAATGAACAATTAACAATAACTTGTCAAAATAAGAAGATAGTTATAAAAAGAACAAAATGAATAATGAAAATATTTATACTTGCAAACATTATTATAGAAGGATATCACAACTGATATTATACCCCTACGATAGATACATGAGCAGAAGCGAATATATGTAAATATAATTGTCTATCAGAAGATAAATGGGAAAAATTAAAAACACCTATGGTAGTAACAGGATAAATAATGAAGGAAGTATGATTAAATACAAAGCAAAAAATATAAAAATACAAATATGGGATAAAATATTAACAATAGAAGAAATGTACAATTTTCAATTTACGACAAAAGACATGTTATTAGGGATGCCATTTTTAGATAAATTCTACCCACATATAATAACAAAAACACTCTGGTGGTTTGATACACCATGCGGAAACAAAATAGGAGCAAAAAGAGTAAATAATAAACAACGAAAACCTACACAATGGATAAAAGGAAGTGAAAAAAAAATCAAGAAATGGAAAATATAAATAAGAAACAAATATCACAATTAGAAATTATCATATTTACAATAGATAAAGTTAAATTAATAAATGAACAACTAGAACAACTATATAACGATGATCCATTACAAGGATGGGAAAAACATAAGACAAAAGTAAAAATTGAACTAATAGATGAAAGTAGTATAATAACACAGAAACCATTAAAATATAACTTTGATGATTTAAAAGAATTCAAAATACATATAGATGAACTATTAGAAAATAATTACATACAAGAAAGTAATAGTAAACATACAAGTCCAGCATTTATAGTTATAAAAAATAGTGAACAAAAAAGAGGTAAAAGCATAATGGCTATTGATTATCGCAACTTGAATGCTAAAACTAAAACATATAATTATCCAATACCAAATAAAATAGTAAAAATAAGATAGATACAAGGATATAATTATTTCAGTAAATTCGATTGTAAATCAAGATTTTATCACCTAAAACTAGAAGAAGAATCTAAACAGCTAACAACATTCACAGTACCGAAAGGTTTCTATGAATGGAATGTATTACCATTTGGATATAAGAATGCACTAGGTAGATATCAACATTTTATGGACAACCACTTTAACCAGTTAGAAAATTGTATCGTATATATAGATGATATATTATTATATTCTAAAACACAAGATGAACATATAAGATTATTAGAAAAATTTATACATATAATCAAACATTCAGATATAAGCTTAAGTAGAAAGAAAACAGAAATTATGAAACCACAGATAGAATTTCTAGGAATACAAATAGATAGGAATGGAATAAAAATGCAAAATCATATAGTACAAAAAATAATCACCCTTGATGAAAATATATATACAAAAAAGAAATTACAATCCTTTCTATTATTAGTAAATCAAGCAAGAGAATATATACCAAAATTAGCAGAACATTTAAAACCATTACACAAAAAACTTAAAAAAGATGTAGAATACTATTTCGACAATAAAGATAAAGAACATATAAGAAATATTAAAAATTTATGTAAAAAATTACCAAAACTTTACTTTCCTGTTGAAAATAAAACATTTATTTATATTGTAGAAACGGATTCAAGTGATCATAGTTATGGAGGAGTTTTAAAATACAAATATGAAAAAGAAAAATTAGAACACCATTGTAGATATTATTCAGGATCTTATGAAGAAGCACAAATAAAATGGGAAATAAAAAGAAAAGAATTATTTGCATTGTATAAATGTTTATTAGCATTTGAACCAAATATTGTTTACAATAAATTTATTGTAAGAACAGATAACACACAGATAAAATGGTGGATTACAAAAAAGGTAGAGGATTCAGTTACAACAAAAGAAATAAGGAGATTAGTACGAAATATATTAAATTTTACATTTACAATTGAGGTAATTAAAACTGACAAAAATATGATTATAGACTATCTATCAAGACAAAGTTACACAGCCAGGACAAGATAATCTTATGGAGAACATACTCAAAACCCTAACTACACTTTGTACTAAAGGGGATAGTATAGGCTTGAGAGTTCAAAAGCTAGAAGAAAATGCAGAAAAATCTAAAGCTACAAGTCAGCAGCATGACTATAAACATGCGGAGCTACGTCGTTCGGCAGACGGTAAACTAAAAGGAGACGTTGGGAAACTCCCTAAAACCCATAACGTTGCTAATGTTGCAGGTACAAGCACAGGATCTATGGAAAAAACTACATCAAAAAATACAAACCTAAACAACTTATTTACAAAACCATTTATCCCTAAGGTACAAATAGTAGATACGCCAACACCACAAACATCTACATATGCAGCCAGCCTGCATAAGGAAAAGAAAACATATAACCATATATCCCAGTCTTACATTGAAAACCTATACAATATACAAAACTTTTTAAATCTCAAACCCAAATCTACCACAACCACAGAAAAAACCCAGGACTATTTAACCCAAAAATTACAAGGTTATAACAAGCTAATTGCACAACCAAAAACGAATCCAAATCTAGCTAAGACTTGTTATAATTATGGACTATTAAATCAGTTTATACATATACAGGAGAAGAGATAAGTGAAATCCTGGAGGTCCACAAATCATTTTTGATATACAAAGAAATAACCAAAGGAAACTTATTTTTTTATAAGATTCTTTACAACACCAGCTGAGATACTTTATGACGAGATAAAACCAATGATCCAAATAGTAAAAATTGGATTAACAGGAGAGATGATAATACCAGAAGACATAGGGCAACAACCAGAGATACCAAAAGTTGAGATACCCAGTTTTTATGCAAACAAAAGAATAATTAGGTTATCAACTATCATACATGAGTTAGCTAATAACTATTTACAAGGAAATGTCATATGGAGCTATTATTCAAGAGACCATTTAATGATATATGCCAATTCACGAGAAATAAGGCAAGCAGATATGAAAGAAGTCCAGAAATGGATTTTTTCCTTATTAATACCAGAAGCTACTCCAACAACTAGAGCAATAAAACAAGGATTCATCTCTGAATAACTAATGACAAGATATTGTAAGTTAGTTGGTCATAAATATACAGACCAATATATGTTCTAAGTGTAACCAAGGTGATGACATAATCTCTGAGGTACAACTAGAATAAGATAAATTACTTATTTACAAAAATAAGAAATTAATGTAATAATAGTATAATTGTATTTTGTTGTTTTGCGTCGGCCATATTGAAAAGTAAAGGTCAGTATGTAAAGAAATAAAGTAAATAGTGTGTGTCGACCAGAAATAAAAAGAAGAGGCCATTATGTAAAGTAGAAATAGTGAGTATTTTGTTTTTTGTGTCGGCTAAATATAATTAGGCCATGTGTAAAGTAAGTGTCGGCCACTTATATTGGCCATACATGTAAATTTGATTGTATAAATAGAGGGTTCTCCCTCATAATAAAATCATCCCTTTCATATACATCTCTCTCGCTCTCTTAATTCCTCTTCCACCCCACATTGGTATCAGAGCTAGATAATTAAAACTAGAACTATGGAAAACAAATCAGAAGCAAAAAATCTACAAAATCAGGTATACACATTTAAGTTCATGTGTAGTTAAATGAATTTATTCCTGATAATCTCTTGTTGATTATAATTGTTTATCATGTTTTAATAATGTTATAATAACCATCTTTAGAAAGTTTGCTACAGAAATATTCTGCGAATAAGTATGCCCAGACTATGCCATCCTAAGGTTGAAACTAATAGGCAAGAAGGCCGTTTAGGGGAGTAAACAAAGTTGAGGCGCTGTTAGGGTAACTGATCAAAGAAGAAAACTATAGTACTGACCAGACGAGATGATTATTAAACCATTATTTTTACATAATAAATAAGTATAATCCATTAAGGGGTTAGAAGGAATAAAATTTTTAGCGAAAAAATAAATAAAATGAACTCCTATTTATTGGATGATGATGTTAATTACAAAACATTAATACTCTATATATTAAAAGATCTTAATACATATATAAAAAGGGAAATTTATGATATGTTGGTAGCGTATGAAGTAATAGAAGTAAAATCCAAGGTTGGACTAAATTAGATATACAAAATGATTTTTATGATGAATTTTATTTTGACATATATGATTTATATGATGATCTAGAGATATTCAGAGATCAATGATTAAACCAAAAAAGTTTGAAGTTTGGCAAACACGAAGTAATAATAATTATAAGATAAAATTTATTAAAGACCCAAACAAATTAAGTAAACTTTTTAAAATTTTGTATAGAAAAATTTAAATGAATATTACAACAAGTAAAGAAACTAAAATAACGAAAACCAAGATAGATAAAAAGGTATGAACAAAGAAACATATAGGCAACAATTGATAGAAAAAATAGACGAAAAAAGACAAGAACTACAACATAGGAAAGAAAGATTAATAGAAAACATGTTAGCAGGAGTATGTAAAAATTCGATATTAGCACAAAGAAAAGCTATATTGATGTTAGAAATACAAATAGATCACCTTGAATATAAATTACAACATAACATAATACATAAATTATAATGAATGAAGAAGAATTTGCAGTAGACGAAAAGACATATGAAAATCAAGACGGAATGATAATAAAAATAATATTTTCAAATCTAGGAAGGAGATATAAAAAAAAGGAAATAATTTATATTTAATGTTAGAAAAAGAAATATCAAAATTAGAAGATAGTCTAACAGCTATGATAAGAATATTGAAAGAAAATGAAGAAATAGACAAATCAAAAGAAATTGAAAAAATAAAAATACAAGCACAACAAGAAGTACAACATTTAGAAGAAATAAAAAATACAAGAATAAGTTAATTAGAAAAAGAATTAGCTAGGTTAAAATTATTATATGAAACTTAACAAAAAGAGAAACAGATAGAAAGAGAAAAAGAGCTAGAATTAACTAATGAAATAAAAGAGATGGAACAAAAACTAAATGAAAACCTTGAAATAAATGAAATAGACGAAAATGAATCAGATACAATAAATGACCAAAAATCAGAAATAAGTGATATAAGTCAGACATACACAGAAATTCTAGAACAGGAAAATAAA
This sequence comes from Solanum lycopersicum, assembly GCF_036512215.1. Classification (NCBI taxonomy): domain Eukaryota; kingdom Viridiplantae; phylum Streptophyta; class Magnoliopsida; order Solanales; family Solanaceae; genus Solanum; species Solanum lycopersicum. The sequence goes on from NC_090811.1 coordinate 31,376,710, forward strand.
CCGAAAAAATTAGAAATAAACAAAGGAGATATGAATCGACCTAGTACGTCAAGAGTTAAAACTCCAGACAATAGTTCCAGAAATAGTCCTAGAATTAGTCCTAGATGGATACCACCAACTTATTATACAGAAAGTTATCAGCAATCAGATAGAACTAACGCAATATAGAATAGTAGATTAAATAAAAATTGGACACCAAGACCAATAAATGAAAAATATAATTTCCTAGATCTAGACTGCGTTACAGATACAAATAAAGCGATATTACTATGGATAGGAAATATATCTAAGCAACTAATAGATAATAAAATAAAAAACGACAGAAACACCAAGGTATATAGAAAGAACATTTGTAGGAACAACAAGATTATGGATAGAAAATCTACCCTTAGAAAGTTTAGAAGTACTTAGAAGTGACAAGAAAATGGATGGATCTCCATCATCAAAAAATATAGATATACTAGATAAATATAAATCAACAATAAGAAGTGACTTTGGAGGTTGACCACAGATATAAGAGAACAAAACAGAGAAAAAATAATAAATAGACAACTTATGACAAAATTAGTTATATGTAAAATGTGTTATATAGAAGAATACACTTGTGCATTTAAGGAATACTATTACAAAGAAAAATACAATTTAGATGAAGCAAAAGAAATAAGACAACAATATTTTACAAAATTACCAGAACCGTTTAACACAAAAATAATTAAAGATTGGAATGATGAAGGATTAGTAGATACTTTAGGAGCTAGAATAAAATTTTTACATCAATGGTTCATACAACTATGTGAAAACCAAAAAGAAAAATTAAAAATGGAAAAAGTACTAAACAAGAGTTTATCCTGTTGTAAAAATAAACTAGCACCACATTTGGATGTACAAATAAAAAGCAAAAGCTTAAAAGATATAAAAATTATAGAAAAACTAAAACCAAGTATAAGTATAAGAAACCAAGGCGAAGGTATTATATAAAAAATTATAAAATAAAAAGACCATATAGACCAAAAAGAAAAATATCCCAATGTACTTGTTATAATTGTGGAAAGATAGGACCTTTAGCTAGAAACTGTAAACTACCCAAAGATCCAAAAAAGAAGCAAATTGCAGAAGTAATTATAGATAATGATAAATATATGCAAATAGAATACATAGACTATGAATTAAGGGAAAACGATAGTATATATGAAGTATCAGATATAGAAACTGGAAATGAAGAAGAAAATATTAATCTAGATAATAATGAAATGGATGAAGAAATATAATGTCTGAAGACGAGATAAAAATAATATCTAAGGAAGATTATCAAAATGAAGAATTATCAGACCAAAAAATTATATTTGATAATACAATTTTTGAACAAATAAAAGAAAAAGAATTAGACTTAAGTGTTGAAAAGTACTTAAAATACCTACTTGGAGAAATTGGTTTAAAAGACAAAAGGAAGAATATTATGTAGTTAGTCAGAAAGAACATATATAGATTGTAAATATACAAGCGGAAAAGCATATATACCTATACTAAGTAAACGAATAATAAATAAAGAAATACAAGGTATAAAAGCTAAAACACCTATAAAATATGTACATTTAGGAGGAACAGAAATATTAATAAAAGCTTGTTTTAGAGAAGGAATAGATACGCCTATTGAAATATACTTAGCAGATGACAGAATCATACACCCTATAGAAAAAAGTGTAATTAGTGCAGTAAAAGGAAACTTAATATACCAAAAATTTAAATTTATAATAAGTGCCAATTATACGGTAGCATTAACAGACAGAAATATAGATAAATCATTAGTATTATATTGGAAAATGTCTGGAATAGAGTTAGTACCAAGCAGTAAAATATTTACAGCAAGATGTAAAAACTTATATATATATTAACAACAAAACATAAAATAACAGCAAAAAATAAAATTGATAAAATAAAGATAGAAAATCCTTTCGAAAAAGTAATTACTTTAATAGACAATAATGACTATAGCTCTAAAGAAATTGACATGGAAAAAGATTTAGAAATTGTAAAAGAAAGATTAAGTACTTCAAGTGTACCAAATACGTTAACAAGAGCTACCTCATCAAGAATGAGTACATCTAAAAGAAACTATAAAATCCGACAAAACTTATTAGATAAGAAAGAAATAACACCATATCATTATTTCATAACAGGAATAATGGACCGAAGAAAATATAAAATTTTGATAAATACAGGACAAGAAGAAAATTACATAAAAAGAGAGTTAGTATTAGAAGAAGAAATTATAAAAACAGGACACATATGCTTGAGTAGGAGAGAACATGATAAACATTAATAATATCTATTTTTAGTAAAGATAATATGTAATCAGGAACGGAGAAAGTATTTTTCGATTCTTTCTAATATATACTTTAACACTACTTAATCCTCAACTATTAATTCATCTAATACTCCCTTCTTTCAATTTTATTTGTCACTTTTTTACTTTAAACACAAATTAGTTCAAAGGGTAGTGTTATAAAGGTTCTTATTTTGACTAGCACCTTTTCATAAAATTCGCAACTTTTTATAAAAGTTGCAACCTTTCATAGAAGTCGAACTTTTCATAAAATTTGCAATCTTTCGGAAAGGTCATCACCTTTTATAAAGTCGCAACTTTTCATAAATGTCGCAATCTTTCAGAAAGTGCACCATCTTTCATAAAAGTCGAAACTTTTCATAAAAATCGCATTTTTTTTAAAAAGTTACAACTCTTCATAAAAATAGCAAGTCTTCATTTTCCATTCACACCTTTTAAAACCCACCACATGAAAATTATGTATATATGTAAAAATAAAAAGAAAGCAATTACAAATGAATTTATAAATAAATATATTTAATAAATTTCCAATTTGATAGAAATTGTGAAAGCACATTTGTAATTCAAGTCTCATTTCTATCAAGGAAAGTACACTTCCGCAACCCCTATAAATAAAATCCAGCACCACAGCAAAAGAGAAGAAGAAAACAAACAATTCTCTTTCACTTAAAACAAATATGAAGAAAGTTGGAGAAGACGAATATTTGTTTCTTAGTTTTAACAATTATGGACTCTTATCGGATATCACTGCAAAAATATCTGATGTCAGGTGAAGGAGAACCATAGAAAAGAAGATTTTTAACTGTCTTGAGTCTCTTAGAATTCGGATAAATCAATTGTGGAATTCATCTATGAAGGTCAAAATAAGTTCCAGCAGCCAATTTCCCTCTTTTCAATCACAATCTATTTCTAAGAGATTCGGATTTGATGGATAAATCAATTTTGATTTTGTTGAAGAAATTGTTTCGAGAAAAAAATGAATCAACGGTGTCCTCGTAGGCTAGGTTGAGGGTTTAATTGGAGACCAACAATTGTCTTCGAGTGCTGGACATGTCTAGGGTGTGGACTCGGGTCGTGACTATTAACTCAAGAAATAACTTTAAATGCAATATTTAGACAAAATTGTAACTTCAAGTCTTAGTCAATTACAATTGAAAGAAAAAACTAAGAAAACTAGTACCATCTGTATATGAAGCCCCTAATATAAATATGGATTTTGGGACAGGACCTAAATCATCCTAAGAACTAAATAATAAATAAATAGCTAAAACAAAAGATGTCCTCCGGAATGAAGGGAGGCTCACCAACTAACTTTGAGTTGCTCACTGGATCAACGGTGCGCCAAATGCTGATCATAGTTGCCTAAGTCTGCATCATAATACGATGCAGGCCAACTGACATTAGTACATTGAATGTACGAGTATGTGAGTTGGAATTCTAAAATAACACTTCAGCTAGAAAATGAGTAGGAAGGAACACTTACCTTGACTCTTTTCAACTCATGGATAACTACTTATTTCATTATAATGCAATTTAAAAGTAAGGTGCAATATAAAGAAAAAAAAGAACTGCCTGAAACATGTTGAAAATTATGAATGTATGCAAGATACAAATTTACTCTGGCACGTAGATAAAAATACAAGTAAAATGATGTGTATAAAATACAATTACTTCCCTGGGCTCTTCTTTAACCGACAACCATCACTTCAGAGCTATAGTGATGATACAACGTTACTGGCCCACCTGCTTGACCATCCTAACCTTGCCAGAGTATAGGACTTGAACTGCCTAATGGATCTACTAGTCTACTGTGAAAAGGGTTCATCTAAGAACTATGACCCTCTTTTACCCATGAGGGCTACATGGTTTTTATGTAGACTTGAGTTAATATGAAACTCGCATCCCCACACGGTGCTCAATACTATACCCACAAATATACTGGCTCTTATGTTTTAAAAACATACTAATTCTGGATTTGAGATTAGTGCTCAAAACATAACTGAAAGGCTATCTTGGGAATTTTAGTTTCCCTAGTTACTTCATTTTATAAAGCTATTATTTCTTTCTGAAAGTAGTTTTAAGGCTCCTTACTTGTTTAGCTGTGAAAACATTTGTAGCTCTTAGGGATTACTTAATCCCCAAATAACTTTTGAGAATGAACTCAAATATTTACCCTTGCTGAACTTATAACTTGAGCCTTAAAAGAAAGTTCAAAATGTTTGTTGAAGTCTCTAGGAAACTTAAAGAACTCACTTTGACATACTTCTTAACTTTTGGAATTAACTCTTAATTTTAACAATTATCGTAACTCCTCGAATTGGATTATGGATTCAAGGTTCATGATCTCATGTTTATGAATGATTCATGATGTTTAGATATATCTTAGAGTGTTGGAATCAACTAAGAAATGCGGGTACATCACTTAGGAACTAGTACGAAAAGATTTGGAACTAATGAGATCTCTAGGCAACCATGACGGTCTAAGAGGCACGACACGCTAGAGATTGACGGACATACACTATTTTTAGGCTCTCTGGTTGGTACGACGCGGCACAGCCTGACAGACAGAGTCTTCTCTGAAGGGCTCTGGTTGGAGTGGCGCCCCAGGGCCTGTCAGACATGAATTTTTTACTTTTCTTCTTTGATTTTAATCTCAAAACCTTCTAAACTTCCATGGATATTTCTCCCAACACTAAGGATACCTAATATTTTTGATTCTCAATATTTTTGACTCGAAAAACAACCCAGAAACACAAATCAAATCATCTAAAGACATGCTACAACACAACCAACAAGGATTCAACAATTGTTCATTAAGAACTTCAATATTCGTCATTCAATCTATTCAAAACTCACTGAATTAAACATGTTAGTGTGTGGGTAAACGAACCCAACACAAAAATATCCCACATACCTTATAGGGATCACTCATAATAAAATCCACTCGAAAATCTTGGCGTTCTTGGTGAATTCTTGGCCTTTTCTCCTTTCTCCTTATTCTCATCTCTTTTCTCCCAAGCCCTAAGCGTATTTCAATTTTCTAAATTGACTTAAGGCTTAGTTTTACCCCTAATAAACCCTTAAAATGAATAAGGAAATAGTATGGTGAAAAGATTACTTTATCCTTACTAAAATCCGGATTGGACTTTTCTCAATCCAAAAACCCAACTTCTGAAAGACAGATCTTCCTCATACAACATTGAAATAAAAAAAAATTTGTACCCTTGGAAGTATATTCCCAAGGATTTTCCAACCATAAAAGGACTGATCCTAACTCCTCGTGAGCTAGAAGTTATGACCATTTGAAAATGACCAAAACTCACTTTTTAAGCGTAGAAAATCTCCTGATTTAATTCCTTTCTTTCCAAAAGTGATCATTATTGTCTCATTAGCTTGTTCTTATCTATTTCTAGTTACAAGATGTTACAAGAAAGTCTCACTAATTAATTCCATGGTCTCTACCATGGTAATACTTAACTAGAACTCAGAATCTGTATACTATAAGGGGACAAGAGAGAAGTATGTGTCTTTGTCTATTCTAATGAAAGAGAAAAGTACATGACTTTTTCTATTATAAGGAAAGTGAGAAATATGTGTCTTTTTCTATTCTAAGAAAATGAAGAAGTACATATCTTTTTCTATTCTAAGGAAACACATGGTGTTCCTTTTCCTCCCTTGATTAAGAGGAATTCTCTATAAGTAGAAATTTGTTTAACCTTGAGAGGATATAATTTTTCTATACGATACTTTTCCACTAAATATTAAGAGAGTTCAAAAATGAACTTGGGATTACTATAGAAGATTGTAGAACTGTCTTCCTGTTTGTGGACTAGCTTGCCGAATCACTTGAAGATTCTAACATATGACTAGCTTGTGGATTCGCTTGAAGGTATCTACTGACATTTCAAGAGTTAAATCATAGATTATATTTTAGAAAGTTGATGTGCTCTAGCTTAAATTATATGTTGTCCATATTCATGTATGAAGTACGGTTCTGATATGCATTCGTTGTTTATAGTATTTTGTCATATAATTATTAACGATAATTTATTTTGCATCAAACTTTATGCCTTGGATAAAATGGAGAATCTGGTCTTGAAGTTGTTGCTTTCCGCAGGGAAAGTAGATGCTAATCCCACTTAGTAATGTTCTTATTATTTGTCTCGTGAGTTCGTTTGTTTCTCATTTGAATCCCTTTTATAACTTTTATATGATGATTTATTATTTGCGGAAAATGAGTGACACTTTTTGAAGTGATGCTATGAAATATGATCATAAATTGCCCCATTAATTATGACTTGAACATTGTAACCATGTAGTATCACGTTATTCTATCTTATTTAATATTACACTACTCTTTAATTCATTCGATTAAAAAAATTGTATATTTATAGGGATTTCAATAGGGTGGGGTGGGATGGGATGGTTTGTGGGGAAAATCTACATAAATCCGTTAGAATTATTATCTTCCCTACTCCGCGTAGAATCATTTGTTTGTTTTAATACACCCCACTCAACCATAAATAAATCCGCTTTACCTCTCTCTGCACCCCATATTTTATTAAATTTTTTTTCAAACATTAGACGTAACAAGTTTATAACAAAAAGAATTTAAAATATTTTAATTTCATGAAATTTTTTTAACCTCTAAATTAAGTATGTTGTACTGTTCCATACATTTATTAATTTCTTTTGTTGATAATTTTGAATTGATTACATATGACGTAATAAACAAATTATTGAATGTAGTAAAAAAAACAAAATATGTCAAAAACAAATTTTCCTTTTCAATTTGTTGACTATTCAAAGACATTTTTTCATCTGAAAGGAAAAAAAAAATACCAAAAAGTGACCAAATAAATAAAAAAAATGGTGCAAAAGTTAGTGTATATGAGTAAATTTAAAAGACTATTATCTCAAACTCACGGCCCACCTCACGAGAATTTTGAATATATATTAGAACCCATAAAATCTATGACCCGCCCTAACCCACAGACAATGAAACCTTCCCTACCCTACTTACACTCCACCCCGCCCCATTATCATTCCCTATTTATTGAATATAGGGGTGTTCCTTTCCTGACTTGTTACATGAGAGATATTGCAGTATGCATAGTAAATGTGATGTGAATTTGTAGTGAAAGAAAGAGTTAAATCGAGTGAAAAATATTTTAGGTTTTTTTTTACTTAATACTATAAAATTAAGTAATTATATGTTAAACAAACATATTGTTACAATTAGTGCCTTCATAGAGTTTGAACTCTTCAACTAACAAACAATTATTTGAGTCTGATATTATTTTTGAATTATTGTATCCTAGAAAAATAAGTTAAGGGTTATATTGTGATATCTCCTATATTCAGATTAGCAAACAAGAAATAATAAATGATGAAAAGGAAAACCAAAAAACTATCTGAGTCCATAGAACTCATTATGTATCTTTAAGAAAGTTAATCCCCTCTAGTAACTGAGATTGCATATTAATTCATCCTAAGATAAAACGAATTAACCACTAAAGAAATAGTGGTGCGTCAAACTTACATAATTTCAACAAACTGAAAATGACAACAATGAATCACACATATAAACATGATCAATAGATTATTATTTTTTGTAAGAAATATATGCATAATAAGGAAAGAAATTTATACAGAAAAGTACGAGAACGTCTCTCTATTTATAGCCAGCAAAGGGTAAAGGGCACAAATCTTTGGAAACAAGATAACCTTTTAGAAAGGTCAAAAAAACATTGGAAAAGCATAACCTTTCAAACAGTCACAACCCTTTCGAAAGAACACAACTTTTCATAAATGTGACAATCCTTCATTTCCTGTTCACACCTTTAAAAAACCAAAAATCTCCCACATAAATATGGAATAACCATTGTGAAAACACGTGCATAAAAAATTGTGTGATTCATTAATAAGGATTGATTGTATCTGGATAAGTGAGTTTCTCTTTGAACTTTCCATAGGGAACATATATCAGATAAACTCGGTAAAAAGATTTGATATCTTTTAATCGTCGAGTGTTGGTGTATACCTAGAAAACATAAGTCACACAATAAACCCTTGAAATGTTTTTGGTTCTCATTATTTTGTTCATTTAAGTCAGGAACACATCTTAGTTTATAAGTGCATAGAGAACTAGCCTTATGGGATTCTCCATGAAGCAACTTAAACTTCACACTTACATAAGTGACTTCTAAAAATGTTACACCTAGATACATTATTCATATACCCTGTATCAAACATAGAAACCATTAAAAAGTCTTAATGCCTTTATCCTTGTTACTGAACATTGTCTTATCATAAGAATGGACCATAAAAATATTTTGACAATATTGAACCGTCAGCAATGACTTTATTTGATCTTCTTGAACCTAGATCTTGGGATCTCCAGTTTTCTAGGTAGATTTACCGCCACAATAACTTGTAATTGATCATAGTCTCATTCCTTTTGATAATCTATCAACACTCTCTCGTAAGGCCTTTTATAAGTGGATCCGATACATTACACTTTGACGTTACACAATCAATTATGATAATTCCACTAGAGAGTGTTTCTCTAACGATATTATATCTACATCATATATGAATAGACTTTCCTTTATGCATCATGCTTCATGTCCTACCTATTGCAAATTAACTCTCACAATGTACACATACTGGAGCTAAACTGTTTGAGCAAAAAAATCATTCAAGAAATTTCAGAGTCATTCAAATTCTTCATTTGCCTTATCTAGAGTGATAAGTTTAGATTTCAGAGTAGAGCAAGCGATACGTATTCAATTGGCGGTAGTCTATATACATTCTAAGGGAGCAATCATTCTTTCTCACAAAAAAGATAGGAGATCTCCAATGAGAGACACATGGTCGGAGAAAACCTTTATATAATAAATCTTTCAGTTGTTCCTTCAACTCTTTTAACTCTATTGGAGCCATTCAATGTGGAGGAATGGAGATAGGACGAGTATCTGGGAGGATATCTATGTCAAAGTCTATTTATCTCTCAGGAGGAACTCCTGATATATCATTAGGAAAGACTTTGGAAAATTTTTATTGTAGGAACTTACTGAAAGGAAGGTACCTCAACACTTGAGTCATTAACTCAGACTAAGTGATAGATACATCCTTTTGAAACTAACTTTATCTCCTTAAGGTACGAAATGAAGTGACCCTTAGGCACTGATGAATTACTACTCCACTCTATAACTGGATCATTAGGCCTCTAAAACTTGACAACTCGACTTCTGCAGTCTATTGATGTATAAAAGGCATGGATCCAATCCATACCTAGAATAACATCAAAATCTACCATGTCTAACTCCACTAGGTCAGCCATGGTATTCTTGTGATTAATAGAATTAGGACAATCACAATAGACTCAATCTTAGGAGCATAGCGAGACAGTTGGGTGAACTTTAACCCATACTCATGAACACTCAAGAAGTTTAGTTTCATAGTAAGGAACTTTCGCACCTTGGACTCTTTCCTCTCGCACCTTGGACTCTTTTAGTTCTCAAGGAAAGAAACTCCCAAAGAAAGCCTCTTCAAAACAAGCCCATCTTGGATTTGGTGCATTCTCATCTCAACTCTTCTTTCAATGGTCGAACCAATTCCTAGCCACATTCTTCAGTTGGTAAGATTCTAGCTCGACTCTCTCAACACCAATGACATGTATCATATAGAATATATTTTCCAATTCTTCCATAGAGTTTTCTTGATCCTCAATAGTGCTCAAATCGGTGAAACTAAAAGGATTCATTCTCAAGAATTTGCGAATCCTCGAGGTGTCAGCCTCTTCTTGTCGAGCTCCTCTCTATTGCCCTAATTGGTTAGTTACTGCTTGAATTTGAATCCGAATAGCCTCGCGGAACTCGGAATTGGTAAGTTCCACTTAGGGTTGCACTTCAGGTGCATTGGTTAACTCTTGCTCTTCAACATTCCTTATAGATGGACGACCTTTTACCACTCTTCGTGGATGCATGATAATCTGAAAGACGGTCAAGCACAACTTACAGAGAGACTTTTAGGGATAAACTCTAACACATGAAAAAGGAATAAGAAAGAAATGAGGAATTCCTACATGTTGTTGCCTCCTAATCATAGATGTGACGTGTTTCACACCGATGACTAAAACCCTATAGATACGTCTTCAGAGACTCCCCAGGACAATTGAACTTTGTGCTCTGATATCATGTTTTTCACCGCAAGCCTACACACTAGATGTGGCCGGCACCCAATGACCATTTCTGATCTTGAGTGAACTCTTGCCCTGACTAAATTACTCAGCAGAAGACTTAACGTAACACAATTATAAAGGTAAGGAATATATACAAGAGAAATACTTAAAATGCAATAGTCTGGCCAAACTGGCACTTAAGTCTCATAGTTTACAAATGAAATGAAAAGACGCACAACTAACACAATCTGTGTCTATAAAACCTCTAAAAATACTAAGGTGAATGTTGGGACAAACCACACAACATCCTACAAGGAAAAGACATAAAAAGATAAAGAAGTCCTTCGGATGCAAAGAGGCTCACCACAAACTCAGGATGCTTAAACTGAATAAACGAGATGCTGGATGTTGATCCTAATTACCTGCATTTGCATCATAATACGATGTCGGTCAACTGACATCAGTACATTTATTGTACGAGTATGCAAGTTGGAATGTTAAACAACAACTTAAAGCTTGAAATGATTAAAAAGAACTGACCTTGGCTCTTCTCAACTCATGAAATACTAAACTCAATATAAACCAATAAAGACACATGCATTATGTATATAAATTTTGTAAAACAATGTAAAAAAAACTCCACTTTACTTAAAATAAGAAAAGTAATGTAGTTTCTGTGGGAATTTCTCAAATCGACAACCATCACTATAGCCTAAGTGATGGTACAATGTCTTACCTCACGTTGCAAGAGGACCATCATATACCTTGCCATCCGCATAAAACCTGAACTACTAAGTGGATCCACTAGTCAATGCTAAAAGTACAAAGGAATTATCTAAAAAGTTTGACCCTTCCTCTGTCCATCTTGACTACATGGTTTATGAGTGCTTAAGTTAATATGAACTCGCATCCCCATATTTGTTATCCGGACTACTCCCAAAATACTTAGCTTATATGTTTTAAAGCAACTTCTTCTCTAGTCTGATGTAATTTGCTCAAACATAGATTTTAAAATCTCTCTTGGAAATCATGGTTTCCTCTTTACTAAAACTAGCCAAAGGTTCTGTTCGATGTCTAGCTTCTTTTGATGCTCAAAATGTGAAAAAAATTGCAACTCTTAGGGAATAGTTGTTCCCATTTTACTTTTGATAAATGAACTCAACTGTTTACACTTTTTAGAAATGAACTCAAGTCTTTACTCCATGTTTAACTTGCAACATAACTCTTAGGGCATACTTAGTTCCCTTATAAATTTTTGGATTTTTACTCAACTTTTTACTCTTTGTTAAACTTATATCTTGAGACTTAAAACAAAGTTAAAATGTTTGTTAAACACTTCAAAAATTTTAAGAACCTACTTTGACTTGAATTAACTATTAGACTTCACTCTTAACTTCTTTTACTCTAATCTTAACTTTCCTTGAATTGACTATGAATTCAAGGTTCTTGATCTCATGTTTATGGATTATTTAATTATGTTTATATGTACCTTAGAGTGTTGGAATAAACTAATAAATGTGGGTACATCACTTAGGAACTAGTATGAAAGGATGGGAAAAGAACGAGATCTCCAGGCATCATTGGCACTTTGAGAGGAGTGGAGCGCCAGAGCCTAATTAACAGAAGTTGAACTGAGGGATCTTGATGGTGCGGCGTGGCAGGGATTATTGGATAGAGCCCGTCTTGAGAGGCTACAGAAGGTGACGCCCCAGGGCCTGTCACACGATAATTCCGACATTTCTTTTCCATTTTTCATCTCTAAACTTTCTAAAATTCCATGGATCTCAACCCAATAACATAGGATCATTAATAAGATCAATAACCTATAGATTAGACTTGAAAATAACCCCTAAAGATGAATCCAATCAACTAAAAATATACTATAACTCAATCAACAAGTATTCAACCATTGTTCTTCAAGAATTTCAGTGTTCATCATTTAATCTACTCAAAATTTTCTGAATTAAACAAATTGGTGTGTAATTGAACTAAACACAGAAATATCATACATAGCTTGATAGGTATCACCCGCGACGAAATCCACTCGAAGATCTTGGCGTTGACGATGAATTCTTGAAGTTTGTCCCTTTTTCTTCTTCTCTTCTCTTTGTTTTTCAAGTCCTAAGCGTGAATACTTTTCTGAAACTGACTTAAGATGGCTTAATGTTACCCCTAATAAATGTTTAAAATGAATTAGGAAATAGTTGTGTGGAAAGACTATTTTACCCTTACTAAAATCCAAAATTGTGACTGCCCCACTATAACAACCCAACTTCAGAAAGACATATCTCCCTCATGCTATATCAAAATCATGCAAACTTGACGCTGTTGGAAATATCTTTCAAGTGATTTACAACCATATAAAGAACTAACGCTAACTCATCCTGAGCTAGAAGTTATGATTGTTTGAAAATGACTAAAACTCACTTTTTACACTTGAAAAATTTCTAGATTTTCCTTTTGTTTCCAAAAATGATAATTTTTAGTTTTTTAGCAAATTCTTGCCAATTACAAGTTACGAGATGTTACAAAAATGACTTAAAATAAGTTCTGAAATGTTTAACAAGGTAAGAAATAACTTAATCTAAGTAAAAATGATTTAAAGTAAGTTAGATATCAAAAGTAGATCTCTCCCTACTTTTTAATTTTTGACCTAAAAGTCATTTGATTTTGACTTGAAAGCTACATTTTAAACCAAACCAAAAGGGCTCTAAATATAACAACCATATTGGTAGCTTCATTAAATGGTTGAATTACCCCTCAATCTATTGTCCAATTATCAATTATATAGTAATACTTTATAAGGATTCTATTACCCTAAAGTATTTTAAAAGAAAATATTGACACCCTTAAATGGTGATGTGGTACAACAAGTATATTCACTTTCCTGTTGGCAAGTGGGAGACAAATATGTCAAAATTAATTAATTTTACAAGTGTCATTTCTTAATTAAATACTATAATAAATAAATTTAATCAACTAAAATGTCATTCACTTTTTCTCACAGACATCTCTAACCTTCCATCTTTACAAGTTAATACCCCTTCAACTTGTTGTGCTGCCATGGCACTAATGCAAGAAGATATTATATTTTCATACTTTATTTTTAATTCAGAAAATACTTTTTCAGTATCGATATCTTTAAAATATCCCCTTATTTTTAGGAAGAACAAAAAAATAAGAAAAGAAAAAAAAACACCTCAATTTCTCACCTTAAAGGAAAATATTTTTAGCTCGACGTTGAAAGAAAAAATTGCAGCTTCCATTGGAGACATCCTTTTGTTTATTATAGAAATCAAAGTCTCTTGACTGCAATTGAAAGTGGGTAATAAAATTTGAGATATATCAAGAAAAATCTCATCTTCAAGTTTATCGAGAAGTGCAATTGAGAATCAACGGAAAAAGAATTATCTTAAAAATAACGATGATGATAGCACATTCAGCAAATTTAACAATTACAACTGAATTTTGTGCAAATAGATGATTAAAAAGACATTAAAAAGAAGGGGGGGGGGAGGTTTTGGTGTGTATGGTGTGGTGTAGTGGAAAGGTCAAAGGAAGGCGGACAGAAGGAAATGAGCTATTTGGGAACAATGAAGAAAAAAGAAGAAGATTTAGGAAGAGGAAGAATAATTATGAGAATTGGTAATGGTCATTAGGAAAAGAATGGTAGAGAAAAACTGGAATGATTATTTTTTATTTTATTTCTCTGAAATAAGTCTGTATATTACAACTAGAATGATTATTTTTTATTTTATTTCTCTGAAATAAGTGTGTATATTACAGTGGGCAACAAAGATTGGGTGGTGGTGGTGGTTGTGACATTTTAAGGATGTTAATATCTTAGTTTAAAATATTTCATGGGGTAATAGGATTCCTGTAAAATATTAGTGTGTAGTTGAGAATTGGGCAATAGATTAAGTGAGTGTTTGACCATTTTCTCAAAGTATACATAGCTCAAAGAACTAGTATTACCCAAGGCGGACCATTATATGGGATCTTTATTTGATATAGAGGAAGAAATATCAATAGCGACTGCATAAATATCACTACCAGCTCTACCTCAAAATTTCTTTAAAAAAGAAACAATGTTAGAGCTCAAAACTTCTTTAGCAAAGAAAAAATCTTCTCATTGGTTGTAATTGTTGGAAAGTCATTACAAGTAGTTATATGTAAGCAACAACATGAGACCAAGTTGTGCGAGAGTACATGTGGAAGTGTACCTTTGGGTGAGTTTCCTAAGAAAGTCAATGTGGGAATCAAGAAAAAGAAGGTGAAATTGTGGCTAAATGGATTACCATCAAAAGAAACAACAAACTACAAGGGCATAAATAAAATGATTGTATTGTATCACATCCAAAATTATATGCAAAAGAGGAAGGGGGTGAAAACCGAGGAAGATAAGAGTAAAAATAACAACAAAGAGATCAATATAGTGCACAAAAGAAGGAGAATGATGACATAGGAAAGTTGACAAACAAAAACTTTTAGAAACCTGGAATCAACATAGAGGACAATAGAGAATGGATATTATTTAAATGAAGGACAAATTCAAAAATAGAATCCAAAGGAGAAAGTGAGTGAAAAAAATTTGTTGATAACTGGGAACAAGTTTGATGCACTTAATAAGGAATAAGGGACAAAAGAACCAAGTCAAAACAAGAAATATGACAACCATAGCAACGCCAAAGGCTAGACAAAGCACAAAGGAACAAGTTGTCGTGGAAACCAAAGACTAGGTAGAATAGAATTTTGGAAAACCAAGCACAAAGGATATAGGGGAAAGTACCAACAAAAAAAGAAGAAAGGGGAATAGTATCAGAATTAAAGAAAATCAGTAATGAAAAGTACAACAAGATGAGAAATCTTAAAGATAAAATACAAGCCATTGCAAAATTGAGAAAGATAGTCAACTTAAGGTGGACATGGGCATCAAATTGTGGAATATGAAGGTAGGAGAGAAATAAGAGGAAAAGCCACTATAACAATGAAATAAAATACAATTGATATGTGAGGGGGTTCATCATATAACAATAAAGGGAAATTCCCTGTAGGGAAAATGACCAAGAACACTGGAAGAAACTGCAGGGTCTAGAATTAGGGAGAAAAAAGGAAGGAGGATGAAGAAGAAGACATAGCTGAAAATATCAATGAGATAAGCATGTAAATATATCTATCTATCACTAAGAAATACAGAAGAATTGACAATGCAAAAAAAGAGCTACAAAGTTGTTGGTAAGGACAAAAGCACAAGAAATAGTATATCAAAAACCACCAATGTGTAAATGATGATAGACAAACTCTTATTCTGAATTATCAGATTAGTTAGCTTAAGAATTATTTTGAAAGATTAATTGATCTGAAAAAAAAGAAATAAATGTGCATATATTACCCTTACGGAATCGTTTACAAGTCATCATGAAATAAAAACCTATAGAAATCTCAAAATACAAATATCTTGGCAAATAGCTCTTCCAAAATCTGGACGTGCAAGATCATGTTGGGAGATATAGACTAGCTCAAGCTCAACCCAAATTTATTGCCACCTTGCATCTATAAAATACCTTGGTTCATATGTTAGGACCCCTTTGAGTGATCGATCAGGCAAGAATGGTTATGACCTCTGGTAGATCACACAATCGTTTTGAAGGTTATCCTCCGAATTAGATAGGTGTTCCAAGTTCTTGGGAGATCAACTCATATCATAACTCCTCGATTAGATTTCATTGACAAGCCTTTGATGACCATTGATAAGCCAAATATGTTTGGAAGGTACGAGTGACTTGAATTAGGATGCATATTAATTTATAATTAGCTGTAATGGGATATTTCATAGGCTTCGAGTAGTTGAGTGTCATCGAATTTACAATACAATGTTCCAGATGATTGGCTTACCAAGCATTGGTGCAGGGATTATATTAATAGTAGGTCAGCTGAATCACTTTTACTATCATGTTTATAGATATGTTTATTCCACTCACGAGCGGGAGGGCAAGAGGGCCTAGTTTGAAAGTTTGCAGCAATATGATATGTCAATCACAAAGTATGAGGTTAAATTTCACGCCTCTACTGGGCACACTTTGATGATACTTTCCACTGAGACTAAGACAATGAAGATTTGTTAAGGGTCTGATTATTATGCTTCATATGGGAGTTTCTCAGGTTGCCTCTTTTGTGTTCCATCTCAGAAAGTGGTAAATGATGCTAAAAATTTGGAAATAATTTGATGTGAGAGATTTTGAGTAGTGTGAGGTCCAGAGGACCCATCATTCAGTCCTTTATATAGGGTAGTGCTAGCTCCTCCTAAGAATCGAAGTTGTAACTCTTAGTGTAGCATACCCATTCATGTTGTGTTAGTGTGATATTTTAATATATTCTAAAAATATTAATTGCAAAGTCACAAATGTGTTTGGCCGTTTGGTTGACTTATTCATATGCTACGTTTTGAGTTACTGAATATCATTATTCCATTTTGTGTTACTACATAGGTTAAAATTATTTTCTTGAAAGTCACGTACAACTGGCTTTCATCTTTCATCCCAGAGAACTTTTGTAACTTGTCATTTTTCTTTCTTTATTGCTCAATTATACCGTGTAACATATGTAACTCCTAAGGACATTATCTTCACTATTTAAAACACCATTATCTTCTTTTCATTGTTAGAAAGACTTCTTCTTATGTAAATAGTGGTGATTTTCATTTGGTTTTGTACAATACACAAGAGAAAAATATAAAGTGAAAGATTTAGTCAGAAAGAGAATTCTTATTAGTTGAAGGGAGGTGTTCTTTTTTGTGGAGCTTTGTATTAAACTCTTGTCCAGAGTTTTTGAGTTATACTTTGTGAAGATTGTTGTATCCTGGAGGGGAAAAGTAAACGAGGACTACTGTTGGACTGATGAATATATTTGTTGCGTGGGCTTGAATCTTCTTAAAGAGAGCGAGATATCCACGTATTATCCTGAAGAGATTTATTTCTTCTTTTTATTTTCAATTGTAATCTTGCAATTTTATTATCTTATAAGTTTTAACTAACAATTCTAAGGAGATTCAACATGGCTACACTTGAATAAACCGCGGATGTCAAGATGAGACACTTGAACAAGCCATTTATATTCAATTGTAAGCATTCTAAGAGATTGAAGGGTAAAGTACTTCTATTTAGGTCTTCTCAATGTTATATATGTATTAACCGAGAAGAATTCAAATAAATAAGACATCACTTTTATGAATGATGATGAAAGTATTTCTCATCTATGGAAACTGGAAAAGCGATGGTGATTCCTATAAATGTCGGTATTATATAATTAATTGTCTATCTGATAATTTTTATGATAGAAATTACTCTAGTGTATAGAAAATTTGGAAAGCATAGCATAGTAAGTATGATACCGAAGAATCGGCAACAAAAAAATATGCAGCTAGTAGATTTTGTGGACAATAAATTGGTGGTACACCAAGTTCAAGACTTTATCATAATTGTTGGGGAGATTAGGTCTAAAGAGGTTAAAACTTGAGATAACCTTATTGTTTATGGCATAGTAGATAAACTTCCACCTTCTTGAAAGGAATTCCAAAAAAACTATGCACTACAAAAAAAAAAGGAAACCTCTCTTGAAACCTTGGTCATGAAAATTTTCATGGAAGAAGAATTAAGGGGGCAAGTTGCACTTTTACGAACAAAAGAGAACAACATCACATCGAAGGTAAATTTAACTACTTCGAATAATGATACTCTTGTAACTCACGAAAATACTTCTTTAAAGTCTAAGAAGAAAAAATTCATGAAAATAATGGTATACCTCGAAAGTATAATAATGGTGAAAATAACCAAGCACAAAATCAACATGTTCAAGAAAAGGGATCATGCTTTGTTTGTGGCAAGAGTGAGCATATTGCTCGATTTTGCAGATTATTGAAACGTGGTCGTAGACCTCAGACAAACATTACAGGCATAAACATGGTTGAAAATGTTGATGGACACTGGGCTGATTCTGGTGCAAACTGTCATGACTGTTATGACAAAGACAGATTTAAAAAATATACTTATTTTGAGGAGCCCAAAACCATCATGCTTGGTGATGCTCACACTACTCAAGTTCTTTGAAAGGGATATGTCGAATTTTGTTTTACTTTTGGAAGGGTATTAACTTTAAAAAATGTACTTTATACCCCTTCCATGAGAAAAAAAATTGATGTCTAGTTTTTTATTAATAAAGAAGGCATTAAACAGATTATTGAATTTTATCAATATGTAATAGTGAATAAAGGTATTTTTGTGGGTAATGGTTATGCATGTGATGGGATGTTTAAGTTGAATGTTGAGATGAATAAAACTTCTACTTTTGTTGATATGCTTTCTTGTACCAATTTGTGGCATGCTCATTTGTGTCATATTCATGATCCTTATATTGTTATCATGAGTATCTTAGGATTAATCCTAATGGTTAAAAAGAATTTTGATGAGGCTTGTAGTAAAGATAAAATCACTAAAAGACCTCATTTTCAAGTTGAAAGTAAAATAGATTTGTTAGAAGTAATTTATATTTATATTTGCGAACTTGGTGAGATTTTATCTCTTCGAGGTAATAGATATTTTATCAGTTTTGTTGATGATTTCTCTAAGTTTACATATTTTTACTTGATGAAAAATAAAAGTGATACTTTTGAAAATCTTAAAACTTAACTCCATGAGGTTGAAAATGAGTTTGGAAGAAAAATAAAAATAACTAGAAGTGATAGATGCCGTGAATATGAATCAAATGAGTTCAATTATTTTATTAGATCATTGAGAATAATTCATGAAATTAATCCTCCTCACTCTCGTTCATCTAATGGAGTAGAGGAAAATAAAAATAAAACTTTGGTTGAATTGACTAATGTCATGCTTATTGAGTCACATGCACCTTTAAATTTTTAGGGTGAAGCTATTTTAACTGCTTGTTATGTGTTGAATCGTGTGCATCATAAAAAGTCTAAATTGACACATTTTAAATTGTGGAAAGGTTACAAGCCATGTTTGATATATCTATGAGTTTCGGATTGTGTAGCCTTTGTGAGGCTATTGGATCCCAAGATTACAAAGTTGGGTAAGAAAGTTACTTCTTTTGCTTTTCTTTGTTATGCTTCAAATAGTATAGCCTAGATATTTTTTAATCTTGAAGATAATATTGTAATAGAATCCAGTGATGCTATTTTTCGTGAAAACAAATTTCCAGTTAATTCTAAAAATAGTGGGATCAAAGGATTGAACAATAATTTTGTCATTACCTAGTTCTTCTACTTCTACTTTGAAAAATTAGGAAGTTGATGATTTTGAGATAAGAAGAAGTAAAAGAGCTAGAGTAGAAAAATATTTTGGTCTTGATTTTTATATGTTTAATGTTGGAGAGGACTTTGTCACTTTGAAAGAAGCATTACAGTCACATCATTCTATTTTTTGGATAGAGGCTGTAAATGATGAAATGAAATCACTAATTTATAATTTAACTCGGAAACTAGTTGATTTACCACCGGGTTGTAATACTATTGGTTGCAAATGGGTCTTACGGTGAAACCGGATGGATCTAGTGATAAATACAAGGTTAGGCTAGTTGCAAACGATTTTAAACAACTAGAAGGTCTAGAATTTTTTGATACTTTTTCTCCAATAACATGAATTACATGCATAAGACTTTTAATTGCTACGACTGAAATTTTTGACTTGCGAATTCATCAAATTGATGTAAAAACTGTTTTTCTAAAAAAGTGACCTAAATGAAGAAATTTATATGGATCAACCGAGTGTTCGGTTGAAACGGGCCAAGAAAGAAAAGTATGTAAACTTACTAAATCCCTATATGGCTTGAAACATCCACCAAAACAATGCATAAAAATCTTGATTCATGGATGATTGAAAATAATTTTAAGATAAATGAGTGTGATAAGTGCATATATCATAAGTCTTGAAATAATTCACATGTGATTATTTGCCTATATGTTTATGATTTGTTGATTTTTCGCTCTAACATGAATGTTATTGATGAAGCTAAAAGCGTTCTTAGAAGACATTTTGATATTAAAGATCTTGGTGAGACAAACTTTAATCTTGAAATAAAAATAACAAGAACACGTGAGAGAATTTTCCTTGACCAGTCATAGTATGTTGACAAAATATTCAAAAAAATATAACTTTGATGATTGCAAGCATGTTGCTACTCTTTTTGATTCAAGTGTTCACTTATTTATTGTTGAAAGTTAAAATGATGCAATAAATCAAAAGGAATATGTCAGTATAATAGAAAGTTTGAGATATGTGACTGGTTACACTAGGCCTGATATTGCATATGCAGTAGGAGTACATGACATGTTTACAAGCAAGCGAAGTAATGAATATTTACATGTTGTAACAAGAGTTATGAGATATTGAATTGGAATGAAAAAGTGTGGCTTGTTCTATAAAAAATATCTTGTTATACTTGAAGGCTTTTGTGATGCAGATTGGAACACTTTATCAGGTGATTCGTGTTCTACCACTGGTTATGTTTTTACTTTAAGTGGTGGTGGTGTTTGTTAGAAACTAAAAAAAACTATAATTGCTAACTTTATCTTGGATCTAAACTAATTGTTTTATCTTCAACTACTGACGAAGCGAATTGGTCAAAGATTTATTGTTTCAAAATCCTAATTTTGAAAAACTAATTCCTCATATTTGAATTACAAGGTAAATTCAGACCTATAAGGAGGAAACATCGTAATGTAAGATCATATTTGACATATGATACCATTAATGTTGATTATGTCAAATCTTGTAATAATCCTGCAGATGCACTTACTAAGGCCTTAACAAGAGAAAAGGTTTGGAGTACATCAAGGGGATGAGATTGAAGCCTACAACTCCTTGAGTCATGTATGAGGAAACCCAACCTGGGGACTAGATATCCCTCCTTATGATGTGAGTGCATTGTTTCCTGTAGTTTGTGAAGGTTGAGTTGATAAAACTCTTAATGAATACGTGTAGCTCATATGGGTGGAGTATTATGCTTATAGGAGCACTCTCGATAGAATTTTCTTATGTTATGTGTAGAAGTAGGTCGCTTCCTATGAGAATTTGACTAATTCTCAAAAGCACTCATGAAAGAGGGATAACTGACGTCCTGACTTTAAAGTTCATATCAACATCTTGATTATTATTTGAGATCAGTGATATTTTATTTCTCTTAAGCCGTCATAGTTCAAGTCTAAGACCACTACGACTCTAGAGTAATATTTATTGTTTCACTAAGTGGAGGTTCAATGCAGAGCGCACCTTAATTCTGCATGATATTCTTCCTTCAATTGATATACACTCTTATCAAATATCAAAATGAGTGGAGAATTGTTAGTGAAACATTTTAATATATTATAAAAATATTAATTGCACAGTCACTACTGTCTTTGGCTGTTTGGTTGACTTGTTAATATGCTACAAAATTAATGAAAATTACTTTTGGATTAGTGCATTACTCCATTTTAGAGTTACTGCATATCATAACTCCATTTTGTTTTACAGCATATGTTACAGTTATATTCTTAAATGCCACCAACGGTTGGCTTTCATCTTTCAGTCCAGAGAAATTTTGTAACTTCTCATTTTTCTTTCGTTATTCCTCCATTATACATTCTAACATATGTAACTCCTAAGACCATTATTTTCACTATTTACTACACCAATTATTTTCCTATTCATTGTTAGAAAGACTTCTTCTAATATAAATAGTGGTGGTCTAATTTGGTTTGATACAACACACAAGAGAAAAATGTAGATTGAAAGAGTTAGTCAAAAAGATAATTCTTACTAGTTGAAGGGATGTGTTCTTTTTTGTGGAACTTTGTACTCATCTTTTGTCTAGAGTTGTTGAGTTATACTTTGTGAAAACTGTTGTATCCCAGAGGGGACAAGTCAAAGAGGACTATTACTAGACCGATGAAAATATTTGCTGAAGTGATTTATTTCTTTATTTTATTTTGAATTGTAATCTTGCAATTTTATTATCTTGCAAGTTTTTCTCTAACATGTTGTAACACAAGCTTCTGAGGTTGATTATATTAAGCGTAGTTCTTCTTATTTAATACATACTTCACATGGTTCATCTTCTAGACATGTAGGTCCTGGAGGACATTATGGTCATTCGCGTTCCTATCATTAGCATACGTCTTGTATTTACTATTGTACCTTATTTAATATTTTCTTAAGGGACAATTTTTTTAAATGTACAACTTATTAATTTTATCTACACTAAAATAGTAGTATTTTTACACTTTACATAGCAATATTGTTTTTTCAAAAACAGAATTTAAATTAAAGTTTTTTTCTAACTCAGCCCGAATAATCGTTTTTCCCATAAATTAATCCAAAGTCATTGTATTTTAGTGTATATGATTAGTTGGTGTATTTTTTTGTTCAAATTATATTACCTTCATGAATTTTTTAAAATTTTAACAAGTAAGTGCATGGATTTTATGTAGATTTAAAAACAATAAAAAAATTATACCCAACATATT
Source organism: Solanum lycopersicum (assembly GCF_036512215.1). Classification (NCBI taxonomy): domain Eukaryota; kingdom Viridiplantae; phylum Streptophyta; class Magnoliopsida; order Solanales; family Solanaceae; genus Solanum; species Solanum lycopersicum. The sequence goes on from NC_090811.1 coordinate 31,399,759, forward strand.
ATAATTATTATTGGGTATATTTGCTGGTGAAAAAACACACCAATTTGACGTCTATGATATATGTTAATGTTATAGTTGTTAAGTTGGTGTGTAAGATAAACAGAGAGCATTTCACAAAATAATGTGAAGACGATAAGAAAATGATTGAAGACGACACTGAAGAAGAAAGAAAGAGATGAAGACGACACTAAAGAAAAAAGATTGTAAGAGTAAAGACAAAAAAAAAGAACAACAAAGTGATGAAGAAGATGAAAGGTAAGAGAGAGTTTCTAGAATAACTCATATACCTATTGAAAACAGTACCAATTTTCTTGGTACCATAAAAATAAAAATTCATTAATTGAATAAAATAAATAACTCAATTACACCAAAAACATAACTCAACGTAAAAGAAAAAAATACTTAACGTGTGAAAAGGATTCGTAATATTATAAGAACTATAACAAACTTTATTGGTACCGCAAATCTGAATATAAAAAGGAATCCAAATAATAATTATAAAAAACATCAAAAAAAATATAAGTTACTAAAGACGTGTGAATGTGGGTATGTTTAGTAAGAGAGAGAATAACTGATAATTAAATATCAAAATACACTCCACTAACTAAATATGACATAATCTACTAAAAGACAAAAAGAAAAATTTTGAAAAAAGAATTAAAAACACAAGATTAAATATTTTGTTAATTTTGTAATTTAAAAACTTAGTTTTTAATTAAATATAAGTATTTGATATTTGTTGATAGTAGTCTTAAGTAATATACTTCTATAATTTTTCCTTTTCTTAAAGTCAAGTTTTCAATCAGTGAACATAAATTGATTTATTTTGAGTAATTAATTTATTTGACCAATAGACTGTAATGACTCGGAAGGTCATTTGTGGAAATTTTAAATATTTATTTAACTATATTTAATTAATTGATGGGTAATTATACATAATTGACTTAATTGATAGTTAATGGGTTAAAGTGATAATTTATTTGGAACCGTACTATTTGACCCTTATGTATTAAAATAACTAGTAGGGTTATCACTTTTATAAAAAAAAATAATAATAAGAAGAAGGGGAGAAAATTATCCAGGTGATGTCGGACGATAGAGGCGGAAGGCATGGTCGATGCCATGATGCGAAGACCCAAATTTGCTTCAGGTAACAATTTTGTTCGAGAAAAATAAAGATTTGGAATTTTCCTTTCTTTTAAAACATTGTAATCATCACTTCAAATATTATAAGATAAAATATTAGTTGGATTTATGAGGAAACTAACACCAATAAATTCCATTAACATATTGGTTTTCGGAAAAATCAAATTGTGTTAAAGATTGATGTTTTGGTGGGGAAAAAAAAGTATGCTAATGGAGGATTAATTATTGGAGTGATTGTGGCATGTGAGTGTAAGTGCACTATTTCAAAAGGTATCAGCACATAAGTATTATGGTTACGGTTCTTGATATATAAGTTTTGAGTTTGTTTATCCTTACGTGATTGAAAGTTTATTGTGTGCTATCAATGGATCAAGTTTTGTTATATTAAAATAGATAATTAAATATTAGGTGTATTACATTATGTGAATATTATTAGATTAATGATATTGGAGAAATTGAAATCCTATTGTGATTATTTGTTTGAATAGATTGTAATTATTTGGAAGTCCAAGGAAAGGGGTAGGCTCAAGTCTCAGAGTGATTGTTCGATTGTTTGAGGCAAGTGGATTTCTAAACTCTTGTTAAGTGTATGAAATGCGTGTATTTCCTTTTGATATATGTTTGGAAGTGATGGGATTGGTGATGGGTTGACTTGTCCACATTGATTAATTCTAATAATGAAGAAAAAAAGATAATAAAAGGAAATGTGATTAATTGTTTATGTGTGATGTGTTGAGAAAGGTTTGATGGCTTGTTGAATAATTGTTGATGTGATTTCATGTTTGTGTGGTTGTGAACTGTGCAATGTTATGAAAATTGTCATCTCCTCATTATTTGTGTGAACATGTCATTTGCATTATTCAGAGACATGGTTGTGAAAGTGTTATGTGCTTTGAGAAAGAATGATAACTTAAAGAGGATGTACCATTTCGAGGAACGTATCGCGCGCCGCGATGGATACTATATTTCGAGGGACGTATCGCGCGCCGTGATGGTTACTATTATCGAGGGTCGTGTCGTACGCCGCGACAGATGCATGGAGAGATATGCCCCCCATGGGTCCCGGACTGAGAGACAGCGGGTGTGTATCACTAGGTCAGACATGCATCATTATACTTAATATTGCATTCCATTGCATTGCACATACTTACCATTAGTGAACTTGATATTGTATTTCGCTGATCTTTTGATTGCCTTTCTGCGGAACTTGTGATTGATCAATATTGAGCTTGTTATTGCGGATATGTAATTTGTTGAAGTATTTTTGTTGAGGATATGTAATTGTTGAAGTGTTGTTGTTGAGGATATGTAATTTGTCTAAGTGTTGTTGTTGAGCTACGTTCTATGTAAATTGTGAGCTGTTAGGTTGGGTTGATTTTAATGCAGGTTGTATTTGTGGAGGTTCGGTTGGGGGTGGTAGGAGTACCCGTATTTCATCCCCATAGCTTGTGTTTAGAGGTTTACTTGTTGAGTACCGTGTGGTTTGGTACTCACCCCTTGCTTCTACAAATTTTTGTAGGTAATGAGCCTGGATTTTTGTTGTACTTGTCAGTCACTTCTTTTCCGAGGCTTCATGGAGATTTGTGAGGTAGTTGTTTCCATCTCAGCAGACTTTCTTCTCCATAATTATGATCTTGTTCTATTCTAGAAACAAGTTCATTTGAGACTTGAGTTTTTCTTTTGAATCTTGTAATACTTTAGAGACTTGTACACGTGACTACCAGATTTTGGGGGTTTAATTAAGTTACTTATATTTTATTTCCGCACTTTATTATAATGGTTGAGTTTTAGGCTGACTTGTCTTGGTGGGATAAGACGAGTGCCATCACGCCCATTTTTGGGTCGTGACAAAATGGTATCAGAGCCCCAGGTTCATAGGTCTCACGTGTGTACAAGTCGAGTCTAAATAGAGTCTCGATGATCAGTACGGAAACATCTGTACCTATTTTCGAAAACCTTTTTGAAAATTTATGTTTCACTAACCCATTGCAACCAGATTCATTTTGTTTTCTCATTTTGAAAGATATTGCCAGACTAAAAGTTCCAGGAAAGGGTCTACCAACCAGAAAAAAGGATAAAGGGGTTTTTATTGCTACAGAGGTTGCACCTCCTCGATCAACTAGACTTAAAAACATGGATGTATATTCCACCCACCTCACCATACAAAATTTTTATAATGATGATGATGTGGGGTCTAGGACTCAAATTCATAATTCTGTATCAGCAGATGAATAGACACTGAAATGAAGACGTGATGAGTTGTGCTCCAAAGTAGTTCATGATCCAGCATAATGTCCGCCATTCCACACACCTCCACTACCTCAAGCACTTGTAGCACAAAAACCCAAGCATCTCTACAAGGCTCCATGAACCAGTTAAAGGTCACCGATATGTGAACAATTTTGGAGGAGAAGAGGTTATCCATAGATGGGGTAGTTGATAAATATCTAGAAGTATGGGAGACGCTCCAGTTTCATAAATTTGAGCAGTTCAGAAAGAACCAAAATTTTTACATGCCTACTTGTGTTAGATAATTTTACAACAGTTATGCGTAGTTGATCCAAAAAGAGAAGAACAAATATGGGTCGGTGGTACCGTTAAATTGTTAAGGTGTGTGGAAGAGAGTGAAGTGTATTGAGATAGACATCAATGATTTGCTTTCATGCACAACACAGATATGGCCCCGTTTGAGGCACTTTATGAGAGGTGACATAGATTACTCATAGGATGGTTTGAGGCTAGAGACATGAAACTTTGGGGGTTGATTTAGTAAGGGATGATTAAGATAAGGTGAGGAGTATTCAAGTTAAGATTTTAATAACCCAGAGTAGGTAGATGAATGCAGACCATAAGGTAAGAGAAATGGCATTTGAAGCTACTGAAAATGTGCTTCTTAAGGTATTACCCATTAAAGGAGTGATGAGATTTCACAAAAAGGGCAAGCTAAGTATGTTATACATTGGTCCCCTTGAGGGTATTCAATGTGTATGTCTCGTGTCTTATAGATTAGATTTACCTTTTAACAAATAGGAAGATTATCCGGTATTTCATATGTCTATGTTGAAAAGATATCATGGTGTCGAGGATTAGATAATAAAATTGAGCTCATGCATTAGCCAAACACCGTCAGTATGAGAAGAAACCGATTGCAGTTGATCATGATGTCAATAAGCTGAGGACCATTGATATTATGTCCGTGAATGTTTAATGAAAGCATCGTCTACTTGAGGAAGCTACTTGGGAAACCAATAATCACATACTAGACATTTATCCCGTGTTATTCTTCAGTTCATGTACTAATGTACTCTAACTTAATCAAAAATTTTCCTAGTTGTCGCTCGGGGATGAGTGAGGAATAAATTGCTATCTATTGTAACGACTCGTTCCCATCATTATTGAAAATCCAATGGGGAAAAAATTTGGTTTGGAAAACTTTTTTGTAGTAACTTGGAATTTCCCAACCTAGTCAAGATTTGGATGAAATCATAGTCAATAAAGTTGTGATAACTATGGTGAAAACTTGGAGTTATAATTATTATTCTTATAAAATTAGTGGATGGATAAGACGTTTAGGAACCCACATGACTAAACAAAATTTAATTCGGTGAGTGGAACTCCCAAAACTAAACTTGGCGTGAACGGCTAGTTTTTGAGTGTCACTGGTTGAAGGTGTGTTGTAAAAAGGGGGTTTGGGAATTTTTTTTGTATCACTGTATTCATGCAAGTTCACAAGGAAGGATTTTTCCCGCTAGGGCAGGGCCGCTATGGCCGGATGTGTGCTTCCATAGCGGGCCAATCACAAATTAAATCGGAAATAAATCCCAAAACTTTTTATTTAACACTTCTCTACTTTGAGAGCTAGGATACCACTCAAAACGATTTGTTGGTCATTTTTCATGATTCTTAAGACTAAAGGTAAGGTTTTCACTCCCCAAATCCATTTTTCAGTCCGTGTAATGTATATTTGTGTGTAATTATTGTTATAGAAGGGTTTTTGGGACTGTTTGGATGGTGGGAAATGCGGTAATTTGAATAGTGGGAGCATGGGTTAGATCTAGGGTTGATAACATTAAATTTAACCCAGTTAATTAGATATTATTTATTTATTCCCATGTTATATTAATTGTCTGTAGACCAAGAACAAGTGAAACATATTCGGAAAAGGAAGAATCAAGTTTCTTAGTGAATTGAAGTTTTGTTTGAGATAAGTGATGGTTGTGAATTCATGTTGTGCGATAAATGTTTGTTATTTCTTCATTATGATACAAGTATATATGTGAATGTTACATTATTTATCACACTAGTAATAAATGAGAATAGTTGAATGATTGAATGTCATGAATCACGACTTGATTATATAATTATGAGAATGAACTCATGATAGTGATTGTATCTTGTTTAATGGATCAGTTGTCACACTCCGACACACTAACTAGAATCGGTTTCCACGTACTGGAATAGGTTTCACAGCCAAAAGGCGAACTTGGAATTGCTACCATGAACCATTTTACTACAAGTCTGGGTTTGGGTTCCATGAGAACAATATTTATTTGACATAATTGTTTAATTGAGAATTATAAAATGCACTGTTTCTTCGTAAATGATGTTGATATTGTATATGTTTGGCGTATTCATATTTATTATGTTGTAATAAATTATGTATGTTGCACTTCGTGGGATAGTCGTGTGATCCTACCAGTGCACTGTGGTTGTGTATTTATACTGCATTTGCTATTTCTTTGTTGAGTACCAGGCATCTTGAAGCGGCTATTGACAGACCTCATTTAGAATACTAGTGATCATTTTGAATTCAAGGTTTAGACAGTTTTTTCGGGCTTCAATGAGTTCTCTTTCTATTGATGGCCATATTTTGGACTTTCACTTTCTAGTTAGTTATTTTTATGTTATTTTGGGGTTGTACCCCTTCTTGTTTAGACTTAGGGTTGATTTTCTGGTACATTGACTCTCTTGTTCTATGTGTTATTTTCAGCATTTTTTGTTGGACTTTTGGAGATTATGGGAGCTCTATTTCTTTTCCTTAGCATTTAAAACTACTTCTATTACTTTAAGGGCCTTAGTTTGATTTAGTTGGGTACTTTTACTATTACATTGGTTGTTGTAATGGTACTCCCACAAAATTTTAGTTTCGTTGCAACTCGTTATAATCTGGGTCGTGACTGGGCACATTGATATGGAACAAGGAGATTTCGACTAGAAACTTAGGCTTATGCTACGAGAGAGATTCTATTTTAATGTCTTCTTACTGGTAAGTATAAATACCACTAAATAATCATTAATTTTAACTCATTTTATCATTAGGGAACATAGATCTTCGCCTTTTATCCTATCATTATGGGACATCGATATTCGCATCTTGTCTTATCATAGGATATCTTCTTAGACCATGGATGAGAAAACCTTTCACTATCTATGATATTTTTTTGAATAACTTTGAAGTCTTATAGTAATTCACTTCATGCTAGAGATGCCCTGATACTAATGGAAATAATTTTGTAGGCGTGATCTATAATCATTGATGGCATATGTGGATACTAATACTAATCAAAACCTAATTAAGGAATATAGCCTGAAAATCATTGAGGGTAAATCTATATTTCATTCATGTCATGTGGCAAAGTTTCATAGAACATACTGGTAGATACCTTTATCTATAATCTTAGTTGAGTCATAAACATAGTTTCCATGAAAACATGCATGATTTCATAAAACATATTAATGGATTCAAGATTCTTCATAAATTCATGTAAATTAGGGTTCATAAAAAAATTCATAGATAAATGCATGGTTTCACATAAAATTAGTTGAATATCATGTAATAAAATTCAAATCATCAAAATTATATCATAATAAAGCAACTGAATCCATACAAATATAACTCATGAGGAACTGAGTCAAAATCTAGGTTATCTTTAAAATTAAATTTGAAGTTTAATGAAACTTTGGGACTCAATAGATGAATGGAAACCATTGATTAAATCCCTACATACCTTGATTTTGTAACACTTTAGGATCAAGAAGTCTAGAAAAGGGAGTCAAGTAGGAGGTCATTAGCCCAGAACTGAGCAATGATGCCCTTTATGGAGTCCTTCACAAGCTGTGAAAGGCATCATGACTCGTGGTGGTGCTCGTGGAGCCTTCCCATGTTTGAACAAGAGGGTATACCCTCCCAAGAGCCCTTAGATGGCTCTTGGTAAGCCTTGCATCCCGTGGTGGTGGCCGTTGAGGAGAGGAAGAATCCACCACAAAGACAAAATCCTCCCAGGATCCCCTAGCTGGCTCGTGAAAAGCAAGACGGCTCGTCATGGTGGTCGTAGAGGGGTAAAAATACATGTACCCTATCCCTAGGCCACTATTCAAGGACCACTGCTTCCACTATTGCCTGAAGGTCCATGACGGCTCGTGAGCTCCATCATTTGGTGGTCGCATCAGCTGTATGTCAATGTTAGTTGGGTATTTTCCGAATTATTTATATTAATACAATGTCATTTTACCCTTACCTGAATCCCTATATAAGTGATTTTATCCACGAAACCAACCTATTCAAGTCATTCTCCCCAATTTATAAAAGAAGAACAATTCTTTTTCTAAAAACATTTCTCTCCCTAGAAAAGCTTGAAGAAGAATGGTTCAACCTAGGGTTCAAAGTAAACTATCCCATTCCTCCATTTATGTAAATCAATTTTCATTGAGGTATGATAGTTTTTATCCATATAAGTCTTTTACCCATGGATTTCCAAACTTCTCTCCAATTTTCAAAGTTAGAATTTCTCAATTAAGTTAGGGTTTTTCATCTAAGTTTTAGGTTCTCTTGATTTTGATTTAACTATTTGAATTATTCTCTCCAAGGCATGAATAAAGTTAGTTTTATGTTTTCATGATGATCCCCCATGAAACCATGTGCATCACATGTTTTCGGTGTGATGATTATATAATGTGTGTTTTGTATTATGAAATAGAAGTTCATGAATTCAAGCATGTTCTTATGAAATGAGTGTAAATGTGTTGAGGAGGAATTGAAAGTGAGGTATGAATGATTTTCATATTGTCATGTTATTAAAAGAATTTATCATATATACATGTAAGCATGAATTGTCAAAGGTTTTCTCACATGATAAGGGTTTTGAGGGTTTAATGAAATTCGCACCTAAAATGAACCAATGTTAAGGAGCTATTCTAATGTTGAGGAAAGAGATGATTACCCATACTCTAAAATTTTATGAAAAGAGGTGATTACCCATGTCACGTGATTAAAGGAAAAGAGGCGATTACCATTTAACATGAAGAAAGTAGAAGAGGCGTGTAACGACCCAAGAGCACCCCTAGTCATTACCAGTGTATTCGACCTTGAAGAGAAAGCCCCCTAGCATTCGTCATAGCACGTATCATACATTAAAAATGTGGAAAAATTAAAACTTCTACTTTGGAAGTTCAACTTCACTTCATATATGAAAAAAGAGTTTAACTTCGTCACAACATACCATTTATACATAGAGGTATAGAAATTAGAGACTTAGCCCTTACATCAATTAGAAGTCTAATAATTGGAAAGTACAATAAATTCGTTCAACATAACAAAAAACTAGGAAGCTAGAACATATGTTATTGTCCTCGGACTTGAGGACTCACCATCTTACAGAAGCAAATCTAAGTGTCTTGAGAAATAGCCTTGAAGTCTTCTCAAAAATCCGAACCTACAACGTATTGGAAGAAGGGAAGAAAATATGGTTAGACCATCACACGTATTTAGTATGTCTACTATGCATAAAAATCATTAACGCATGCATAAAAGGATATTTGTGTCAACCGTGATTTTAATCAAGTAAGCTCAAGATATCCATAAGTTAAGACATGTTTTTTATCAAGTAAGATCAACACACCCATAAGTTAAGTATCATAAGACAACCCAACATAATATCAGCCCAAAATGTAAACAACTCAAGCAATACTTGTGGAATGCAAAGAATAGAATCCCATAACCCTATGCAAATATAAGTATAAAATTAAGCAACCTACTTCATACATATATTCATAATCAGATATTCCATCATGACTTTTCATATTCATAAAAATCAAACATAGCTTAACATACACAGGCCGTAATCAACATAATCACAAGAAAACACTACAACAACCATCTCTTATGATCCAACAAGTGTAATGTGTAAGAAAAGTCTCATACCCTCCCTCAAACTATGTAGAACCCCTTAACAAATCCCTAGTAAGAGGTCATACATTTCCTTTATTCATTTACTTTTACATTATCGAAAGAACTTGCCGATATTATACCATGAGTGATACATGGAATCCCGGATTCTACTCCCACACCGAAAAGAGAGGGTTAACATTTTCCTAAGGTATTGCCATTTGTACATAGCTAACTAGGTGGATCCACTAAGCTAGAGTTTATGTGTGCACATAGTTAAGGATCAAGCAGATTGTTACTAGAAATGCTAACTTTCTCACGTGGGGGTTTCCATCTCGTGAGACAACACATATATTAGTACTCTAGACATGCTAAACGTGAGGAAACCCATGTGGGGAGCCAGACTTACTAAACGTTAGACACCCACCTCATTTACATGCCTTTAGGTACTAAGCATATATTAACTTTAGTAATCATATATAGTCATTACACAAGTTCTCAGTACCCTTTACTAGATTTTTATGTAAAAACCTTACCATAATAGCTCATAGGTGTTCATAAGTGAGCAATCCTTTCACTTAGAAACAATATCAAGTGAGTAAACCTTTAACTTTAACAATTTATTATAATCATGAGAATTACCTTTCAATCATATAATAATCATTCCATAACATAAATGTGTACATCATAGCTAATTCAAGTGTAAAAGGTTAAGTATGAGTGGACGTTGTCATCAACACCACAATAACATATTAAATACAGCATCAGTACTATCCAAGTAATTCATCTTTCATACTCGAGTTCAAGGAAGAACCAACATTCATAATTTTTGTCCTTCATGGGAATTAATGTTTCAAACACCCAAAAATGTATAAACCACACATAATATAAGGTAAGTAATGAATCCATAACATAACTAACAACAATATAAACAATTGATATATTCATCATCTTCCATCAATTCACCATACCAATAATCCAAGATTTATGGAATAGGGGAAGAACATGGGTCTAATGGAATTTCAAGTGAACAACAATATTATCCATTTTTATACATCTAACCAACCATAAGTTATCATAATTCATCATAATTAATTCAAAAAAAAAATTTCCAAAGGAGACCCACGTGTAGAGAAAAACCCTTGATTTTGGGGAAGTTTGAAAGCATATTTGGAGGAAATCTTGCCAAAAGGAATCCCAAGAGTGAAAGAAACCATACCTTGATGAATATTTATCCACGAAATTGATTTGACTCCTGTGCAAATTTTTCCTCTTCTTGGAGCTTAAAAGTTCTTCAATGAAGGTTTAGAAGAGAGAGAATCTAGAGAGAAGGAAGAGCTTTAATATTTTTTTGACTTCTAATTGAGTGTTTTGTGTTTTTGATTGAGGAATGGGTGTAAAATGACTTAAAACTGTAGTTATTATCCCTCCCAAATTACCCAAAACACCCCAACATTAGTTGGACCTTATAATAAAAGTCCAACTTGACCTGTTATTCAATCCCAAAATTATCAAGATTAGCAATGACTTTGTGATGCGTAGAGGGGTCCAAATTCATTTTCAAAAAAATGCTTTTTGAGTCATAAGAACTCGCATCTGCTCCTCAACGCGGAGTTGAAATTTTTAAGATTTGGAGTAAGGCGCACGACGCGCTGTCAGTGTCATATCTTTCCCATAAAAAATTCTTCTTCATTTTCCATCTCTAAATCCTTAAGACTTCCATGAATCTTTACCCAAACACATAGGAATTTTACTACCCATGTTTTAGTTCATAATTAACTAGGTTAGGCTCTATCTTAGGTCATAAAATTTTTGGGATGTTACAAGGAAATTACCAATGTTTTCTTTTAGAGCTAAGATGAATATGAACATGAACTAGTCCATAGAAGTTAAGCTTAAACTTTGGTGGGCATATGATTATTATATGTGTCCTATAAATGATGTGTCGAAATAGGATTGTGTAGATAGACATTATCTAGGGGATCCACATAAGCTAGAAGTTCATGATTCTTATCGTGGCAAGTAGGACAACTATTTTGGGTGTGGGAGATATTGTATTCCATGATGATAACTCTCAAGGTCTTATATTTCGGTTAAGTCTACTTCCCAAAAGAAATTTATGATAAACTAAATTTACTTCAAGTGAGTATTTAATATATTCTTAAGATGATGAGTATGTCCATTGACCATGTGTATGGCTTATCTTTTCTAACTCTTTGATTCATGTTTTAGTGTGGTCATTGAATTTCATTAAGGTATATATTTTAATCATATTTTCAATTGTTTTATGCATGTGTATAATACTTTATACATATTTTATATTAAAACATATTCTTGCCTACATTTCTCAAAATGTAGATTCCCATAGTTAGGGTACCAAGTTTTTTGGCTAGAGTTCATTAAGATTGTCGAGATATGGTGAGTCCTCATGCTTTTAGGAGTAGACATTTATTATTTTTATCCTTTACTTATTTTGAGTTTTGGAACATGACATATAGGCTTTGTGCAGATTTATTCCTATACACAAGATGGATTAGAGACTAATGTTTTAGACTTCTGCATTACTTTTGTAATTTTTTTATACTTTAAATGTTCCTCTTTTAATCTTCAACTATATTCATTGTATGAATAAAATTTAAGTGGCTTGTATGGGGCCTCTTGTGGTCTTATAAACCATATTATGCCTAAGGGTTTCCTTGGGTCATCATAAACTTGGTAATCAGAGCACAATGTTTCAAAAGGTCCTACAAAGTCTCATAAACCAAGTCGAGTAGAGTCTTGTTCATGAGTATGAAGTGGGTCAATATTATGAATGAGAGGCTATAAGATGTTTAGGAAACTCTACTTCTTTCATTAATCTTATGTCATGTGATAGAGTTTAAATCTATAAGGACTCTCTCCTAATATCTATATGATGTACCAACAGAGATGGCTACTCAAAAAGAATATAATAGAATATACATGGGTGAGAATGTGAAGAAGAAACTCATTCTCATGATTATCAAGCTCGTGTCGATACTTTAGCCGAGCAAGTGACTTATGTGGAGTTTAGGGGTGTTTTCATGTGTTTGAAAAATCCATGAAGGCCCAAGGCAATACGGAAGTTGTAGTTCCGTGAACTCAAATGTGGGTATAAAGACATCTATAGTGAGGGACTTTAATAGAATGAATCATCTAGGGTTCATATTTTGAAAATCTAGGGAGATCCTTAATATTCCATTGATGAGGTTTACAAGGTATTGGTTATAACGGGAGTGACGCTAGTGAAAAAGGGTAAGTTTATCGCTTATCAACTTAAGGGTTTTGCTCAAATTAGGTTCAATTAATGGAAAGTAGGAAGATTGGATGATGTGGCTCCTCTCAAATGGGAAAATCTTAAGGTGTCTTTTCTTAATAGGGTCTTTTCCCTTGAAATAAGGGAAGCAAAGATGCTTGAGTTCTTGAACCTTAGTCAAGGAAGTATGACTGTGAAGGAATATTCTTTGAAATTTACACAATTTTCCCGATATTTTCTTACAATAATGTAACAACTTTAAAAATGGATATGCTAAATAATACTTAATGTGTCTATAATGCCTACAATTAGACCGGATTCACACGAATTGATGTGCATAGAACCAGACCTCTGAACCATTACGACAGACAATCTAACTATCTTGGGGAGTTATTTGAGCTTGGAAAGGTTGGGTCCATCCATGTAGGGCTCTCGAATACGAAGATTTACTCGAATGAGTCTTTACCAGACTTAAAAAGGGAAAATCTTAGGTTTGGAGGGTCTAGGGGTAAAATGGTCTTTGTTAGGCTAAGGGTAGTATCTTAATTACCCTAAATATATAATTAATTTTTTAAATAATAAGGTGGAGGGGTATATTGGGGAGAGAGGTCTGAAAATTGGCTCTTAGAGTGAAATCTTGCTCCACCGGGGTTCGAATCTAGGTGGAAGCAATGAATTAAAATTGTTTTTAACTTATGTTGGTAAATTCATATAATTAATTAATATTTATGATTTATTATATAATTTTAATAAAAGAGAAATCAGATTTTTTATCATTTAATAAAACCTTATTTGACTAAATCCTAAACTAGACTCCTAAGCCTAATAAAACTCTCACTCTCACGTCAATGTCCTCAATATTCACGATCTTGCTCTCTTCTGTTTCACGTTCTATCTGACAAAAAACTTCAAGAACATAAAGATAAACCAAGTTCTTCACACTTTAATAACTCACCACGAAATATAAAAACAAACAACGAAATCAATCACGTAGGCAAAGAGAAGGTTATCCGTTGAGTTGGTGTTGAACTTTCGGCGCTAGACATGTGTTTAGAGAAGTTATTTGGGAAGAAAGTCGAGGTTTGAACGTCTAAAAGGTATGGGTTTTCTTCTCTCTTGGTCCCTTTCCTATAAACCCCTGAGGTTCAGACGAATCTATTCCGAAAACTAGGGTTGTTCCCCGTTGCATGTCCCTGTCACTAGCTCCCATTGAATCATAGGTTGGTTATGTTTTCTTGTAGAAAACTAGGGATGAAATGTGTTTTCGTGATTATTATGTGTTTATATGTATGTTTGGAATTATGTGACTTATGTTAATGCTTTCCAAAAATGTAATTACGTGTGTTTGGGTGTGTTGCCATGGCTATTGGTAAAGGTTTAGGACTTGAAATGGCATGTTAGTTCTCTGTATTTCATGTACAAATGTTTATGTAAATCGTGATGTTCATATGATTTCAAATGTGCTGATTTCAATGATAATTCCTTGGCTAAAAGAATCCATGAAAATGAACCTAAGAATGTATTAAATGATCTAAGAATTACCCTATAAATTTACGTATACATGTTGTTGAAAGTGAGCTGAAAATGTGACAAAAATTCCAGCAACTTGTAAGATTGGTTTCGGGTAAACATGGATGATAAAATCTGAAATTATAAACGAGTGTAAATTAGGTGAGGTCATTAGGGATGGAACCCGAGACCTCACCCGTGAAAAATACTATAAAACGTAAATATAGACATTCCGTTAAGGGGATTTGAAGTTGGGTGCTTCTGGCTGGAAAATAATGTATGAAACTACTAAATGAGAGGAGTTTGATTCAAACCCACAACCTCTAGGTCAAGTTTAAGAAAAAAATGAAAACAAAATAAATGTGAGGCGTGGGAATTGAAACCCATAACCTCTAGGGGGAAAAGGAGTATTAAAACAAAATAAAGTGAGGCTTTGGGGATTCGATCCCACACCCTCATGGTAAACACTAAAAAGTCAAGGAAAAAGAAATAAAAAATATTAAAGGGGCTCGATCTTGGGTCACCAAACAATGTGGACCAAAATAAAATAAAAGGAAAAATGTAAGTGTTGTCCAAGGAATTCAAAACCGGGTTCCCTTGTCCAAACTTCCATATTGACAGACAAGTCATGCGTGAATAAATTTTCAACATAATGCTTCCTACATAGATAAAAATTGAGATCTTGGCACTCATACAAGACGCATATGTCTTGTACTACATAATCTTAGGAAGATATGAATCACTTAAACGAATTATGATTGAAACAACATGGCTTGTATTTATAGACCCATAAGTCTAGCATGTGTTAGAAGTAAGTGAACCTATGATGTATGTAATGAAATGATAATATGAACAATGAAATGATAAAACCCTAAAAGGGTTAAGTAATAGTGTGAAACACAGTAAATGTCCAAGTGCATTGGCATATGATGAAATGAACATTCACGTAAAAAGGGGTGAGTAATTATGAAGAGCAAATGTGCTAATACTAATGATTGTGGTGACGACATTATATGAGGCTAATGTAAAAGATGAGAACAATCTCAAATGAGCCTAAGTAAATGTTACCAAAACGTACTCACCTCTGAGAGTGTAAAGTTAATGAAGAGACCAGTCTCTATGAACACTCTAATAAAAGTATTGACATTAACACACTCTATACCAATGATGAGATGAGAAATCATATCTTGAGCTATGATGTCCTCATACTAGAAGCTAGCATCCATGACTTATGAGTTTAATGTGATGGAACTTTATAATGAGCACTGATAAACTAGCTATGAGCGATGATGCCTTCTTTCAGGAATAATGGAGGTTCACGTAACTCTCATGAGATGAGATTGTCCGGCATGCCGAGTATGGGTCTTCTTATATCTGCTAGTCTTTGAACCTATAATGCCAATATAGGGATCTTGTGGGGATCAATTACCATGTACGCTAGCATATTTTTGGTTACTTTGGGTGTGGGGGAGACACTGGAATTCATGATGCTCACATGATCTATGTCGTTTAAAGTTATAGTTCCCAAAGAATAATTGAGGTCATCCAAAATAATACACATAATAAAATAAATGATACCAAAGGTCTTAGGATAAGATAATGAAGAGGTGATCTAGACTTAAGTAATGGCACTAGGTCATTCTTTATCACTGCACAGCGAATACGATGAAAGTCTTAAACTACATCCTAGGTATAGCTAGTGTTCACTCTAGCCTATGAATGAAATGAAATGAAGTACGTTGTCAATGAATGAAGCAGACTCTCTGTTTCCTAAAAAAGGCTCCCTAGTTGAGGTCCCATATGTTAAGCCCTCATTTTGGGAAGTCTAAATATCAAGTCCATTATTCCAAGTCTCATGGTATATGAATGACTGATATGAAAGGTGTTATATGCTTTATGCAAAAAGGTATGTTCTATGTTTCAGATTTTATGTGTTATATGTAAAACGATATGTGCTATGTGTGAGATGTTATGTTTTGTGTTCAGTATAATGATACAAGTTACTCTGATGGAATGACTTTCCTAATCCAAATTTGGAAAGCTCATTAACTTTCCTAATCTTATTTTTGCAAGTCCACTGACTTGACTTTCCATAATCATGTTCATAGAAAAGAGTTGTTCTTACTCATGCATGTATATAGTGTGTGCTTACATATATCCATACTTAGTACAACTGTGTACTAATCCCATATAATTCTACAATTTTAGGTGCAGACATAGGTGGATGCTAGAGCTTATAGGTTGACATTGCACCAATTCGGACGTGTAGATTTCATCTGGACTTCGTAGGCCCTCATGCTTTCAAGGATGTCTACCGTTATTATCTAGATTAGGTGTAGGACATAGCTAGTGGATCATGTTCCACTAGTGTTTCTTTCCACTTCCATTCCAGACTTTGTATTGGTACCATTTTGGCAAGAATATGTTTAATGAAATTATGAACTGTTTTTTCATTAGATTATCTCTATATTAGATGGTTAATTTGTGAACGCCTATGATGTTAAGTTTAAAATGTTTAGCATGAAATGAGAAAACAAAAAACTTCCAATTTTACGCTAAAATTAACCTAGAGGAAGTAAGAATGACACATGTAGGCTTGTTTGCGACCTTTGAGAGGTCAACGACGTCGGTCTCGTCTGGGGTCTAGATTTCGGTCATGACAAATTTGGTATCAGAGTGCTAAGGTAAATTCTGAGGATAATAAGTTCACATCAACCACATTAAAAATTTTCTAAGTCAAGGTAGTGAAGTGCACCACTATCCTGATTTAGAGCATGCATGATGCATAGGAAAATTTCCCTTCTTCTGATCTTATTGTGCCTTTCTTAATGTCTGATTTTGTTGGTGTTATGAGAGTGTATAACATCAATCATTGTTGTCTTTCTGAAAATGAATACTAGGAGGACAATTGGTTAAAGGAGAGGAGAAGCAACTACTGGGGGCAATCAGGTTTCACCACAGGCTCCAGCAAAAAGAGTGGCTATGCCAGTTAACCATGCTGGGTTGACTGATTTTGAGGTGCGGGCATATCAGGCCCAGATGGGACAGACAATCACTATGCAGGACCAAGCCATGAATGACCAGGTCAACCTGTAGAATGTTTAGAGGGAGAACCCACCGGTTCGTAGTATGGATGACAGGCTGAGAGACTTTACAAGGATGAATCCTCCTATTTTCATAGGGTCTAAGACTTTGGAGGATCCTTAAGAGTTTGTGGATGAGGTTCATAAGATTTTTGTGGCTATGGGGGCCACAGATACTGAGAAAGCAGAGTTGGCTTCGTATCAACTCAAGGATGTTGCACAAGCTTGGTGCAAGATATGGCAAGATAGCCGAGTTTTGGGTGGAGTTTCGATCACTTGGGAACTATTTCAGACAACCTTTCTGGAGAGATTCTTTCCCAGAGAGATTAAGAAGGCCAAGGTTGAGGAGTTTATCAATCTTAAGCATGGATCCATGATAGTCAGGGAGTATTCCTTGAAGTTTGTTAAACTGTCCTGGTATGCTACTTCACTGGTATCTAACAATAGGGATGATATGAGAAGGTTCCTCACAGGGATCAACAGAGATCTAGAGGAGGAGTGTCAATCTGCGATGCTCCATGATAACATGGACCTCTCCAGGTTGATGGTACATGTCCAGCAGGTAGAGAACATCCAGAAAAGAGGGGCATCCGTGATGCTAAGAGGCCTAAGCCTCAAGATCAGGAAGGTCCTAGTACCGGAGGCAACAGAAAAGACTTTGGTGTCCGTGAGCAGCCTAGATTCAAAAAGAGGCAACAAAGTTCAGGGAACTCTAACTCTAAGAGGAGTTCAGCACCAAGAGGAAGCATACCCGAGCCAAAGAAAAGGCAATGCAGGTGAGACGCAGAATCCCAAAAAGGATTGTGCTAAGTGTGGTCGTGCTCACAGTGGAGAGTGCAGATAGGAAACTAATGCCTTCTTTGATTACGGTAAGAGTGGGCAAATGATTAAGGAATGCCCATAGAAAAGAGGCCAGCATAGAACTTGTGCTCAGCCTAGGCCTAATCCACAGGATGTAGTAGCAACCAAGCCTCCTAAAAAAAACATATTATATGCCCTGAAGGGCAGGGAGGAGCTGGAGAAGTCCGCTGATGTGGTCGTAGGTATACAAGTATTCTCAACTTCTATTTATGATTTACTTGATCCAGGGTCTACACTTTCCTTTGTAACTCCTTTGCTTGCTTTCACTTTTGAGAATTTGCCTAAAGTTTTTCATGATCCTATAGTGGTTAGTACACCTTAAGGAGAATATATAAGAACTGATAGAGTATACAAGGATTTCCTAATAGTTGTATGTGGTAAGACTATGTGTGCAGACTTAGTTGAGTTGCTAATTCATGATATTGATGTTATTCTTGGCATGAACTAGCTTCATAGTTGTTGTGCTTGCATGGATTTTCATAGTAGGGTTGTGAGATTTTGTTTCACCAATGAAGAAGAGCTAGTCTGGGAGGGGTAAAACTCGAGTCATCCTAATCCTTTGATTTCGAACCTTAAAGCCAGTAAAATGTTGTTCAAGGGGTTATTGTGTCATCTTGTGAGTGTTTATAATTTAGATCATGACATTCCTTTCATGGACTCAGTCCCTATAGTGAATGAGTTCGAAGATGTATTTTCAAATGATTTTCCTGGAGTTCCTCCCCCTCTAGAGATTGACTTTGGTGTTGTCTTAGAACCCGATACTAAACAAATTTCACTTCCTCCTTACAGAATGGCTCCAGCTGAACTCAAATATTTGAAGCTACAGTTAAAAGATCTCATTGATAAGGATTTCATTCAGCCGAGCTTCTCCCCTTTGGGCGCTCTAGTGTTGTTTGTGAAAAAGAAAGATGGAACCTTAGAATGTATCGATTATCGACAGCTTAACAAAGTAACTATCAAGAATAAGTATCCACTTCCCAGAAAAGATAACTTGTTTGACCAACTCCAAGGGTATAGTTTCTTCTCAAGGTTGATCTTCGTTCAGGGTACCATCATCTTAGGGTTAGGGATGGAGATACCCCAAAGACAGCCTTACGTACCCTTTATGGTCATTATGAGTTCCTAGTTATATCATTTGGTCTCACGAATGCACCTGCTGCATTTATGGAGCTCATGAACAAGGTCTTCCGTGAAAAACTTGACTCATTCGTCATATTATTCATTGATGAAATTCTAATCTACTCTGAGACCAAGGAAGAGCATGAGCAGCATTTTAGACTAACCTTGTAGGTACTTAGACAACAGCAGTTGGATGCCAAATTCATCAAGTGTGAATTCTGGCTTATATCAATGACCTTCCTGGGTCATGTGTGTCCAACCAAGGTGTAGAGGTATTTCCTAGTAAGACTGAAACTGTTAAGAATTGGCCAAAACCTCTTACTCCCACAGATATTCGTAGCTTCTTGGTATTGGATGATTATTATCGCAGGTTCATCGAGGGTTTTTCTTCAATTGCTGCCTCACTTATAGCTTTCACTAAGAAGAAGGCCAAGTTTGAATGGACTGAGGCTTGTCAGAAGAGTTTCGTGGAGCTCAAGGATAGACTCATTTCAACCCCGGTGCTTACTTTGCCTAGTGTGGTGAGAATTACACTATATTGTGATATATCTAAGGTTTGTTTGGGTTGTGTTCTAATGCAGGGTGGTAAGGTTATAGATTTTGTGTCAAGACAGCTCAAGGTCCATGAAGAGAATTATCCCACTCATGACCTGGAGTTGGCAGCTACGGTGTTTGCACTAAAGCTGTGGAGGCACTACTTATATGGGGTGCATATGGATGTGTTCACAGACCATAAGAGTCTCCAGTACGTGTTCACATAGAGAGAGAGTTGTATCTACATCAGTGGAGATAGTTGGAGTTGTTGAAGGACTATGACATGAATGTCCACTACCATTAATGTAAAGATAATGTTGTAGTTGATGCTTTGAGTATGAAGAGTATGGGAAGTACAACCCACATTAAGGATGGGAAGACGGACTTGGTGTAAGATATATATAGATTGGCCAGACTGGGTGTGTGGTTAGTTGACTCTACTAGCGAGGGTGTTTCAGTTCATCTTAGTTTTGAATCATCCCTAAGTATTTGAAGTCAAGGAGGGTCAGCATCTTAATCCTGTGTTGATGGAGATGAAGGACAAAGTGTTTGTTAAGATAAATGAGTCTTTTGTTTTGGGAGATGACGGCATACTTAGGTACTAGAACAGGTTGTGTGTACCAGATGTGAATGATTTGTGAACCAGGATAATTACAGAGACGATGGTTCCAGATACTCCATACATCCAGGTTCTACCAAGATGTATCATGATCTTAAACTGATCTATTGGTGGGAAGGCATGAAGAAAGGACATTGCAGATTATGTGGCCAAGTGACCTAATTTTCAATAGGTTAAGCAAGAACATCTTAAACCTGGTGGTCTTACTAAGATTATTGAGGTTTCGAATAAGAAATGGGAGGCCATTAATATGGACTTTATAGTTGGTCTTCCGAAGACTAGGAGACATCATAACTCCATATGGTTTATTGTGGACAGGATGACTATGTCTGCCCACTTCATCCCTGTGAAGTCTACTTACATAGCCGAGGACTATGCAAAACTCTACATTGATGAGATTGTGATATGGAATGGGATTGCTTTGTCTATTATATCAGATAGAGGAGCTCAGTTCACTTCACATTTCTAGAGATCCTTCTAGAAGATCTTAGGCACGCAGGTGAAGCTTATTACTGCCTTTCACCCTCAGAGTGATAGGCAGGCAGAGCGCACCATTAGACATTGGAGGACATGTTTAGGGTGTGTGTGATTGACTTCAATGGTAGTTGGGAAGATCTGATTGAGTTCTCGTATAGTAATAGGTATTACTCTAGCATTGGTATGACACCATTTCAGGCACTGTATGGTAGGAGGTATAGGTCTCAAGATGGGTGGTTCGAGTTTGGGTAGTCATCCATTTTGGGTCCAGATATAATTCATGAGGCCTTAGAGAAGGTCAAGGTGATTAGGGACAGGTTGGCTACTTCTTAAAGTCGGCAGAAGTCTTATGCAGTTAATAGAAATTAGCCCTTAGAGTTTGATGTTGGTGACCAAGTCTATTTAAAGATATCACCTATGAAGGGGGTGATGCGGTTTTGTAGGAATAGGAAGCTGATTCCGAGGTATGTTGGGCCATATGAGATCCTATATAATGTGGGAGATGTGTCCTATGAGTTTGCATTGCCTGCGGAACTAGATTCTGTTCATCCATTCATTCATGTCTCTATGTTAAAGAAGTTCCTAGGTTATCTAGCATCGATTCTACCTGTTGAAGGTTCGGGGGTTGATGGAAATTTGTCCTATGAGGAAATACCTACAGAGATTTTAGACAGACAGGTCAAGCGGCTGAGGAACAAAGAGATTGCCACAGGGAAGGTATTGTGGAGGAATCATCTCCTTGAGGGTGCTACGTGGGAGGTCGAGGCCGATATGAGATCCCGCTACACTCGTCTTTTCATCTCTTAAGGTTAGACTTCCTACTCTTATGTCTAAGTTTCCTTAGCTCTCCATTCTTTGTTTCTATTGCTTTATTGTGTATGGAGACTATGTTATGATCTTATTGGCATTATGCAAAATAGTTAGTACTGTCATTTGGGGACGAATGTTCCTGGGGGGGGGGGGCAGATATGTAACAACCCTAAAAAAATGGCTATGCTAAATAATGCTAAATATTTTTAGAATGCCTACTATTAGACCATGTTTACACGGATTGTTGCACGTAGAACCAGACCTCTAAAGCCTTACGTCATCAAAGCTAAATGACTTGGGGAGTTAGTTGATCTAGGAAATTTTGGATTTATCCATGTAGGGATCTCAAATACGAAGATTTACTCGAAGGAGTCTTTACCAGACTTAATAAGGGAAAATCTTAGGTTTGGAGCGTCTAGGGGTAAAATGGTCTTTTTCCAGGATAAGGATAGTATCTTAATGACCCTAAATATATAATTAATTATTTAATTAATAAGGTGGAGGCTTATTTTGGGGAGAGAGGGCCGAAAATTGTCTCTTAGAGTGAAGTCTTACTCCACCCGAGTTCAAACCTAGGTGGAAGCAATGAACTAAATTTGATTTTGACTTAATTTGGTAAATTAATGTAATTAATTAATATTTATTATTTATTAGCTGATTAAAAAAATGGAAATCAGATTTTTTTTAACGTTTAATAAAACCTTATTTGACTGTGTCATAAACTACACTGCTAAGCCTAATAAAACTCTCACTCTCTCACGTCTATATCCTCAACAATCACGATCATTGTCTATTCTCTTTCACATTCTTGTTTCCAAAATAACTTCAATAACAGAAAGATTAACCAAGTTCTTCACGCTTGAGAACTCACCACGAAAGATAAAAACAAAGAACGAAATTTATAACGTCAGCAAAGAGAAGGTTGTCCGTTGAGCTGGTGCTGAACTTTTGGTATTGGACATATGTTTGGAGGATTTCTTTGGGCATAAAGTCGAGGTTTTAATGTCAAAAAGGTATGGATTCTCTTCTCTCTCGGTCCCTTTCCCAAGAGACCCCTAAAGTTCAGACAAATCTATTCTGAAAACTAGGGTTGTTCCCCGTTGCATGTCCCTTTCACTAGATCCCATTGAATCATAGGTTGGTTATATTTTCTAGTAGATTATTATGGATGAGATGTGTTTTCGTGATGATTATGTGTTTATATGTATGTTTGGAACTATGTGACTTATGTTAATGCTTTCTCGAAAATGTAACTATGTGTTTTTGGGTGTGTTGTCGTGGCTATTAGTCATGGTTTCGGACTTGAAATGGCATATTAGTTCTTTGTATCTCATGTACAAAATTTTAAGTAAATCGTGATGTTAATATAAGTTGAAATGTGTCTGATTTTTGTGATAATCTCTTGGCTAAACGAATCTGTGAAAATGAACCTAAGAATGTATTAAATGATCTACGAATTACCCTATGAATTTACGTATAAATGTTGTTGAAAGTGAGCTCAAAACGTGACAAAAGTTCCATCAACTTGTAAGATTGTTTTTGGCTAAACATGGATGAACAAATCTGAAATTATAAATAAGTGTAAATTAGGTGAGGTCATTAGGCATCGAACCCGAGACTTCACCCGTGAAAAAAGTATAAAACGTAAATAGAGGCATGGGGTTAATGGGATTCAAACATGGGTGCTTAGGACAAGAAAATAATGTATGAAAATAAGAAATGAGAGGAGTGGTATTTAAACTCACAACCTCTCGATCAAACTTAAGAAAAAAATGAAAAGAAAAGAAATGTGAAGCGTGGGAATCGAACCCACGACCTCTAGGAGGAAAATGAGACTAAAAATAAAATAAAGTGAGGCTGTGGGGATTTGATCCAACACACTCGTGATAAACTCAAAAAAAGTCAAGGAAAAAGAAATTAAAAAAATTAAAGGGGCTGCACGGGTTCGATCCTACAACCCCTTGACAAAGGAAGAGAAATTTCAAAAGAAAGAAATTAAAAGGAAACGAAGGTGTTGGGGATTTATCTTGGGTCCCCAAACCGTGTGGACAAAAATGAAATAAAGGAAAAATGTAAGTGTTTTCCAAGGAATTCGAAACCGGGTTCCCTTGCCCAAACTTGCGTATTCACACATAAGTCATCTGTGAATAATTGTTCAACATAATGCTGCCTACATAGATAGGAATGAATATCTTGGCATACATACAAGATGCATAAGTCTTGTACTACATAATCTTAGGAAGATATGATTCACCTAAACGAATTATGGTTGAAGCCTCATGGCTTGTTTGTATAGAACCATAAGTATACCATACGTTAGAAGTAAGTGAAACTAAGTTGTATGTAATGAAATGATGATATGAACAATGAAATGATGAAACCCTAAAAGTGTTAAGTAAGACCGTGAAACAAACTAAATGGCCAAGTTCATTGGCATTCGATGAAATGAACATTCACGTAAAAAAGGGTGAGTAATTATGAAAGCAAATGTGCTAATACTAAAGATTGTGGTGACATCATGATATAAGGCTAATGTAAAAAAGATGAGAGCATTCAAAAATGAGCCTAAGTAAATGTTACCAAAACGTACTCACCTATGAGAGTATAAAGTTATAAAAGGGACCAGTCTCTATGAACACTCTAATGAAAGTATTGAGATTAACACACCTAATACTAATGATGAGATGAGAAATCATATATTGAGCTATGATGTCCTCATACTAGAAGACACCTTCCATGCCGTATGAGTTGAATGTAATGGAACTTTAGATTTAGCACTGATTGACTAGCTATGAGCGGTTATGTATTCTTTCTGAAAGGGCAGAGGTTCACTTAACTCTCATAAGATGAGACTGTCAGGTATTTCGGGTATAGGTCTCCTTATATCTCCTAGATTTTTAACCTATACTGGCAATATAGGGATCTGGTTGGGTTCAATTCACATGTACTCTAGCATGTTTTAAGTCACTTTGGCAGATGATTCCACCTTTTATCGGTGTAGGGGAGACACTGGATTTCATGATGTTAACATGATCTATGTTGGTTAAAGTTAAAGTTTCCAAAGATTGAATGAGACCAACCTCAAAGATTCACACAATGAAATGAATGATACCAAAAGTGTTAGGATAGGATAGTCAAGAGGTGAGCTAGATTAAGTAATGGCACTAGGTCATTCTTGATCATTGCACAGTGAAACCGAGGAAAGTCTTAAAATTCATCCTAGGTATAGTAGGTGTTAACACTAGCCTATGAATGAAATGACATGAAGTACGTATGAATGAATGAAGTAGAGTCTGTGTTTGCTAAAGAAGGTTCCCTAGTTGAGGTCCCATATGTTCCGCACTCATTTTGGGAAGTCTTAATGTCAAGTCCATGATTCCAAGATCTCATGGAATATGAATGATTGATATGAAAGATGTTATGCGTTATATGCAAAAAAAAATATGTGCTATGTGTATGATGTTATGTGCTATATGTAAAACGATATGTGTTATATGTAAGATGTTATGTGTTGTGTGCAGTATGATAAGTATGATGATGCACGTTACTCTCATGGCATGACTTTTTTAATCCAAATTTGGATAGCTCACTAACTTTCCTAATCCCATTTTGGCAAGTCCACTAACTTAACTTTACATAATCATGTTCTTACGAAAGAGTTGTTCTTACTCATGCATGTCTTTGGTGTGTTATTGCATATAACCATACTTAGTACAAGTTTCTACTAATCCCATAGAATTCTATAATTTTAGGTGCAGGCAAAGGTGAATGCTAGAGCTTACAGGTTGACGTTGCAACTATCCAGACGTGGAGCTTTCGTCCGGACATGGTAGGCCCTCATGCTTTCGAGGATGTCTATCGTTATTATATAGGTTAGGTTTAGGCCATAGCTAGTGGAGCATATTCCACTAGTGTTTATTTCCACATTCATTTCAGACTTTGTTTTGGTGCCTTTTTGGCAAGAATACGTTTAATGCCATTATGAACTGTTTCTTTCATTTGATTATCTCTGTATTAGATGGTTGATTTGTGAATGCCTATAATGTTAGTTTAAAATTTTTAGCATGAAATAAGAAAACAAAAACTTCCAATTTTCCGCTAAAATTAACATAGATGAATTAAGCATGACGTATGTAGGCTTGTCCGCGACCTCTAAGAGGTCAACGACACCAGTCTCGTCTGCGGTCTAGATTCCGGTCGTGAAAAATAATTATTGACCCTATGGCGAGAATGAGCAAGTTTGTTTTGGGTGTGTATGAAATGATGGTTACAGAGTATCGTACCGCAATGCCTATTAATTACAGTGACGGTAATTTTTCTCATGCATTGTCCAATTGACAAGGATGTTCTAAGTTTCGGGTTTTCTAGACAAGGTTCCTCCGATGCTCCTTCTATGTTCAACAAAGATAGGGTGTCTAATCTTCAGACTCAAGGAGTTAATGGTGGTGGGTATTTATTACCTACTTGTGCTAAGTATGGAAGGAAACATGAGGGTAAATCTTTGGAGGGTTCCAATGCTTGTTTTGGGTGTGGTAAGATGGACCACAATATAAGAGATTATCCTTCGGACGCTAAGAATGAAGAAGATAATAGTCGAAGGGCTCAAACTAACCCTTCACATTTTCCAAGTGTTTTGGGTCCATGTGCTTCCAGTCATAATAGATTTACGAACTTCAAACTCCTCATGACCACGAGGGTTCTCCTTTTGTGGAAACCCATTTATTAAAAGATTCCCAAGTTGATATTTACTTTTTACTTAATCATGTTGCTATCTTCTCTTGTGTGACACCATATGTGACTATGAGGTTTGATATTCTTCCGGACATGTTGTTATATCATTCTTCTTCCTCTTCTTTCATTGTTACTTCTATTGTGGGTAAGAGGGTCGATACGAAGTGTCCTTCCTTATGGCATAGAGTTACGCTTGTTGAACTGGTAGAGTTGAATATGTTAGATTTTGATGTTCTACTTGGTATGGATTGGTTGTACTCGAGTTATGTTTCTATTGATTATAGTAGTCAAGCTTTAGTTCCTAAATAAGCCTAATCATAAGTGGAAAGGGGGAATATCTATGCCTAAGGGTCAGTTTATCTCTGGTCCTAAAGCTAGAAAAATGATTGGTAAGGGATGCATTCACCATCAATTTATGAAGAGGAATTCAAATTTCGTAACCCATACTCTTGAGTTGTTTTGCGTGATTAAAGATTTTCCGTACCTAAAGAAAAATAAACTCTATATTGACCTTCTCCCACAGATACAACCTATCTTTATTCGTTTTTATTGAATGGCTCCAGAAAAACATAAGCAATTGAAACATTTGTTGGATAGGGGATTCTCTGACCCAAAATCTCTGAATGGAGTTCTTTAGTATTGTTTGTTAGAAAGAAGGAAGATTTTCTTTGTGTTTTTATAGGCTATTGGAAGTTGAACAAGTTTACCGTTATGAATAAGTATCCTCTCCCAAGGATAGATATTTTTTCTTTTACCAACTTCAGGAGTGAGTTACTTTTCCACGATTGATCTTCGGTCGAGCTATCACCAATTAAGGGTAAGGGAAGATGACAATCCAAACACGTCATGTTGAACTCTGTATGATCATTATGAGTTTTTAGTGATGTTTTTTTATTTGATAATGATCCAGAATGTTTATAGATTTGATGAATTGGGTTTTTAGAAAATATCGTGACATATTTGTGATTGTATTCATTGATGATATATTAATTTTTTTTGAGAAGAAAGGATGATGAAATTTACCATTTTAGGATTGTGTAGCTAATTCTCAAGAACCAACAATTTTTGCAAAGTTTAGCAAATGTGTGTTTTGTGTAAGGTCCTTACCTTTTCATGGTTATATTAGTACCAGTAAGGGTATTCAAGTAGATCATAAGAAGAAAGATGCGGTTAAAAGTTGACCTAGACTTACATCACCTTCGAAAGTTGATAACTTCTTGGGTTCAGTTGGTTACTACAAATGGTTCATTGAAGTGTTTCCTTCTATTGCTTCTTCATTAACAACATTAAATCAAAAAAGGCTAAGTTCTTATGGTACAAAGCATGTGAAAGGAGTTTTCAGGAAGTTAATAGTAGGGTTACTTCCTCTTTAGTGTTGACCTTACTAAAAAGGATAGATGGTTTTTTTCATTGTGATCCATCGAGAATTGGGATCAGATGTGTATTATGCAAAAAAAAGGAAAGTTATTCCCTATGTTTTACAACAACTTAATATTTATGAGAAGAATTATCCCAACCATGAACTTGAGCTAGCGGTGGTTGGTCTTGCCTTAATGATTTAGAGGCATTATTTTTATGTGTCTATCTAGATATTGTTACCAACCACATGAGTTCGCGATATGTTTTTAGCCACAAGGATCTAAATCTCCGCCAAAGAAGATGGCTTGATCTACTGATAGATTATGATATGAGTGTTCTCTGTTACCCTAGTAAAGAAAATATGGTGGTTGATTCTTTCATTTGTAAGCTATGGGTAATGTTTCTCATATCGAGGATGATAAGAAGAATATAGTTTGAGATGTTCATTATTTGTCCGGTTGAGTGTTAAAGGAGGGGTTACGGTTCAAAATAGGTCAGAATCGTGTTTTGTGTTGGATATGAAAGCCAAGCAAGGTCGTGATATAACTCTTGTTGAATTGAAGGAAGTGGTGCTTAAAAATTTCATACATTCTTTCTCCAAATTGGTATATGGGATACTAAGATATCAAGGTAGTTTGTCCTATTATTAGGGACTTGAGCAAGCATATCTCTTCATATGTCATAGTTCTCGATATTTTATTCACCTAGGAGTCACCAATATGTACCGTGATTTGCGCGAGATCTACTGGTGGAATGGGATTTATCACGAACCAAAGTACACCCTAGAATATAGGACATCCTTCAAGTCGCCACACGACGTGTTCGACCTCTCAAAGATCTTGCACAAGCCCTTAGACATCATTCATTGAATATATGTATATGAAATGTTGTGGAGATTTAAAAATTTTCACAATAATTGAACCAAAGTTCAAAATCTCTTTCACAAAAAACATAGGAAAAGCTAAGTCTCTTTAACACACGAATATCTTCGGTCACGACCCATACATCAAAGAAATAGAAAATATCAAAGTCTAATACAATGTGTTTTGAAAAAAAGAGCTAAACATAGTTATATCCTCTAATCAATTGAAAACAAAACAAAACATGCTTCAAAGGATGCCAATTCGAAGCTTGCTCATAATATACTCCTCATTTGCCACCTGCACCATTAGAGGTAAGACAATACACGGAATTAGTACATTTGAATGCACTAAGTATGGTGATAGACAATAAAACCATTCTAAAAGGACATTTGTTTTAAAGAATGTTTTCATGCTCTTTTTGGGAAAACCTCATAAAAAAAGTATAAGAACCCACTTACAAGTCAACATTCAAACATATAAGACATATTATAAGCAATCTATAATATAGCATTAACATCATTTAAAACCATATTAGTATATAACCATCCTACCAAAGGTTATCCTAAGACTTACTAAGTAAGACAAGAAGAGACTGCACATACACCCTCTTCAAGCACACCTAAATAATCATTAAGACTACTTGGGATTAGATTATTCCTTTTTTGTTGATTAGACTCTGTACCCAACGTTACTCTAAGACTCACTTAAGTAAGACGTGGAGTGACTGCCCATACACCCTCTCCAAGCCTACCTAAGCAATCCTTAAATCTACCCTATATAGGCATCCTTTTTGTTCAACATATATTAACTTAAGTCATAATCACTCATTAATTAAAGTATGATACAATTAAGCATTAATAGGACTTCACATAATGGTCTTACAGAAGACCTAGGGAAACCACATCCTATCAATTCAAATCATACTCGCGCTATGTACAGATAGCGGCCCATTCAGCTACCTACATGTTGTAGAACTTCTCTAACTGAAATGCATACAGCATGATGAGAATAGAAATTAACCCACATAGACCATACTAGCTAGGCAAAGAATTTGGATTCCACCCTACTACGATTGAGGGTGCTCTAAATTCCTAGGATATAACAAGGACATATCTATGTAGGCACATGGTTAAGCAATGTCAAGGGCTTCTTTGTACTCTAGTCTCATTCTAGAGTAGATCCACTACCACAAGCATATTCTCTCGTTGTAAGCCATGTACTCATAGAGTAAGTTCAATCACAATACCAAGGATGGGTCCTCTATGGGCGCCAGTCAATGGTCAATAAGGATAGCTCAATAGCTTTCTTAGAGATGGTTCCATGTTGTTCCAACCAACCTATAAGTCCATCATTAGTACAAGAAGGATACCATTACGACGTTCAACTTTAAGGATAGCATAACTTTTTTTCTATATTGAAGGTGCTAAGTTAGTGACCTTCTTTACATGTTCAAGGTCACATACTAGTAATACTTAAAGGGGTACTATCTTAGGTCTACCCATCCAAGACTTTCATTCGACATTCATTCATACACATTCATGACAAAGTTGCTTAAGACTACTAAGAAAGATGTTCATATTCATAATCTTCATGTATCAAGTAGAGGAAAATTGTCTACCAAAAAAAGATACACATATCATCATCTTATCACATGTACAATAACATTAAAGTAGCACATAGGGACAACAAAGTCTACTACAAGTCACCCAATTCATTCCTATAGAAACATCAACATGGTTCATCGTAAGACTCATACTTCAATCCCATATATACACATATATCACATAACCCTTTACATTACTCAACTATACAAGCTATAATATGGTATAAACCTAACTCATATATAAATGCTGACAAGGCCATATTCATCAAAATTATAACACATAAGCACCGCTACTATTAGTGGACCATACCAATAAACAGAATTCAATACATAAACTACACAATATAGAAGAGATTAGGTCATCTTACCACCATTCCATCATCAACACCACTAACCCTTAGCTTTCTCAATCAATTCACTTCACAAAGTGTCTTAACGGTATTCCTATAATGAGATACACACTTACAATACATCAATCGCATTAACATGAGATCCTCCTACCAAAGGTGATTCTAAGGTTCACTAGAGTGAGTTGTGAAGTGATCGACCATACGATCCCTTTCACACACACTTAAGAGATCCTATAGACTACCTAGGATAAGATCATTCTAAATTAATACAATAGCATACATTTAATATTACATTATCCCTTCCAAAGGTTATCAAATGACTTACTTAGTAAATCGAGAAGATAAAGTCCATGATTGACCTCTTAAATATTACCTAAATAATCCTTAAGACTATCTAAGTTTGGATTATGTCTACATAATCAACCATTTTCCCTAACTAGAGTCATTCCTAAGACTTATCTAGTTAAGATACGAAGTGACCATGCCTATACCCCCTTCACACCTTAATTAGACAACCCTTAACTACTCTAGATATGTACTTATTCATTTAAAATTCTTTCTTAACTTAATCATTACAGTCGTTAGTTCATTTAAGATACATTCATCACATAAGGACATTCAAGTAATGGACTTGAAGAAGACCTAGGGACTCTCACTATCATCTTCAAAGCCTGTTGTGCAATGTCTAGATAGCATCCCATACCACCACCTAAACTTTATAGAATTTCTCCAATGCTTATAGGTATCCCATATGATGAGAATAGTCAATAACTGACATAAACGATGGTAGCAAATCACGGAATGCAGAGTTGTAACCTACTCCGGTTGAGGGTGTTCTACTTGCCAATGGTACAACTTGGACATATCCTATGTAGGCACGTGGTTTGGGAATATGACGACTTACTTTGTACTCTTGTCTCGTTATTCACTAGATCTACTTTCCAAATCATACTCACTCGGTTCTAGCCTTTGTTTTCATAGAGTAATTTACATTAAAGGATCATACAAAGGGGTTCCGTATCAAGTTCATAACCTGATCACATTCACCCTACCAATGAGGTACTCTAGGGTTGCCTTACAAAGGCGAAAAGATAGCTCATCATGACTTTACTAAGGAAGATATGATGTCGTTCCATCCAACCAAGCTTAAGTCTATCATTCATTACATGAAGGATACCATCACAACTTTCGACTTCAATGTTCATAACCTTACCACTAGGTTCAAGGTTTCACATTAAGTCCATCTTAGCGTCATTCAAGGTCACTTGTCATTTATACATTCAAGAGTAAGAGGATTTATCATCCTAAGTCAAGAGATCTCATATTCGCATTCATACGTGTATCAATAAGGGACATAAGTCTACCACACAAGACACACCATAATTTACATAGAACCTTTAGCAGGTCATTCTAGAAGCACACAGGTACAACCAACCTCATCTTTAAATCATTCTATCCACTATTGTGCTTCATCAATATAACCATTATAGACTCATATAATCAACTACGAAAAATTATGCATCAACTCTAAGACTACACACATAATGACATAGTCATACTCTAACATTATCACCTAACAACGTCAATACAAGAACACATACTTTCACATTACTAACATGTTGGTAGATATGATCATACTTCACATAATCAACTACACACATCATCAAAATATCTCAAGTAATGCTGACAAGGCCATGATCATCATAATACATAAAGTAACATCGACAAGGCCACACCAGTTGCAAGTAAAGCACAGAGCACCGCCACCATATCATACCAATCATAGCGTAATACAAGTCTAACTAACATAAATTAATTATAATTAAGGTATCTTACCACCAATCCATTCTCACCACTTCATTCCATAGCTAAATTATCCAATTTAATACCATAAGGCCCTTACTCATGGCCATAATCATCAATTCAATACATAAACTATAGTACTCAATGAATCTAGGTCAACTCAATATAAATTTATCAATATAATACAACCTGTACATCAATTGAATACAATTCTTACATCATTCAATAGCACATGGAAAACTACTCTAGAATTCATATCACTTATCCCATAAAGTAGTCAAAAATTGGGGTTCATCAATTACATGGGTGTATAGGTTAATTGTGTTAAAATCATAAATTTAACAACAATTCAATCAATATTCAATTCTTTAAAACATTTAATGTAAGAACCCATGGATAGATTTAAATTTAGAAAACTCATCGTTTGTGAAGTCTTTGAAAATCACTTTGAAAATTGGCTCCTTGACTAATAGAGTTTCAAGGACCAAAACCCATACCTTATTGAATATAATACACGGTATTGATAAATAATTAACACTCAAATCTCCAATCCAATCTCTTTTTTAAGTTTTGGCTTCAATGGAGTTCTAGAGAATTCTTAGGATATTCGGTTTTGATTTTTAAAGAATAAATTATTGTAAGTGTTTAAGGAATATAAACATGTCTAAAATAACAAAAGTACCCATAAGTAACCACCCTTTCTCTTATTTTTACTTGGGGTGAAATTTCGATTTCACCTCTTGAATTAACAATGAAGCTGCGAAATTGACAGCCCTCACAGACGAATCCAAACGGCCTGTTTCCCAACCAACAACCTGTCCTATTGGTCCATGGTTTTGGACAGAGTCTCATCTTTTTCAGGGACTCCTTTCATGCCTAAGTCATAACCAACGACTCCCATCGACGGGGCATCGAATGGTCAACGAGGCGTTTACTGCCTCCGTCATTTGGGACTGTATTGGGCAGTCTTGGCTCGTGATAAAGGTCCTTCCTCAAGGACCCTTCGGTTGTCCTTGGGGACTTTCACCCAAACGTTTCCAACCCGAATATGTTCATATACAATTTTGGGACCTCTCACATCAATTTCATTTTAAACAAACATGTAAAACTCGACGAA
Source organism: Solanum lycopersicum (assembly GCF_036512215.1). Classification (NCBI taxonomy): domain Eukaryota; kingdom Viridiplantae; phylum Streptophyta; class Magnoliopsida; order Solanales; family Solanaceae; genus Solanum; species Solanum lycopersicum. The sequence goes on from NC_090811.1 coordinate 31,433,181, forward strand.
ACATGCCAAAAACACACAAGGTCGTTTCAAGTAAAACCTTTCGAATGGACGTTCTTAACGTTTGACCTCCTAACTTCATGAAATTTGACACACTTCCTATAGACACTATAATAACTAATATCAGGACCTCGCGTGCTCATGAAACACACATGAGGCACATAGGTGACTTAGTCATCGAACGTCTTAGTCGTCCCTTGACATTTCACTTCCAAATAACCCAAAACTCTAGGCACTGCCTCATTACCACATTATAGACAACTTTATGAACTTAGACCCTCATGAAAACCATGCAAGGCTCTAGCTTCATCTAAGTTATTTTTGAGGTATTACAGATTTGTTGTCAAGGAGCCCTAGGAGGCTTATTTATTGTGATCCCTGTGTTCCTATTTAGTGAGGAATGAAGAGGAGAGTCCCTCTAAAATTCAAAGAGCACAATTCTCTTGCCTTTTATTTTGGCTATTTCCTGAAAGACAAAACAATTCAAGATAAAGACCGGGTGAAGTTTAGTCATAAACAAACTAAAAACAAAGATAATTTAAAACAAGTTTAGAGGCTCGCTGAAGGTGAAGGCAATTTTCCTAACAGGTTGGATGAGCTAAAAGGAGCTCAGCATAATTGATCAAACATGGATTACTTTCACTCAAGCATCAAGGCTAGATTTAATTACAACTCAATGATTCATCGAGTTGGTTTCAGCGGGCTAAGACAAGTCCGCCAAAAGTTACAAATGCACAACTAAAAGGGACAAGAAAAATTGGTAATGTCTACTCCAACTTGGAGATTGATCAATTTATTTTCGATAGGAGAAGACAAGAACACTGAATGAGATCGTGCCTAGGTCACATATTAAAATTTAGAAAGGTGCTTTTAGGGCTTACTCATCGATTTGGAAAATCATCTTGGCGATCTAAGACAAACTCGCCGAAAAGGTCATTTTTAGCCTAATGCCTATATTTCATAACTTCTACACAACACATCAACAATAACCATTGCAAATCAATTTTATAAACTATACAAATGCTAGTCTACCCGTGGGTACTCGGACTAATCTCCAAATATCACAATGTTTTGCCAAAACCAATTATTTCCCTTAACAAATATGTCACCCTATACATCATTAGGAATACAAGTTGTCAAGGCAATATTGGGGTAATGAAACTTCAAGGACACTTAAGTACTGAAGTTTAAAACTTTAACAAACTCTGAGTACTTGTATAAATTTTATTTATTTTTTCCTTTGGAGCCTCTCAAGTCTTGGCTTTCATATTTCAAACATTACATTATAATTCAAGAGATTTTTTTAATAGTTCTAAATAATAGACTAATAAAGCTATAGCCATGCATGTAATTTTATCATAATTTTGCCTCCCTTTTATCTAGAATTCATCTTCTGATTCTTTGCGGTGAAAGAAAAGATAACTTAAAAAATAATAATGTACATATCAAATGCTTACTAAGTATGGCCCCTCAATTTTTTTCTTTTGTGTTTTGAGAATTAAATTATATTAATTTTAATTGATATTTTAAGATATATATTTTTTTTAAATTAAATGCATTTTTCAAATAAAAAGTATGAGAATATTTCTAGAGTAGTAGGAGTAATTATAAGTTGCAAGATAACCAATTAATTCTCTATGTAAGTAAATAAATGAGTAATGCCTTTTTATTCGGAGAGTCTTTGAGCTAATTCCTTGAATATTTATTTATATTTATGAAATTATTAATTAATTTATTTATTTATTTAAAATAAAAAAATAACTCAAAATGTTATTTTTATTAACCAATTAATTCTCTATGTAAGAAAATAAATGAGTAATGCCTTTTTATTCGGAGAGTGTTTGAGCTAATTCCTTGAATATTTATTTATATTTATGAAATTATTAATTTATTTATTTATTTATTTAAAATAAAAAATAACTCAAAATGTTATTTTTATTATTATTATTTTCAAAATACGTTGAATATTACAAAAGATTTCTTCCCTCCTAGTTGACATTTCATGTCACATTAAATATTTTATTCAATTCAAAGTTGAAATTCTTAATAATTAACAAAAATAAAAATACAAAATATTATCATTCTAGAAGAATCTTTTTATGAACCTTTTATTATATGATACCACATACTTTATGACACAATTTTTTTTATAAAAAAAACATGTGCTTTGACATACATAAAGCCTTATAATATTATAGAGAGCAATAATATTCATTTGCAGCAACTAAAAAAATAAAGAAACGAAAGTCTTTTAACTTGGATAGAATGAAATGACAAGCAAATCAAAGGAAAAAAATAAGATCACAAATCCAAACTTAGTAATAAGTTGACATGATTTAAACTAATGCAGAAATCTATATCTCTATCCGAAGGTATACTAGAAAAATCAGTAGGAAACACTTCTCTAAATTTCGATACCACAAGAAAAGACTCAATGGAGGGAGACTCAACCTCAAAATCCCGGATATGAGACAAATAAGCTAAACAACCCTGCCTTACCCGTTTCCTAGCTCGAATAGAAGATATGATATTAGACTTGTACACCCCTTCCCACTCTATTTTCTCCCTACCGAGGGATCTCTAGAGTCATAAACTTAGTATTACAATTTAACAGAACATAATAAAGAGACAACCAAGTAATGCCTAAGGTTTGGTCAAAGTCAGTCTTGTCCAAAATCACCAAATTAGTCTAAGTTTGAAAACCATAAAAAAAATAGGTCAAATAGGATAGGTTAGACATCGGTGACTATGAGAGCTCTCCAACTAGGGTACAAACACGGATTGATGCATCAAGTATATCACAAATCATATCAAAACCAAAGTAAAACTGCACATACACATAAGAATAAGTAGAACCCAGATCAAATGACACATTAGCCATTCGGTTACAGACAAAGAATAGTACATGTGATCAGTGCATCAGATGCCTCGGCCTCATTCTTGCCATGGAAGGCATGATACTGAGCCCTGTCATATGACAGACGACTTCCCTTTCCAGATGCTCTATGCCTCTGCTTGCATTACCATTTCCTCGATCTGTGCGACCTCACTGATTTTCTTCTTATCCACCTTGTGGATGCCTTTGACCATTATTACCATTTCCCGTGGATACCATTGCTCTAGTCTGTTGTGTGGATTCTGACATGCACAGAAGGGGACAATATCTCCTCATATGAATATGTTCTCCACAATTATAACAAGTGTGTTCCAATGATGGTCTACTACCCACGAAATTTTTGACTCCCTTACAATCTTGAATCAAATTTTTATATGTAGTTCCTGAGTAAATTACTTGTAAAAGCGGGCATAGTGGATTGGATTGGTTATTCTGCAAGTGTTGGCCTACTTAAACCTCTGGAGTAGGAACCCTTAAAGATTCTTGTATTGTTAGACTTTTTAGCCAATACTTTAGACTGACTCTCTCGCCTCACACCTCCACTTTCTTCACAAAACTTGTTACCTCATTAAAACTTTTCCATGCAGTAGTCATGTGTACATACAATACCAACAACTCAGAATATAGTCTTTTAACAAATAGGTGCATCCTATCTTCCTCAGTAGTCACCAATTGTGTAGAACATCTAGACAAAGCATGAAACTTAGCCTCATAAGCAGCCATAAACGTACCACCCTACTCCAAAGACATGAATTCATCTTTTTTGCGATCTGTCAATGTCCGGTGCACATACTTGTTCAAAAATAAAGCATGAAATTGGGTCCAAGTGAGTGGGGGTAAAGCTGAAGATCTGCATTCCACATAATCTCTCCACCATTGATTAATCTTACCTTGAAGTTGAAAAGTTACAAACTCTACTGCATGTTGATGGACAAATCCAAACTTATAAAGTCTGTCATAAAAAAACTAGAATGAACTCATATACGTCCTCACTGTTAGAACAATGGAACATAGGCGGTTTCAATTTCAAGAACTCAGTCAACATCCCGTGTTCATTGCCAAACATAACATGACCTAAAAAAGGATGGAAGAAAGCATCAATTCCTACAGTTCCACCCACCTTGGGGACAGTGATAGCAATAGGGTGATTGGTGGGAGCTTGTGTTGCTTGAACTGAGGGAAGAACCATAGGACCAACCAATTTTTTACTAACGACACAATCTATTGAGCTAACACTAGGTCTAGGGGAGGAATACATGTATTCTCGACCTGCACTTCTTTCTTTTTTCCAACATTCTCCTCTATCTCTTCATGACACACATGAGATTTTCATTTTTGGGAGCATTCGCAATCAGAGCTCCATCCGTAATAGCTGCTACCATTTCTCGAACCTCTACCATTGCCTCGACCATGACCTCTTGTTGTGGATTCCTCAACTAGAACATTGACGGGATCTACGGGCTTGACGGTGTTGAACCTGGTGTTAATGATCTGTGGACATAAGAGTGAAGGATATTACATACCAATTTAGATCACTAGATATCAATTGAAATGAAGTTATAGCACGAAATGAGACAAAAGAAAATAGAAAGATTTCCTAACTTCATATAGCCTCTTGAAGAAAAGCACAAACGTGTCCATACCATTCCGCAAGACTCTACTAGACTCATTTTGTTACATAAAGATCAACGAATCAAAAGATTTGATACAAACTTATTCACAATCCATACTGTCATTATTGACACCCACAATAACCCTCCAGTGGGAGAACGTTATTACAAGACAACTAACCAAATTAACTATAACTAAAGCATTTAAAGATACAAAAGCAGGTGTAAATGTCTAAAGGAAAAATAGGGTGTTCACATAAAATCTGAGAGGCTAATAAAAATAATTGCGGAAGTAAAGCCTAGAACTTTGAAAGTCAATATACCAAACATCTACTAACCGCAATTCTAAGAAAATGGTGCAAATCCAAACTAAACATATGAATATCTATATTATTAATCTAAGTCCAAATAGAATGAGAAAAGTATAATGAGAACTCATGGAAGCCTGGAAGACTGGATGAATCTTGAATTCAATCAATATTTTAAACGAGGTCTGTTAGTAGCTGCCTGAAGATGTTCTGTACTACACAGATAAAGAGAAATTCAGTATTAGTACACTACAACAATGTACTGTTAGGATCACATGACTATCCCAATAAGTGAAGCATATACAAGCAATCACAACAAAATGAACATACATATACCATACATATACACCATCAATCATCATTTCAGGATCAATGCAAAATTCCACATTATCAATAATACACATATATGATGCACATGAACATAGTACTCAATCCAAGTTAGTGTGCCAGTCGTGACACGCGATCCCATTTATGAGCTAGAAAATAACATTCGATCCAAGTTAGTGCGTTGGAACGTAATAATGGATCCATTCAACAAGATATAATCACAAACACAATGTACATTCTCATAATTATAAAATCAAGTGTTGATTCATAACATACAATCATTCATTCATGCTCATTTACGATTAGTATCATTAGCTTTCAAACAATCGCATACATATATGCATTATAATGAAGTAATTACTAACATACATCACAAAAACATGAAATCAAAACCATGACCAACCTTGAACAAAGCGTAAATCCTCATAAGAAACTTGATTCTTCCCTCTATGTATTCTTTCCAATCGCTCTAGTTCTATAAAAAAATAATTCAATACGGAGATGAATAATTAAGGTCTAATTTATCTTAATTATGACAAACCCTATAGCCTAAGACCTAAATATGATCCTAAGGTGCATCTATGGCTTTTCCACCATCCAAAACCGTTCAAAATCCTCCACCAATGATGTATAATCAATATTCTACGGTCTACAGATCGAAAAAAATGTTTGGAGAGTGAACATTACATTTAGCACCAAAAATCATGGAAATCTATCAAAAACTCGTCTGGGGTTTTCTCCTAGATCTCCAAAAGAAAAATTGTAGAATAATTGTATTTTTTAGGGTTTATTCACGACTTAATTGGCGACTAACGGCTATGGCGGCCCCATCCTACCACAACGGTTCTGCCCTGGAGGGAAATATTCTTCCTTGTTTCTTGCATCGAAATAGTGAGATAAGTTAAGAGTTTCAATCCCCCATTTCACAATGCACTTTTATCCCATGACACTAAAAAACTACCCTTTCACGCTAATATCAGTTTTAGAAGCTTTACTCGCACGAATTCAATTTCGTAAAGTTGTACATGTTCCTTAACGTATTTGCTATCCACCTATGCGGTCAAATTTATTAATAGAGTCACCATTTGTTACTAGATTTTTCTACACCTAACCGACCTTGATTTCATCCAAATCTGAATTAGGCTAGAAATTCATAAGTTACTACGAAAAAGTTTTCTGGCTCATAATTTTTTTCGTTGGCTTTTCAATAACGACGGGTACATGTCGTTACAAGGAGCCTGTTGGAATTTTCAATCCAAATTACAATAAAAATGATAGTACTTCCCTATAGAAGAAAAAAAATTTCACGCAGCTAAATCTCTATAATACTATTCGCCGGGTTTCGAAATGGTAGAGAAGAAGTACAAAAGTTTAGTGCACTTTCAAAATTTTCACGTGGGCATGTACGAAATTTTGTTTCACTTTAAGCATAGACAAAACAAGGAGAAAAGTTTAAACCATCAATGATGTTTTTCCATGTTTTACAAAAAAAGTTGCTCTATTAGAGGAGTTATCTATATGTTGAATTTCTTGAAGAAATTAGTGGTTGCATTTGATTCAAGATCTGAAAAAATTAAAATTATTTGATTGGATATGATATATGTCACGATAGATATAATGATCCGAAATGTCATTTTTTAAAATATTTATAAAATTACCATTTCCCCCTCTAGGTAGTTGTCTCGGGTTATTTCTATCGGTAGATAGAGTGTATTTGGGAATTTTTTGACTATTCGATAATTAATGGTATTAAATTGACAAAAAAAATTTAAAATAATTAAATTGTTTAGTTGATAATAATGAGCTAAGTCTGAAAATTTTAAAACCTTATACCATTTGGCCCATGTACAAAAGTAAGTTAGAAGGGTTTGATAATTTTAGACTATGTAATTTAAGAGGAAACAAAATCTGGAAAGCGAGAACGATAACAATAATATCAACAATTATCAAATCTACTGACCAATTCTAGATGGTAAAAAATTGGTCTTAGGGTGCTCATTCATCCGGTTGCTGACCAACTACCTACAGTTGTCGATTTCCTTTTTTTTTTATTACGTAAATTATGTTGATTTTTCTTTATCAGTTAGTGGGTGTAGTAATAGTTGATATTGTTTTTTTATGTTAGGGGTGGAAGTATGGAGAATTGGTGGTCAGGAAATTTAGTAATAACGATTATTTAATGATGAGGGTTAATGATAATATAATCAATTGAGTATTTTGATTAATTGGGGTAGGTTGATGATTTCCTTCAAAATGTGATATTTGGTTGTTTCTTATTTTGTGGTAGTTTCAAGATTTGAAGAATTATATTTTCTAAAATAAAAATAAAATTGAGACTTAACACTAGTTTTGAAATTTAAGAAATATGAGAATTGACATGTTAAACTTGATTATAAATATGAGACTTAATCAAAATGGAAGGCTTAAGTTTTAGAGTGATTGTTCGACTATTTGAGGCAAGTGAATTTCTTAACCCTTGTTAAGTGTATGAAATGCGGGTTTTTTCTTGTGGTATATGTTTGGGAGTAATGGGACTTGGTGATGGGTTGATTTGTCCACATTGATTAATTCTAATGATTAAAAAAAGGCAATAAAGGCAATGTAATTCATTATTTGTGTATGATATGTAGATGACAGAGAATGGTTTGAAAGGCTTATTGAATCATTGTTGTGAATTCTGTATGCAATGAAAATTGTCATCTCCTCGTTATTTTTGTAACATGTCATTTGATTGTTCATAGACATAGTTGTGATAAGTGTTATTTGCATTGAGAATAATAAGAAATTAAAGAGGATATACCATTTCGAGGGATGTATCGCGCGCCACAATAGATACTATATTTTGAGGGAGTTATCGCCACGCCGTGATGATTACTATTATCGAAGATTGTAACGCACGCTCCAATGGATGCATGGACAGATTTGTCACACATGGGTCCCTACTGAATGACATCAGGTTTGTATCATTAGCCCAGACATGCATCGCTATATGCCCTGGACTACCTAGCGAGATAATAAATACGAACGAAGAAATAACAGAAAAGGAAATAATTATAGGAGGAATACCGTTAATAATACCATTTAAAATTTATCAAGGAAACCAGAATATTACATTAGGAATAAAATGGTTAGAAAAAGTTTTCTTTTTGGTCTATATGGTCTTTTTATTGTATAATTTTTTACATAATATCTTTGTCTTCAACATTAAGTAAAGTAACTAAAATAACAAAAATCAAGATAGAAAGAAAAGTACGAAAGATATGGAAAAAGTTAAAACCTTTATACATAGAATATGAACTATCACAACTTACTAAAACAAGTAATAATAAGACAAATCATTTGATAAACATGATTTCAAAAACAGAATATAAATATGTTTATTATTTGAAAAAACGATATGAATACTATGTAGTTAGTCAGAAAGAACATATCATATATTGCAAATACACAAAAGGAAAAACACAGTTACCTATACTAAGTCTTCTTATTTCTTTAGTTGTAATTGAGTCTTGTAATTTTCCAGTAATCCACCATTTAACTTGTGTATTATCTGTTCTTATAATGAATTTATTATAAACAATATATGGTTCAAATGCTAATAAACATTTATATAATGCAAATAATTCTTTTCTATTTATTTCCCATTTTATTTATGCTTCTCCATAAGATCCTGAGTAATACCTGCAATGGTGCTCTATTTTAAATGTTCTGCTAATTTTGGTATATATTCTCTAATTTGATTTACTAATCCTAGAAAGGATTGTAATTTCTTTTTTGTATATATATTTTCATCAAGTGTGATTATTTTTTATATTTTGTGGGTTTGCATCTTTATCCCATTTTTATCTATTTGTATTCCTAAAAATTCTATCTGTGGTTTCATAATTTCTGCTTTCATTTTGCTTAAGCTTATACCTGAATGTTTAATTATATGAATAAATTTTTCTAATAATCTAATATGTTCATCTTGTGTTTTAGAATATAATAGTATATCATCTATATATACAATACAATTCTCTAACTGGTTAAAATAATTATCCATAAAATGTTGATATCAACCTGGTGCATTTTTATATCCAAACGGTAAAACATTCCATTCATAGAAACCTTGCGGTACTGTAAATGTTGTTAGCTGTTTTGATTCTTCTTCTAGTTTTAGGTGATAAAATCCTGATTTACAGTCAAACTTACTAAAATAGTTATATCGTTGTATTTGTCTTATTTTCAGTATCTTATTCGGTATTGGGTAATTATATATTTTAGTTTTAGCATTTAGGTTGCGATAATCTATAACCATTCTACTTTTACCTTGTTTTTGTTCACTATGTTTATTAACTATAAATGTTGGACTTGTATGTTTAGTATTGCTTTCTTGTATATAATTATTCTCTAATAGTTCATCTATATGTATTTTGAATTCTTTTAAATCATCAAAATTATATTTTAATGGTTTTTGTGTTATTATGTTGTTTTCATCTATTAATTCAATTTTTATTTTTCTCTAGTTGTTATTTTATTATCAATTAGTTGTTTAGATGTATTTCCTATCCATAGTAATATTGCTTTATTTATATCTGTAACACAATCTAAATCTAAAAAATTATATTGTTCAGTTATTGGCTTAGGTGTCCATTTTTTATTTAATTTGCTATTCCATATTGCGTTTGTTCTATTTGATTGTTCATAATTTTCTGTATAATATGTTGGTGATGTCCAAATACAATTTTTGAACAAATAAAAGGAAAGAATTAGATTTAAGTGTTGAAAAAGTACTTGAAATACCTACTTTAAGAAATTGGTTTAACAGACAAAAAGAAGAATACTATGTAGTTAGTCAGAAAGAACATATCACAGATTGCAAATATACAAAAGGAAAAACACAAATACCTATACTAAGTAAACGAATAATAAATAAAGAAATACAAGATATAAAAGCTAAAACACCTATAAAATATGTACATTTAGGAGGAACAGAAATATTAATAAAAGCTTGTTTTAGAGAAGGAATAGATACAGCTATTGAAATATACTTAGCAGCTGATAGAATTATAAACCCTATAGAAAAAAGTGTAATTAGTGCAGTAAAAGAAAACTTAATATACCAAAAATGTAAATTTATAATAAGTGTCAACTACTCAGTAGCATTAACTGACAGAAATATATATAAATCATTAGTTTTGTATTGGAAGATGTCTGGAATAGAGCTAGCACCAGGAAGTAAAATATTCACAGCAAGATGTAAAAACTTATATATATTAACAACAAAACACAAAGTAACAGCGAGAAATAAAATTGATAGAATAAAAGTAGAAAATCCCTTTGAAAAAATAATTATTATAATAGATAATAATGACTATAGTTATGAAGAAATTGACATAGAAGAAGATTTAGAAATAGTAAAAGAAAGATTAAGTACTTCAAGCGTACCAAATACACTAACAAGAACTACCTCATCAAGAATGAGTACATCTAGAAGAAACTATGAAATTCCAAAAAATTTATCAGAAGATATAACAATATATCATTATTTTATAACAGGAATAGTAGACCAAAGAAGATATAAAATTTTAATAAATATAGGATAAGAAGAAAATTACATAATAAGAGAATTAGTATTAGAAACAGAAATTATAAAAACAGGACAATTATGCCTCGGACTACCTAGCGAGATAATAAATACGAACGAAGAAATAACAGAAAAGGAATTAATTATAGGAGGAATACCGTTAAGAATACCATTTAAAATTTATTCAAGGAAACCAGAACATTACATTAGGAATAAAATGGTTAGAAAAATTTCTAATTGTGTTATTTGTTTTTTATTTATATTTTTCATTTCTTGGTTTATTTTTTCACTTCCTTTTATCCATTCTATAGGTTTACGTTGTTTGTTATTTACTCTTTTTGCTCCTATCGTATTTCCGCTTGGTGTAGTAAACCACCAATGTGTTTTTGTTATTATATGTGGGTAAAATTTATCTAGAAATGGCATTCCGAAATTGAAAAGATAAAAATGCAAGCAAAGCAAGAAGTACAACATCTAGAAGAAGCAAAAAATACAAGAATATGTGGATTAGAAAAAGAATTAGCTAAGTTAAAATTATTATATGAAACTAAACAAAAAGAGAAACAGATAGAAAAAGATAAAGAGCTCGAATTAACTAATGAAATAAAATGAGATGAAACAAAAATTAAATGAAAATCTTTCGTTTTTTAGTCTCTCCTAATGAATATTATTGATCTCTATAATATAAAATAATATAGGTTTTATGGCTGTAAATGTTTTATCAAATAATATAAAAAAATAAAAAAATCTTCTAGAATGGTAATATTTTATCTTTTTCTCTTTTCTAATAAGAATTTCAAATTTAAATTGAATATAACATTTAACATGTCATGAAATGTCAACTAGAAGAGAAGATATTTTTTGTAATATTTAGTATATTTAGAAAATAATAACAATAACAGTTGAGAAATTTTACATTTTTCATTATAATAATAATTTTTACGTCATTTTCGAACAATATATATTTCATCTTTTGTTATAATTTATGTCACATGTATGGAATTAGGAGAGTCAACAAAATTTCTTATATGATTTTGAAAATATTTTTCAATTGTTAATTATTATAATTTATAGTATATTTACGTAACTTAGTAATAATATATTTGCAAGATTTATGAATCCAATATATTAAATTACCTTCCAGACAAGAATGCTTATATCATATTATGAACCATGATAGCTAAAAAGAGAGGAAATGGTGGCCCCCATTGCTATTTCATTATTTATTTGAATAAAAGTTGAGGCATAATAGCAGCCAGTGGCTTTATAAGCCTCATCGTGTGCAAGAAAATTTCCACAAGATTACGATTATCAAATTTAAACTTCATAATTCTTAACACAAAGCACACTCTCTTTGATTTCATTTAAGGTTTAGTATGTATGCTTGCTACATTTAGAGGGGAAAAAACTTTTCACTTAGAGTCGAGTAGGTAAAAAGTCTTGCATTGTTATCTCCACACAAATCTGGACTAACCTTTTTTTAACCCCTGAAGGACAACAAAAAAAAAAGGAAGTCACAAGATGAGAAGATATAGACGCCTATGTTGTTCAAATTCTTCAGAGATGTCAACAGATGAGGGTTGAATTCTCCAAAACTCTCCAAAAGTAATGTAATTTTGGAGAATCTGACAATGGTGCGGCATAACAATACACATAATATGACAATAATTTTAGTCTTTTATTGCTCAAATCAGAATTGAATAATTCATCTAAAAAAGAAACACTATGTCATCCAACTGCTATTTAATTATTGCTTTTAAACCACAGTAAATTTAATTTTAGGCTAAATGGTAGTAAATTTAATTTTAGGCTAAATGGTCTGGTGGATCCTAATACTTACATGAATTTGTATTATGGACCCTCCTACTTGACCATTTCTCAATTGTACCTTTAAACTTAATGAAACTCAATATTTTAAGCATTCTGACCATTTACCAAGCTTATGTGATAACTTAATTGTTAACATGGCACAAACACGTGATTTCACGCTTTCAAGGAGCATGAATATCAAAATTTATGCTAAAAATATTATTTTCTTAACAAAGACTAAAATAAGAGAATTTAATCTAATTTTTTTTCACTTGTTTCTTCCTTTCCCACCCTACAAGTAACATCTCACAAATTGAAATAGCTAAGTTAGTTCATTCATTAATCATTTTGTTATTTACTTGTGTATATATTTGAGTTGCCATTTTGTCTAAGTTAAATGTTTATTTTGGAAATATTTTGATTTCCATTCCAGACAGTTGAATTAGTTAGCATTCAAAATTTTTTCTTAATGCATTAAGTCATCCGCTAAGTAAGTAAGCAGGACAAGGGGTCGCCTGAGGCCAACAATGGTCTCCGTTAGTTGGCCACGTCCAGTGTGTAGGCTCGGGCGTGACAAAGTTGTTATCAACGCATAGAGTTTAAGAGTCCTAGGGAATCTATGAAGTTGTGTCTGTAGAGTCCTAATTATCGGTGTGAAACACACCACATCTATAATTAGGAGGCTGCAACATTTAGGCAATTCCTCACTTCTTTCATACTCACTTTGTGTGTTAGAGTTTATCTCTAGAAAGTGTCTTTCTAACTTGTGCTTACGCGTAACCGATTATGAGTTGGACTTCGTTTGAGAAGTCTTTTTGGGTCATTTGTTTCCCGTGTGATATAAGAGAAACTAAGAGATGGTTGTTGGTATCAGAAGTAGAATGAGCTTGTTTGTAGATAGGTAGTCTTGTTTATCGAGTAAGGAAAGTAAAGTTTTGATGTTAATAAATGACATGGACATAGCAAGGGTGATGATCCATGTGCAATACATAAAGGAGGAAAAGATTAGGGATAGAGACGAGTTTAAGTATAAGAGGGATAAGACAAAAGGAACGTGTCCATGGAGCAAAGGAATAATGTGAACTTGTCTTTTTCCTAATAGAAATAGAAAGGACATGCTTCATCATCTACTAGTGCACATACACCAACGAAACAATGTTGTACAATACTCAAGATTCTTGGAACTTTAAATTTAGATTTGTGTATTCGCAAGGTGGTAAGAAATAATGGGGTACTTAGACTCCTGCATGTGCTAGGTGTGGTAGAACCCACATAGGATAGTGTGTCGGGGTCAGACAGGTTGCATCAAACGTGGACAAAAGGGTCACTTCATGAAAGAGTTTCCAAAAAACATGCAAGAAAATGGTACCAACATAGGAACAAACAACCTATATGCTATCACCAGTCGCAGAGACTAAGAGGATTCTCTAGATGCTGTCACTGGTATGATTTAAGTCTTTGACTTTACTGTTTATGCTTTGCTAGACCCAAGAGCAAGTTTATATTTTGTAATTCCATATGTTTCTTTGAATTTTGATGTTATTCTTGAGCAACTTAGTGAACCATTCAGTGTTTCCACACCTATTGGTTAGTCTATTCTAGTTGAGCGAGTCTATTGTGATTTTCCTGTTTCCGTCAGCCACAAGAGCACGATGGATGATTTAATTAAGGTAGGCATTGTTGATTATTATGTCATTCTTGATATGGAATGACTTCATGTCTGTTATGCCTCAGTTTGTTGTATAACTCGAGTAGTTATGTTTCAGTTTCTAAATGAGTCAGTCTTAGAGTGAAAGAGCAGTTCAGTAGTGCCTAATCGCCGTTTATTTTGTACCTTAAGGCAAGAAAGTTGGTTTATAAGGGGTGTGTATATCACTTAGTCTGATTTAATGACTCTAGTATGGAGATACATCCTATTTATTCAGTTTTAGCTACAGTAGTAAAAGAGTTTCTAGAAGTGTTTCCTCAAGACCTACCCGGAGTCCCACCTGAGAGAGAAATAGACTTTGACATAGTTATAATTCCATATACTAGTCCTATGTTTTTCACAATACATAATAGCACTACCAGTGTTGAAATTTTATTATAATAATCACCCAACCTATGACTTAGAGTTGGTTGCAGTAATATTTGCTTCGAAACATGAAGCCATTATCTTTATGGTATTGTTGTGGAAGTTTTCACCGATCACAAGAGTTTTCAGCATGTGTTTCATTAGAAATATCTTAATCTCAGGCAATGAAGGTTGTCTGTGGGTACTACACACATTTTGAAGAAGATAAGAAATAGTTAGCAAAGGAGATGTAGAGACTTACCCAATTAGGAGTTCATTAATGAATTCCACTGAAGGAGGAGTAGTGGTGGTGAATGGGTCTAAATCATTATTAGTGTCAGAAGTAAAAGGTGAGCAAGACCAAGACCTTATCTGTGTTGAATTAAACTCAAATGTTTATAAGCAAAAAAAAGTGATGGCTTTTAAATAAAGGCGTGATGGTGTAGTCATATATCAAAGTAGGTTGTGCGTACCAATGGTAGATGAATAAATTAATTTAAAGTTTTACCCAAGAGGGTGTTATGAGATTCTCTAAGAAGGGAAATCAGTTAGTATGGACGCTACTTGAGAAGCTAAAGAATATAGGAAAAAAGAGATACCACATCACATCGAATCCAGAGAAGTTCCAAACTAAGGTACTAATAATTTTCTTCGCATTGATATTAAGTTAGCATGTTGTGTTTATATTTTATTTTTGGATGTTTGAGCTGAATGTAAGATGTTACACCATAGGCCTAGTAATAAGTAATCTTATAAGAGGATGAATGTCCCCAGGGGGAGATATTAAAACATCTCACAAATTGAAATAGCTCGGAAAAAGCTTAAAAGTTGAAACAGTTAGTTTTGAAAAAAAATTAAAATCTGGAAAATTTTCTTAAGTTAGGAAAAAAATGAGTTTTTGGTCAAATTCTAACGTCCATAAATCCTAGATCAGGATGAGTTAGGCGTAGTCCCGGATATGGTTGAAAATCCCTTGGAAGAATATTTTCAATGCCGGTGAGTTTGCAAAGTTTTGAATTTGGATGAGTGAGTTATGCTCTTTGGAAGTTGGATGTTGGATTAAGGAAATGTCCAATCCGAAAATAAAAAGGGTAATTTAGTCTTTTCTTAACCCAATTAATTAATTTCATTTTTGGTATTATTATTAAGGGTCTAAACTAAACTTGGTCAGTTTTAAACTTTTGAAGAAAAGTTAGGGTTTTGGAGAAAGAACCCAAAAGAGAAAGAAAGGAAGAAGGGGCCAAGATCGTCAAATTCATCAAGAAAAGCTTGAGGATTTCTTCAGGGGTGATCCCTAAAAAGGTGTGAAAATCTTCCATAGTGTTGGGTTCATTCTCCCATGTGCCAAACATGTTTGATTTAGCTTGAAATTGTTCTAAAAGATTAGATTTTGAATGCTACTGAATGTGGTTCTTAAATTGCTTCTGATCTTTAACATGGACTGAGATTTGGGAGTTTCCTGAGGATTAAAGTGTTGTTTCTTGAATTCTTTGGGTTATATCCTTGCGTGTGTGATTTGGGAACATTAATGTAAGGAGAACTTCAAAAAAAGAATTGATTTAAAATAATTTAAGATCAGTAAACGAGAGTAAAATTTCTCTAGATTTTACCCGAAAAAACAGGTAGCGCGACGCGCCCCCTAATTGCCCAAAAGGCTGGGGACGCGCGCCAGCAGTGCTCGTGAATTGTGTCTCAATCAAGTGAGGCTGGCGCGGCTGATATACCGTGGTTTCACGGTATTTTTAATGCTTTTTCCTTAAATTTAGTGTGTGTCAAAAAGTATTTTTGAATTGATTTTTATGTAAGTTTCTCCTTATTTGCAGGAAATCTGTCCAAAGATGAACGCGGAAGTTTTTGAGCAAAAAATGCTGAAAAGTTACCACCTACGGAGCTCATGACGGTCCGTCGAGTCTGTGACGGTCCGTAGGTGGCATCGTTGTGTAGCTGCTAAAGGATTATGGGTAATTCTAACTTAGTGTGGGATTACGAAACTCGATGACGGACCGTCATAGCCACGACGGTCCGTCCTGCTGGTTCATCTTAATTACCAGAGAGTAGTCCCAGTACCCAAATTCCAAGAAGTTTAAGTTTTATGGAACAGAGACCTTCGACGGACCATCGTGCTTGGAAAGGTCCATCATACTTGTTTGTCAAGATTAATGAAGAGACCAGCAGAAGAATTTGTGTAGCATGGGACGACGGAGTCCATGACGGCCCGTTATGACCACGACAGTCCGTCACGAGATCCGTTGATCCAGCCGCGTTTAAAAGATTTTCAGTAATTAGAATCCTTCTTTATTAGATTTTGTTTTTACTATAAATAGTTCAAAAAACCGCGTTTTTGGGGTTGGACTTTTTGGTGTTAGACTCTTTGTTGTTAGACTCTTTGTTAGTTAGACTTTTTGGTTTTAGACTCTTTGTTAGTAGACTCTTTGATATTAGACTTTTTGATTGTTACACTTTTTTCTGGAAATGATTGTTGGTGATTTTGTTGATTAATCAAGTGAATTTCTTGATTTTATTCTTTTTCATCAAAATAAATGCATGAATTCTTATATTAAAAATATGAATATTGTGATTATTACTATGGGTAACTAAACTCCATAACTAGGGTTGTGGGAACCATGGGTAAATAATGAGGTAAAATCTATCTAAAATAGTTATTCCAGAATAGTGTCTTGCATGTATTGATAATTCTTTTGTTTAGAAGTCTTTTTAACGGATGGCCAACGTTACAACTCGCCTTAATGCTACTTGCCGGACCAAGGAGGTAGATAATAAGAAAAGAATTATCAACATATATTTAGTGTATACTATCTAATAGGCTAGTATCGATTGGTACGAGGTAATAACTTAGTCAAATATCGAATACAATGCTTAGTATGAGGTAAAGGTAAGGGTTAGTATAACAACACACGTAGCCGGACCAAGGTGCGGAGTGAAATTTTCTAGATGTTGGACCAAGGATTTAAAAATACATAACTTATCACTTTGCATGCAAGATACTAGAAAAGAATTGTTATGGTTAGAATTATCAAGTTAGGAACCTGTGGGGAACACTTAAACCCTAGTTAGATTTATTAATTGATTAAACTCCAAGATTTGAATCTGTTAATTATTTATTTTAATTTAGTTAGTTATTTTCATTAATGTAGAAATAACCCCCCCCCCCTTTTATTGTCTTTTGTTTTCTAAGGAAATAATTGACTAAATAATAGTAATAATATATTAAAGTTAAGTCTGAACTATTTTGCTCGTGGGAACGATCCCAACCTTATGAGTTGTGTTCTTTACTTGATACGATCGATTTACTTCTTATTTGAGAAGTAAGTTTGAGTGTACCAGCGGTGCGCACCGGATGCGCCCAAACATCGTTTTTCACCCAGTTTTTGTTATTCCGTCCATTTAAGATTTTCAAACGTGTTTTAACACTGCTTATTGATTCTAAATACTCTACATGACTTATAAACATATAGAAATCATCGAGAAAGATGAATTATAAACTTGAATCCATAACTTCAAATTCAAGAAAAGTTTATAGCTAGGTCTAGAAAGTTCTTACAGTCCTTTCAAGAAGACATTCACAAATGCTATTAACTTTGTTTTAAGACTTAAGGATAAAGTTGCTTAAAGAGAATATAATGATAATAAGTTCATTCCCAGTTACATATGTCTTTAGAAAAAAGTTTTAACTTCGTTTTTAAGGCTCATGTTTCAAGTTAAGCTAAAAGTAAAAAGTTGAGTTCATTTCTCAAAATTTATAAGGGAACTAAGTATTCCCTAAGAGATTACAAATGTTTTTACATTTAAGGAAGAAAAGGGAACATTGATTCAAAGAGAGCTTTTAAGCTAGAATTTTGAGCAGGAATCTCAAATCACAGAAGATGTTTTAATAATATATGAATATTTTTGGGAGTAGTATTGAGCACCGATGTGGAGAAGAGAGTTCATATTAACTCAAGTCTCCATAAACCATGTAGTCGTCATTGAGTAATAATGGGTCATACTTTTTAGATGATCACATAAGTTAAGGTAGTGAATCCACTTAGTCAGTTAAGCTTCCTATATCTCTGGCAAGATTATAGGATGATCCTTGGCAGCGCGAGATAAAATATTGTATCATCAGTGTAGCTCTTAAGTGATAGTTTTTGGTTAGAAAAACTCCCACAACAGTAGTTGCATGGTTGCTCAAGAGGTTCTGCTTACTATGAATGGGGGTATGAAACATTATCCATGCATTTCATATGTAGACTTTAATGCTTTAAGAATTCCACTGAGCAAGTAATCCAGGACAAGGGTTCGCTTGGGGCCAACAATGGTCTCCGAGTGTTGGCCACGTCTAGGGTGTAGGCTTGGGGTGTGACAAACATGGTTTGGAGCACAGTCTTTAAGAGTCCTAGGTAACCAATGAAGTCGTGTCTATAGAGTCCTTGTTATAGGTATGAAACGCGCCACATCTATAATTAGAAGGATGCAACATAAAAGAAATTCCTCAAATCTTTCATACTCACTTCGTGCGTTAGAGGTTATCTCTAAAAAATTTCTTTCTAACTCGTGCTTACACGTAACTGATTGTGAGTTGGAATTTATTTGAGAAGGCCTTTTTGGGGCGTTTGTTTCCCCTATTATCCATGAGAAA
The DNA here is from genome assembly GCF_036512215.1 of Solanum lycopersicum. Taxonomy (NCBI): domain Eukaryota; kingdom Viridiplantae; phylum Streptophyta; class Magnoliopsida; order Solanales; family Solanaceae; genus Solanum; species Solanum lycopersicum. The sequence goes on from NC_090811.1 coordinate 31,452,386, forward strand.
CTAAGAGATGGTTGTTAATATGAGAAGTAGAACGAGCTTATTTGTAGCTGGGTTGCCTCGTTGGTTGAGTAAGAAAAGTAAGGTTGCAATGTTAATAAATGACACGGACATAAAAATGGTGATGATCCATGAGCAATACATTAAGGAGGAAAAGTTGAGGGATAGAGAAGAGTTTAAGTATAAGAGGGCTAAGACATAAGGATCGAGTCCAAAGAGTAGAGAAATGATGTGAAATGACCTTCTTTCTAAGAGAAGCAGGAGGGGCCTACTTCATTATCTGCTAGTGTACATGCACCAAGGAATCAATATTGTACAATACCCATAATTTTAAGAACTTTAGATCTAAACCTGCATATTTGCAAGGTTGTAAGGAACAATGCGGTACTTAGACTCCTTCATGTGCTAAATTTGGCAGAACCCACACAGGATAGTGTCATCAGGGCTAGACAGGTTGCTCCAAGTGTTTACAAGAGGGTCACTTCATGAAATAGTATCCAAAGAACATGAAAGTAAATGGTACCAGCGGAGGGACAAACCGCCTGTAGGTTATCAAAGGTCGCCAAGACCAAGAGTATTCGCCAGATGTTGTTACTAGTGTGATTCAAGTCTTTGACTTTAGTGTTCATGCTTCAATACAACCAGGAGCGACTTTATGTTTTGTAACTCCATATGTTGTTATGAATTTTAATGTTATTCCTTAGTAACTTAGTAAACCATTCAGTGTTTCTACACTTGTTGGTTAGTCTATTCTAGGTGAGCGAGTCTATCGTGATTGTCCCATTTCTGTCAATCACATGAGCACCATGGTTAATTAAATTGAGCTCAACATGGTAGATTTTGATGTCATGCTTGTTATGGATTGGCTTCATGCCAGATATGCCTCAGTTGATCGTAAAACTCGAGTAGTAAAGTTTCAATTTCCAAATGAGCTGGTTTAAGAGTGGAAAAGCATTAAGCAGTGCCTAAGGGTCGTTTCATTTTGTTCCTTAAGGCAAAAAAGCTAGTTTATAAGGGGTGTGCCTATTACTTAGTTCGAGTTAATGAGTCTAGTATGGAGATATATCCTATTCAGTCAGTTTTAGTTTCATTAGTAAAAGAGTTTTCAAATGTCTTTCCTGGTGACCTACCTGGAGTCCCACCTAAGAGAAATAGACTTTGACGTAGTCCTCATTCCAAATACTCGTCCTATATTTTCCGACATACAAAATGGAACTAGAAGAGTTGAAAGCTCATGAGCAAAATTACTAAACCCATGACATAGAGTTGGTTTTAGTAGTATTTGCTTAGAATGATGGCACCAATTTCTTTATGGTGTTCCTGTGGATGTTTTCACTGATCACAAGAGTTTTCAGTATGTGTTTTGTTATAAAAAGCTTAATCTCTGGCAATGAATGTTGTTTATGGGTAGTACTGCACATTTTGAAGAATATAAGAAAGAGTTAGCAAAGGAGGTTCATAGACTTGCACAATTAGGAGTTAAATTAATGAATTCCACAGAAGGAGAAGTTGTGGTGGTGAATGGGTATAAATCGTCGTTGGTTTTAGAATTAAAAGGCAAGCAAGACCAAGATCCTATATGGCTTTAATTAAAGGCAAATGTTCATAAGCAAAAAAAAGTGATGGCTTTTGAACAAAGGGGAGATGGTGTAGTGATATATCAAGGTATGTTGTGTGTACCAACGGTAGATGATTGAATTACTCTAAAGTTTCACCCAGAAAGGGTGTTATGAGATTTTGTAAGAAGGGGAATCAGTTAGTAGAGAATTTAAAGAGGGTAGGAAAAAGAGATACCCACATCACATCGGATCCGGAGAAATTCAAAATTAAGTACTAATCCTTTTCTTCGCATTCTTATTAAGCTAGCATGTTGTGTTTATATATCGTTGTTGGGTGTTTGAGATGAATGTAGGATGTTACACCATAAACCTAGTAAGAAGTAATATAGTTCTTGGAAGAATGTCCCCAAGTTGGAGATACTGTAACATCTCGCAAATTGAAATATCTAGGAAGAAGCTTAAAAGTAAATAGTCAGTTTTGGAAAGAATTAAAATCTAAATTTTTTTTAAGTTAGGAAAAGTTGAGTTTTTAGTCATTTTTAAATGGTGATAACTCCTAGTTTAGGATGAGTTAGGTGTATATATGATTAGAAATCCCGTGGAACGTTCTTTCCAACGCCGATGAGTTTGCAAAATTTTAAATTCTCATGAGTTCGTTATGCCTTTTGGAAGTTGGGATATTGGATTAAAGAAATGTCCAACCTTAATATTAAAAGGGTAATTTCGTCTTTTCCTTACCCAATTAAGTAAATTCATTTTGGTAATACTCTTGAGGGTCTAAACTGAACTTTGTCAGTTTTACACTTTTCGAGAAAAGTTAGAGTTTTTGGAGAAAGAACGCAAAAGAGAAAGAAAGGAAGAACGAGCCAAAATTATTTAGTTATTCAAGAATAACTTCAGAATTTCGTCAGAAGTGATCCCTATAAAGGTATGTGAGTCTTCCATAATATTGGTTTCATTCACCCACGTGCCAAACATGTTTGATTCAACGAGAAATTGTTCTAAAAAGATTAGATTTTGAATGTTCTTGAATTGCTTCCATTCTTGAACATGAGTTAAGATTAAGGAGTTCCTTGAGGATTAAAGGGTTGTTTCTTGAATTCTTTGAGTTATATCCTTCTGCGTATGATTTGGGTACATTAATCTAAGGAGAATTTGAGAAAAAGAATCGATTTAAATATTTAAGATTATAAAATGAGAGTAGAAGTTCGTCAGATTTTACCTGAAGGAACAGGTAGCGCGATGCGCTCCCGTAGAGCCAAGATGGCTGGCATGGCAGCAGTGCACCAGAATAGTGCCTCAATCAAGTGAGACTGGTGTGGCACTCCTCGCACTCGCCTAGAACATCGTTTTTACCTAGTTTTCGTTATCTGCCTATTTAAGTTTATCCAAAGTGTTTTAACACTTCTTATTGATTCTAACTACTCTAAATGACTTCTAAACATATAGAAATTATCCAGAAATATGAATTACAACCTTGAATCCATAACCTCAAATTTAAGGAAAGAATAGATTCGAGTCTAGAAAGTTCTTAGAGTCCTTTCAAGAAATCTTTTACAAATGATTTTAACTTTGTTTGAAGAATTAAGGATAAAGTTGAGTAAAGATAAGATATAATGATTAGAAGTTCATTTCAAGTTTCCTAAGTCTTTAACAAACATTTTAACTTGATTTTTAAGGCTCAACTTTCAAGATAGGCTAAAAAGTAAAGAGTTGAGTTCATATATCAAAAGTCATAAGGGAACGAAGTATTTCCTATGAGTTTACAAATGTTTTTACATTTAAGCAAGAAAAGCAAACATTGATTCCAGGAGAGCTTTTAAGGTATATTTTTTAGCACTAATCATATCAAATCACAGAAGAAGATGTTTTAAAAACATATGAGCTAAGTATATTTTTGGATGTAGTATTGAGTACCGATATGAGAATGCTAGTTCATATTAACACAAGTCTCCATAAACTATGTAGCCATAATGTGTATTAATGGATCATAATATTTAGATGATCACATAAGTTAAGCTAGTGGATCCACTTAGTCAGTTAAGCTTCCTATATCTTTGGCAAGGTATAAGATGATCCTTGGTAGCACGAGGTAAAATGTTGTATCATCATTGTAGGTCTTAAGTGATGGTTGTCGGTTAGAGAAACTGCCACAACAATAGTTGCATCATTCCCCAAGAGGTTCAACATGTTCTTCTTAGTATGAATGGGGGTAAGGGATTTCATCCATGCATTGCACAAGTAGACATTGAGATGAAGCATGATATGTCTTTTATTATGATTATGAATCGACATCAGTTTACTTTCTATTTTTTTATCATACATCTTAGAGTTTTTTTATATGTTTGCGTACACACGAAGTTTACGTCATGTTTTGAACAACTTTTCTTTATTATGCACTTGGTTTTAAATTGCTTAATACTGAAATGACTTTAGTTAAGTCTTAATGAGTTGACAAGAGCCAAGGTAAGTGTTTCTTTCAGAATCTTGTTCAAGCCTATGTCATTTAGCACTCCAACTCGTATACTCATACATTAAATGTACTGATGCAACTTGGCGTGTATCTTATTATGATGAAGATGCAAGTAACAAGGATTGGCATGCGAGCGCACCATTGATCCGGTGAGCAGTTCAGAGTAAGTTGGTGAGCCTCCATGCTTTCCTGAGGATCCCTTTTCATTGCTTTCTCGTTTAATTAATTAGGATGTTGTGGGGTCTGTACTAACATCCATTGCAGTTATTAGAGGCTTCATAAGTGATCACTCAGATGTTAGTTCATTCGTTTTCAATTTGTTATTGACATATGTTCATAGTTGAGTTGCCATTTTGACTAAGTTAAATGTTTATTTTAGAAACATTTTGATTAACGTCCCAGACAATTGAGTTAGTTAGCATTCAAAATCTTTGCTTAATGATTTAAGTCTTTCACTGAATAAATAATCCAGACCAAAGGTTTTCTTGGGACCAACAATGGTCTCCGAGTGCCGACCACGTCCACGGTATAGGCTCGTGGTGTGACTCCATCCCGCCCCACCCATTTCTATTTCTCTTTCCAGTTTCAAGTAGCTTCTTCCCCATCCAAACCTCATCCCAACGTTAAATTTTTTTTCCATTTATTTTCACATTTTCTTTCGTTCTAGAAAAATGAAAATGTGGTCTTATTGTAAATTTGTGTTGTCTTTTCATTCTTCTCGTAATTTACAACCCATAAGGTGAGAAAAGTTTGATAGTATTCAAGGATGAAAAGAGATTGGTGATTGTATTTGTAAAATTAGGTGAAATATGTTATGTAAATTTGTGTATAAATAGTACTGTATATTAATAATATTTAATTGATTTGGAGAAAATAAATCTATGGTGGTTCAAAAGGTCGATAGACGTTGGTAAAAACAATACGATTAAGAGTTGCGAATGATGAAAATAGAAAAAGAATCAAAATATGATTTTGAATAACTTGAAGAGCTTCATCACGGCTATAGACAATGACGGTTTGAAGAAAAAAAATTAAGGAGATTGGAGATGGTGTTAATGGTGGTTGTGCGTTGAGGGAGGTGAAAGAATGTGAGAGAAATAACTATTTTATTTTATTAAAACTTTTTTTGTTTTATGTTTTATGGAGTAACATTTTAAGTTAATAATTTAAAAATGGCCAAAGTCATCTCCAGTCACTCAAAGTTGTCCGCATAATTTATTTAGACACCTCATCTGATCCTTGTGTCAATTGAACACTTTATTTGTTCAAAAGTCATTCCTATTAGACACAAAATGCTGACATGGCAAAAAACTTGTAATTCACTTTCTTTGAGCGCGTTAATTTATTAAAAATAATACTTTTCCTTTTTTTTTAATATATTACCCCTAAGTTAATTTTTTAAAAAATAATTAACAAAAAAGAAGAAGAATAGTTGTCTTCTTCTTCCCTATTTCTATCAACCCCACCCCACCCCACCCCAACCCCCATACCCATGCAACAGTGGTTATCTTCTTCCCCCACCATTCTAATGATTTCAAAATTCTTAGCATCAGTGGTTATCATATTCCCCCACCATTCTAATTGTTTCAAAATTCTTAGCATTTTGTTTCATTTATAAATTTTTCGCAGAGATTTTTTTCCCATCTTTCTCTACCTAAAAAACGAGATGAAGTAAAAAGTTATAATTAATAAAAAAGCTAATGAAAAAAAATTGTCGGGTTAAAGATGGAACTGTACAGGGAGGGGAGGGTCGACATTAATGGAGTTAGAGGGAAATGTATGTTTTGGATTCCACTTGAAGGCAGAGAAGTGGGTGTTTAAGTTTTACTCCTTTTTTTTCATTTTTTTTACTTTAAAATAATTTTTTATTTTTTTTACTTTATAATATAATGTTTAAATAATTTTTTTGAATTAAAAAATAAAACATGTCATTATTTAATTGGTCAAATTGACATGTCAGCGCGAGTGTATTTCATACATCCTCTATTTTTGTTTATTCTCAAAAAATGTTCAAATGATTCAAATTCAGAATGGTTGAAGTGTTCAATAGGTAGTACGTCTAGTTGAGGTGTCTAAATGAATGATCGGGACAAGTTTAAGTGGCCGCATATGACTTTGGCCTTTAAAAATATTTATGACATAATTATGACATGACATTAATATATATGATGTGAATATGACATGTCATTTATATAAGGGAGAGTGAGAAACACACATGGTTGAACTAGTTTAAATATCTTATTTTAGTTTAGTTTGAGGCTTCACTAGACAAAGATCTTAATAGAAGGGTCCACAATGCAAATCCATAACAAGTATAACAGCCTATCAGACCATTTAGCCTTAATTTTATTGACTTACTTAATCAATTAGTTTATAGTCATGCTTTGTTATTATTTAGGAGTTGTTTAGTGAACTGCTATTATTCTAGGCTCTTATATATCTAACTAGTTTCTGAGCACGCGCTTTGTGCTTGTAACCCATGAGTGTATTATTTCTTAAAAGATAATATTACTAAATAATAAAATATGTCTAATTGAGATTTCTTACTTTGTGTTACTACTAATTGTGACACACCAATTTTCTGACCTCCTAGTGAATGCATCGAGATAATAATATGATAAATTAATAAAATAAACTTCATTTATAATTCAAAAATAAGTTTGCAAAGCAAAAAGGAAAAATAACAACTGTCTAAATTAAATTTCTCGATAGTTCCGTTTTATTGGTAGAATAATGTTAGAAGAAATAGTTTAAGATTAACTTTGAGTGAAAGGAAAACAATACCTTTCAACTTTTTTACTTTGCCTTTTGAATCTCCTGATAATTATAATGAATGTGTTTAAAGTATTGTATTAATTTTATATCCAAAAACACTTTAAACTAATTAGTTAACTATAAATATTTAAAACTATGATGTAAAAAGTCTTATTATTTATATTTTGAAAATCAGAATATTTATGAATAACTACTATTTTTGTATAAAATTTAATTTTCTCTTCATATATAACTTATCTACCATTAATCTAATATTATATGTTTCACCTTTTTTTCCATAAAAAAGAAAAGAAAAGAGTAAACATCCTATTTTATCACATTCATTCTTAAAGATGAAAATTAATGTATATGTAAAATTATAAGTACGAAGCAAAAAAAAAAGGTACACATGAGCAAGATAATTAGGCATTTCATTTTATTTTTGTTTCTATAGTAAAACTGAACATTTGAGCATACAAAATAAAAATATGAATTTAGAGCAACTTGCTAATAAACAAGAATTCAACTATATGAAGAGAGACAAAAAAGTTTTATTATAATTCTTACTACAAATAAGTATAGAACTAACACATCAAGCTCTGATGCTTCAGTAATTGAATTCTTGTCTATTCTCGTGATTGCAGAAGGGAATCTCACAACTTTCACCTCAAATTATGACATTATTTCACATGTTTAGAGTTCCAAAACACAAGAATTGTAGGAGTGGTAAATAAAAATTTTTTTAAAAAAAGTTAAATTTATAGAACAAAATTATGGAAACATGAAAAGTCACATGAATTATTGTTAAAATAATTATAAAAAAGATAGAGAAGAAATTTAATTTTAAAGATACATGAATCTACGTTAATTTCTTGTCTATAAGGAATAATTACTCATTTTTATTTTTATTTACATTTGTGTTAGAAATTTGAAAGGTCAAAATTATGGAATGAGAATAAGAAGATTATATATATGAAAATTATAAAAGTTTTAATTTATTAGAGGGGCAAAATAGTAATTCAAATTTTAAGTTTTGAGCTTCCCTGCTTATGATAATATATGATATGAAGCATTAATACAAATGTTTTTCTTCTACTCTATTCTTTTTTTCCTTTCGGGCGCAATTTGTAATTTCCCTTTGTGTTATTTAGCTTAAGTAGGTTTTTAAAACCTTCAATTGGTATCATGAGTTTTATTTCTTAATGGACCTGTGTATGCGCGCTCCACAATTAGATTTCGTGAATACCCTGAATGGAGAAACAAATATTTCTTCAATGGCACCACCAACTTTTGGTGGATAAAGTTATCGAATCTAGGCAGTTAGAATGCAGGCATATCTAGAAGCTTTAGATCTCTGAGAGGCAATAAAAGGTGAATACATCATTTGTCTCTTTCCAAACAATCCCATGATGGTGAAAACTGAAAATCACCAAGAATGAAAAATTAGGAAATCAAAGGTAAAGGCATGTTTATTTGCTGAAATTTCATTCACTTTCTTCACTCGTATCATGTCTCTCAAATTGGAAAAAGAGGTATGAGATTATCTTAAGACTGAGTATCAAGGATATGAAAGGATTTGGGGGATGAAAGTGCTGAATTTGATACGTGAGTGTGAGCTGCAAAGGATAAAGGATAGTGAATCCATAAAGGAATACATTGAATGACTTCTTAACATATCCAATCACATCAGATTGTTGGGTTCCACTTTTAAAGATTCAAGAATCGTTGAGAAAATCCTTGTAACGATCCCTAAAAGATTTGAGACAACCATTAAAACCTTAGAAAATACTAAGAACTTGTCCTGTATTACACTAATAAAGCTCTTCGGTGCCTTTCAAGCACAAGAGCAATGACGTGTTATGAGATAAAAAAAGAGTTGTTGGAGGAGCCTTACCTGCCAAGCATCAAGATGAATGCGATATAAGAAAAAGAAGAACCTGAAGTACCAACCAACTTAATAGATAAGGTGCACGCAATAGCTTCAAAGGAAACTACCCTCCTTGTAAGCATTGCGCAAGATTAGACACACACCTTTCAAGTGTTGGAGAAGGCCTGAAGCTAAGTGCAGTAAGTGCAATTAGTTTTGTCTTGAAGAAATCATTTGTAAGAACAAAACTCAGCAGTAGGATATAGATGCTCAAGTTGTAAATGAACAGGAGGAGGATAAACTCTTTGTTGCATCATGTTTTGCAAGCAATGTTTCTAGCTAGTCGTGGTTGATTGATAGCGGATGTACAAATCACATGACTCATGATAAAGAACTCTACGAAGAATTGAAGCCTACTCGAGTTGAATCTGTTTTAATAGTTCATTGTGGTCGCATTAAAGCAAAAGAAATGGGAACTATTGCAGTGGAGACACAAGCATGTACAAAAACAATAACAAATGTTCTCTATCTACCAGACTTAGACTGAAACTTTTTAAGTGTTGGTCGATTGTTAGACAAAAGGTTTCAAGATTTATTTTGAAGATAAATATTGCTTGATCAAGGATCCCTCAGGGCAGGACATGTTTAGAGACATAATGAGAGGAAAAAGTTTGTCATTAGATCTATTTGAGGAAGAGCAGATGTTGTATTCAATACTAGAAAATGTTGCTAAGTATGGCATAAGATACTTGGGCACTATCATTATCAAGGGCTTGTGAAGATGCAAAAGTTGAAGATGGTGGAGAGCTTAACTGATTTGGAAGAATATTCCACAAAATGTCATGCCTGCCAATTTGGTAAGCATCACAGAGAGCCATTTCCAAAATAAACCTGGAGAGCCTCACAAAAGCAACAACTACTTCACACTAATGTTGTAGGGCGTCATAGAACTCCATCACAACAGTAACATTTATTGCGTTCTTTTCATTTACGATTTTACAAGATTGTGTTGGATTTTTTTTTTTGAAATTCAAGTCAGAAGTTGCTGGTGTATTCTGGAAATTCAAGAATTTGGTGGAAAATAAAAGTAATTGGGAGATTTAAGCTTTGAGGTCTGATAATGAGAAGGAATACACTTGAACGAAATATGATTCATTATGTGAGGATGCCGACACTGTGCATCGGCTTACAACACCGTACACACCAGAACAAAATGTTGTTGGTGAAAGAAGAAATAGATGTATAATGGAGATGGCAAGATGTATGTTGCATGAGAAGGAGTCGCCTATGATATTCTGGGCAGAAGCAACAAATATGGTAGCTTTTATGCAAAATTGACTTCCAACGAAAGCTTTGAAAAAATTTAACACCATTTGAAGCTTGGTATGACTTTAAGCCTTCACTAAGTTTTCTTAAAGTATTTGGTTGTATCGGTTTTGTTCACGTTCCTCAGGTTGAACGTGACAAACTTGACAAGAAGTCAATCATAGGCATCTATGTGGGTTACAATACAGTTTCTAAAGCCTACAAGGTCTATCATCCCAAACAGGAAAGATGACAATTACAAGAGATTGTTCATTTTAGTGAGAATGGACATTGGGACTGGAAGAAATCTTTTAAATCAAAAAAATGCTCTGTAGAAGCAAACATCAGCCCACCTGAAGAGTAAAAACACTGGCAATAAGAATTAGAAGATGATCATCCACTCAAAGGGAGAAGATTGTTGTCAAATATCTATCTGAGGTGTAATGTCTCTATCTATGAACCTTGTGGTCCAGTAGAAGTTTCTCAAGACCCAAAACGAAATAAAGCAATGGATGAGGAGATCTCCATGATTGAGAAAAATAAAACTCATTTGTTGGTCGACGAACCTGAAGATAGAAAAGTCATTGGAGGGAGATAGGTCTTCATAATAAAGTTATATGCACAAGTTCCATCAACAAATACAAGGCGAGGTTTGTAGTTAATGGTAAACACAAATTTATGGTGTTGATTACTCTGAAAAGTTTTCTCTGATTGGAAGATTAGACACAATCAAATTGGTAATCACAATAGCAGCACAAATGGAATGAAAGGTTATCCAACTTGATGTTAAATTAGCCTTCTTAAATGGTGTACTGGAGGAGGAAATATATGTCAAGCAACCATCAAGATTTGTGAAAAACGATGATGAAGACAAAGTATATCTGCTAACAAGGGCTTCTTATGGCCTAAAGCAATCACCAAGAGATAGGTATAGTAGGATAGATTATCATCTATTAAACTTGGTCTTTGAGAAATGTTTATCTTAATCCACTTTGTACTGTATGTAAAACATAAATGCATGGATATCCTTATTATGTCACATTATGTTGATGATAGGAAATAATACAAGTCTAATTGAGGAGTTTAAAGAATAAATGATGCAAGTTTTTGGAAAGACGATCTTCCTCTTATGACCTATTTTCTTGGAACGGAGATCAATCAAAGCAAAAGTGAAGTGTTCATTTGCGAGAAAAAATACGCAAAGGAAATGCTGAAGAAATTTTGAGGAATGCAAGTCGATGATCAAGACGATGAATAAAAAAGAGAAGCTCTATAAAGAAGATGGAGCCGACAAACTTGACGAAGGTTATTATAGCAGCTTGATTTGTTGTAAGTCACTTATCTCATTATATGTCCTGTGCCAGTGAAATGCATTAAGGAGCAGCAAAAATAATATTAAGATATATCAAAGGTACGATTGACTATGGTGTAAAGTTTGAGAAGTGTCCAAGTTTCAAGTTACATGGATTCTCAGATAGTGATTGGGGTGGATCTGCAGATGATATGAGAAGTACCTCTGGCCATTGTTTCAGCTTAGGTTCATGAATATTCTCATGGTCATCTAAGAAACACGAAATTATTGCACAATCCATGCAAAAGTTGAGTTCATAACACCAACATGAGCAGTATATTAAGTCATGTGGCTGAGAAAGGTCATGTATGATTTACATTTGGAACAGAAGGTAAGTACTGTCATTCTTGTCAACAACCAGACAAATTTTGCAACCTCAAATAATCCAATGTATCACAAGAAGACCACGAATTTCAACATCAAGTTCTATTTCCTAAGAGAAGTATAGCAAAGGGGAGAAGTGGCTCTATCTACTGCAAGTCTGAAAACCAACTAGCAGACCTATTTACGAAGCCATTGCCGATAAACAAATTCGAGCTTCTTAGATAGAATTGGAGTTTGTAGTACCTAAAGTAAGGAGCAGTGTTATGAATTTGCTTTTGAACTGCAATAAATTTAATTTTACTGCATATGTTTTATGTAAGACTTCAGTCAAATAGTTTTTAGTCATGCTTTCCTATTATTTAGGAGTTGTTTAGCGATCTGCTAGATCGTGTATTGTTATTTTTTACTTATCATTCTAGGCTCTTATATAATTAATCTGAAGCATAAATAAAGTGTTCTTCATATGATTCTATTTTTCCCTCTCTCATCTTTTTTGTTTCAGGCATAGTCTTTGATTTACCTTTGTGTTATTTTGCTTAAAACAGATTTTTAAAACCTTCAAATAATACTAAGATCTGAATCAAAAGAGCCAGCAATAAGCCAAATCTGAGACTATATCTCACTCTTTCTCTTTGTTTCGAATAGTTAGTTCGGATTTTTCTTTTTCAGATTTCTTATGATATTTTACCTTCTGTCAAGTTCCAGTTGGCTAAGTCGGGTGTAAGAGTGGCCCGTGGGATTCGAAGTGCTATTGTCTTCAAAATTTCGTATCTTCTCTTTACCTGGAGATTTTGTTGGTATTGTTCGGTTGTATACTCTTTATCAATTCTCTAATTAGTTGTTGCAATATTTACACCACCGCTATCTTATTTTTTGTTGCTATTTTTTATATTTGTTTCTTTTGGGGTAGAGTTAGCTTCTTGATATCTTTTGCACAATATATAGATTTTGGAGTAGGAAGAAAACAGAACATCAACCATAGGAAAATAATTTTAGGAAATAGACTATAATAACATGATAATGATTTAACTTATATACACTGTGTTGTGTTGTTATATATATGTTACCCTATCATTCGTGAAATTTAGTTAGCTAATACATGTGAAGGTGTTTCTGCCGAATTCATACTTTGAGTAATTCATATCCATTTGCCATGTATTTCTTAGAATATCTTCCCCTTTGAGCTATGTGATGCTCTGAATTTCTATCTGTAGGTTGTTAACAATTAGGAACCTTTATGTTCTACAGTTCCTTATTGCAAATTTAGTCTTCATTGTATTGAAATGTTTACATTTAATTACAGGAATTATCTTCCTCAATTTGGTACTTTTGTTTACTCAAAAAGAATATTTTTGGGATTCTTAATATGCACAACCTCAATTGTTATGACGGACCAGTTATTACAAGTTCGGCCGAAGGAAGTAACAAAGATGGTATGCAACTTTTCCAAGTTTTTGGGTGGCCTCAGTGATTCGGATGTTGTGTCAAGTGGATATGCCACACTTATTATTATGATAACTTCACCATAAAACTCACCTTTTGGCTGGAAAATTGTTGAATTGATGTAGTAACCTCTGCTTCAGTTGTTTGCTCTAGTATCTTTCTCGATTTCTTGCAAATATCTTTGTCGTTCAATAATAAGAATCTTCAATTTTCATGTACCTATGCATCTTCCGACGCCAAAAATTCTGGGAATGGAGAAGTTACGCCAAAAATTCTGGTATCAGAGAATCTTGCATAGACTCCAATTCTACCATCAAGTTGTTCTAGATTAAGATATTGTCATCTTGAATAAAAAAACTCCAAACACCTTTAAATTTTTGGCTTGTATTATAACTACTACTACAACAACACTTTCGAGCACTATATTTGCACGCATTGGCAGATCGAGTATTTCCATTAAGGGGGTTCACAAAAAATAAAATAGTGGTTTGAACCCCTAAACCACTAAGTCAACCTCTAATCTTATATTCAAGAGGTTCAAAATCAATATATAAACATAAAAATTCTTAAAACTACCTTGAATGTACAAAGTAATAAACCCCCTCGGCATACTCTAGGTCCGCCCTTGTCTGCACGAACACTTGTCTCTACTATAAATAATATGAAACTTATATATAATAGTATGATATTATGCTTGTATTACTGTAGTCTTGTGCTCCATCAATTGTTCAAAGTTCTTGGTGAGCTCTGATTTCAGTGACTTAATTTTTTCTGGTCATTAGCAGCTTTTGGATACCTGTATTATATAAAGAGAACTCACTAATTTATGCCAGATTATTCATTAAGACAAAAAAAGCAGTGTCTTGAGAAAAGGCAACAAGTTGTGACTGAGATGTACATCATTGTTACTCTTCTAAAATTTGTCAAGATCATTAAAAGAGAACACACTTTAAACTACTGGCTTACAATTTTATCGTTGTTTAATTACTATTAACATTATTATCTGAAAACTTTGAGAACGTTACTTAAAATCTCAAATCACATGATGACCAAAGCACACGTTCCAAACATGTCAAATAAACAATCAATTATCCAAGGAAAGGAGAAGAATTATGCAGCACAAGTTTATGATATTCCTTAGCCCATTTATATATCCTTCATTTATTTATAACCAAATACATTACGATACTTATGACTTCTACTAACAAAAAGAAACCCAAGAATCAGGGTATTTAATGATATTCCTTAGCCAACTTATATGTCCTTTCTTTATAATTGAGAAATCCACGAGGGCAGTTACATAAAGTTATAAACTGTGGAAATGACAAGCAGGTCCATCTACTCTCCTTCACTTAAATATCAAGCATTTATTGCATGCCATATGATTGGAAATTCTCTTCTCCTTCTACACTGAAACAGTAACATTATACATTGATGTGTGACTTTACTATACATGAATTTCATGTACAAAACAGTTGTCATGATAGTGCTTTAAAATGATTTTGAAGTTTCAATTAGTACTTAATACTTGATAGCGTCTACAACAAACTTATACACATAAAATCGTATTGTATTTTGGTCACTTCAATGAAACCGGATGATAAACTATGTGGTTGAGACTCTTTAATAATGTTAATGGGTGATGCAACAGTGAACACATTTTTCTTAGTTAATAACGATTAGTTCCAACGGATTTGTTGACTCTTATATGACATGTAGAAGTTCCTTGAGGAAGATCTGAAATATTAAGCACCAAATGGAACTTCCTAACTGATTTGCACATCCATGAGAATTAAAATACAGACAAAGTACAATTAGATGAGAAGCCAAAAACTTAAAAAAAAAAAAACAAACGGAAAAGGGCCTAAAATACCCTTGAAGTATTGAAAATAGTACACAATTACCCTCCATCCACATATTGGCCCCCAAATACCCTTCACATCCACCTTTGGGTCCAAATTTACCCCTTCATTAACAGACCAAAATTAAAAATAATTAAATTACAACCAATGGTTGAGTGCCACGTCATTAAAAATTATTATTTAATTATTTTTAATTTTGGTCTGTTAATGAAGGGGTAAATTTGGACCCAAAGGTGGATGTAAAGGGTATTTGGGGGCCAATAGGTGGATAGAGGATAATTGTGTACCATTTTCAATACTTCAAGGGTATTTTAGGCCCTTTTCCGAAAAACAAAGGTCAAATACATAAGCAGATCCCTAAACTTGTTGCATTTTCCCCCTTAGGTACCTCAACTATGCTATGTTCCTATTAAATCATAGAACCATCCATGATTTGTTCCTTTTAAACACCTTTGGCTGATGTAGAACCAGATTCCGTTAGGGGTATTGATAGATATGTTGTTCTAGAACTCATTAGTCCAATTGAAAGTGAAAATGTTCGAGAATAATTGTATTTTACTTCAAGTCATGTGAACACATTAGAAAACAAATGAGACTAACATAGTTTATCTTCATTCCTTCAATCAAAATCATTACAATACGAACACAATTGAAAGCATTTATAATAGAAAATTCAATAAAAATTAACCAACAGTGTTTAAAAGAAACAAATTACGGGTGATTCAATGATTCAGTAGGAAAATGACAAACCCAACAAGTTTAGGGATCTATTTATGAGTTCGTTCAGAAAAAAAAAAATCTACTAGCTGGCAGTAGACATTATGAGCATAGAATTTTACAATAGAAATCTATCAACATTTTAACTTCAATTCATTCCTCATTACTCATTGTAAGGGAAAAGATCATGTGTTGTAATAGACTCATAGCTGTCAAGAGAGAATAGATTCTTATAGTTACATTTTTTTCAAATAAATACTTTTTATATATTGGAAGAAAAATCAGTTGATAATGTGCACATACGATATCCTTATACTCATATATTTTTTTCATGACCCAAGCCTACAGTCTGAACGGTACCGACACTCAAGGACCTTTGCTGGTTCCCAAGTGAACCCTCATCATGGCTGACTAAAAGTAGAACACTAACTCAAGCATATATAAGCATTAAATTGAAAGAAATGTTTTAAAAATAGTTAACTGAATGTCAAACTTTGCTGAATATATTGAATATGAAACATACGTTTTAATTAAAATATCTGAAACCAAAAAGACTCTCCAAAACTATCTATATATGAATTCTCTACTATACAAAGATGAGAGTCGGTACAAGACCCACGACTCCTCAAAACAACTACAAGTAGAAACTCATAAAACCGATTACTACGAAAGCAAGAAGGTCTCATTCATAAGTAGATGAGAGCATGAAGTAATTTCAATAGACTTCTGTTGAGGATCCTGATAACATGTATATTGATACACCGTGGTTTCATGGTATTTTTAATGTTTTTTCCTTAAGTTTAGTGTGTGTCCAAAAACCTTTTTGTATTAATTTTTATGTAAGTTTCTCTTTATTTGCAGGAAATCTGTCAAAAGATGAACGCTGAAGTTTTTATGCAAGAAATGTAGAAAAGTACCAATTACAGAGCTTGTGACGGTCCATCGTACCTGTGACGGTCCGTAGATGGCATCGTAGTGAAGTTGTTGAAGGAAGATGGGAAAGTCTGACCAAGTGTGGGGTTACGAAGTGCATGACGGACCGTCGTAGCCATGATGGTCCATCCTTCTAGTTCGTTGTGATGATCAGAGAAGTAGTCCCAGTACCCAAATTCCAAGAGTTTAAGTGTTATGGAATGAAGACCCTCGACAGACCATTGTGTCTGTGACGATCCTTCATACCTGCCGTCAAGGGTAATGAACAGAGTAGCAGAAGAATTTACAAAGTATGGGACGACGGAGCCCATGACGGCCCGTCGTGACCACGACGACCCATCGCGGGTCTATCGATCCAGCCGCGTTTTCACTGATTTTCATCAAATAGAGTCCTTCTTTGATTAGATTTTTTTTTTATAAATAGTTCAAAAAACCTCATTTTTGGGGTTAGACTCTCAGATAGTTAGACTCTGTGTTATTAGACACTTTTATGTTAGATTCTTTGTGAGTAGATTATTTTGATTATTACACTTTGGATTGTTACACTTTTCTCTGGAGTTTATTGTTGGTGATTTTGTCGATTAATCAAGTAAATTTCTGAATTTTATTCTTTCTCATTGAAGTAAATGCATGAATTCTTATATTATATATATGAATATTGTAATTATGACTATGGGTAACTAAACTCCATAACTAAAGTTGTGGGAATCATGGGTGGATAATAAGATAAAATCTAATTAAAATAACAATTCTAGAATAGTGTCTTGCATGTATTGATAATTCTTTTGCTTATAAGTCTTTTTAACGGATGACCAACGTTACAACTCGCCTTGATGCTACTTGCCGGACCAAGGAGGTAGCTAATAGGAAAAGAATTATCAACATAGATTTAGTGTATACTATCTAATAGGATAGTATTGACTGGTACGAGGTAATAACTTAGTCAAATATCGAATACAATGCTTAATATGAGGTAAAGGTAAGGGTTAGTATAGCAACACACGTAGCCGGACCAAGGTGCGGAGTGAAATTTTCTAGATGCCGGACCAATGATTTAGAAATACAAGACTTATCACTTTCCATGCAAGATACTAGTAAAGTATTGTTATAGTTAGAATTATTAAATTAAGACCCCGTGGGGAATACGTAAACCCTAGTTACTTTTATTAATTGATTAAACTCCAACATTTGAATTTGTTAGTTGTCTACTTTGATTTAGCTAATTATTTACATTCATTTAGAAATAACCCCCCCCCCTTTTATTTTCTTTGTTTTCTATGGAAATAATTGACTAAATAATAGTAATAATAGATTGAAGTTAAGTCTGAACTATTTTCCTCGTGGAAATGATCCTAACCTCATTAGTTGGGTTCTTTACTTGATACGACCGCTTTACTTCTTATTTGAGAAGTAAGTTTGCGCGTATCATATATGCATCATTAAAATATGCAGGTTGAATGACATCAGTACATTAAATGTAAGAGTATGTAATAAAGCGGAATTACAAATAACTGAAAGAAAAGATTGAAATAGATAACAATGTTAAGTACTCAAGTTGAATGTAAATAAAGGAGTTAAATCAATTAAAACTGTACGGAATACTTTCTCGTCTTTGATCTCAACATAATATATAAAAATACACTTTAAATCTTTTTTGATGATACAACATCTCTCCCACGCTACCAGACTATCCTATACCTTATCGGGATATATGAATCCTCAACTAAGTGGATCTACTAAGCTATAATTAAAAAGTATCAAGGAATCATCTAAAAAGTATGACCATTTACCAATGTTGACATACATGGTTTATGAGGACTTTGAGTTGTCTGAAATCATCCCCATATTGGTTCTCAATACTACTCCCAATAATATATATCCATGATCATATGATAAAAATAACATATCTCTTTTTGGTTTGAGATAATTGCTCAATCTAACCTTTTAAAAGACGTAAATACTCTTGAAATATCTTTTGAACTTTAACTCATTTAGAAATTTCAGTTCTCTTTTTTCCGAATAGAAATTGATACCTGGTAATACATAGTCATCTTATACTCTTACTCAATTCATACTTGAAATTCTTTCTAAAACATATTAAAACCATATTTTAATATGAGCATTGATGACTAAAGAAGTCATACTCCATAAATGTTGATGGTATATCCAGATACCATACTACTCATACATTAATGGCATACTCGATTGTCATACTAATCATGTTTTAAAAACTCTTTTCTCAAAACTCATCTTAACTTTGTCAAAACTCCGTTTAAGAACTCATATGTTGGATTTACAAAGAATTCAAAATTAATATATAACTCAAATAATATGGTTCATGTGTAAATTATGGACATGAATGGCTTTAACTGAGAGATCTTAATACCAATATGAAAATTTAGTACTCAAAACTCAAAACTCAATGATACTACTCATGTATAAAATACTCAATTCATAGGGTTCATTCTGAAATATAGACATGAATGAATCCACTCAAAAATTTTAATGCATGACATATTTCAATTCAATAATAGGGAATAGAACATAAAAATAAATAGAAACTTGAAAAGTCAAAATCAACTCCTCTCAAGAATACACAAATGTAGGGGGTAGAATCCTAAATTTCTCTTTTCAAATAGCCTTACATACTTTGAAGAAAAAGTTTCTTGAAGAATATTCAAGAATCTTAAAGAAGAACTTGATTAAGAGGTGAAAATCTCATTCTTTTGGATCTTTAATTAGTAATGAAATCCATATAGGGTTTTCTAGAGGTAAAATATCATGATCCAAATTCACAAGTCGTGATGACACCTATGCTCCCAACCAATAGGTAAGACAACCCAACATATTTACAAATTTTAACTAACTAATGATAAACATGTAAACACTATGTGAAAAAACCCAACACTGAGTTACTTATAATTACAAAATGTGGAAAGCTAAAAATATCACCCAAGAATTAGTGTCATAATATAAGAGCTTCTAAAATACGATGCATGCGTGAAACTAAATGACAAATCCAACATAAGGAATATCGTGTCAGAATATTAAAATAACAGAATAACTAAAGATGGAGGGAGGTGTGGGCGACGGAACATTCAAGAAGCTGACTACAACTCCAAGACACTCCAAGCTGGTACTCAAAAAGCTCCATGAGATGTGCTCGTACTCGGAATCAAATTTGCACCATAAAAGAGTGCAATAAGTGTAGTATAAGTATGAAACCACGTGTACCCAATATATCTCATTGACTAACAACGAAGAAGTAGTGACGGGACTTTATACAAGAAAATCAGGTCTTTACTTGTACAAGTCTATAGTATATTTGCCAGTCAAGTTTCATTAAATAGAGGTAATAAAATATCAAGCACTTCCCAACCACTAATAAAATCACATAATCATTAAAATGAAGGATATCATGAAATGAAATGCAATATGATACCATTAAATGATATGTCTCACGGAAATACATCGAGAGTTCTTGACCCACGTGGGACTTGGGAGGTCCATATACCAACACGGACAATCTCTATGCGTCTGTGTGGATGATCTCAATGCACTATCATAAATCAAACATTTTCTGCACTGACGATCTTCACATGCACAAATTATAGTCTTAGCATCTCACCATCCCCATCAAGGACGATCTCTACGTTCCCAACTTATACTCAATCTCATGTCAATGCATGTGGACAATATTATTTCAATAAGAGGATGATGATGCATCTCAATAAGTCAAATATCAACATAATACATAACCGCCTCAATTATCACAACAATACGTGTGTAATAAAGAAAACACTATCACACAAGGAATTCAAGTCAATAATATATTAGCTAATGCCATATGATTTGGCATTCTCAAATTATAATACACATTCTATAGAAATAACTTTCCCTTTATAACGCCGGTACTCGTACCAATGTCCGTCACACCATTCGTACGGGACCCCCCATCTTTCACTTTTACCCATTGTCTATTCCATTTTAGTCTTTAATTAGGAAAATGTCCTTCAACCAGTGTTAAAAGCCTTAACATAAGCTAAATGACGAATTCGTGTCACGAATCCTCAAGATAATTCTTTTTCTTTTTGCAGAGTTTCAAAACGTTCCCTATCTACCAATGATGCAACATTCGTAATAAGCGAGTTTGTACACATTCAAATTATTATACGTCTAAAACAGACTCTAAAACTCACTCATAACTTTAATCAAGCTCCAATCTTGATATTATTTATTTGAAAAAATTATAGTATTTGCTAAATATCAAGCCAAGAATTGAACTTAATCTCTCCAAATACCTTAAAATTTATTTTTAAATCATATAATATATACCTAATAATTAGTTACTTATCTCAATATATCAAAAACGAGTATCTTAATTTGATAAAATAAATAAAATAAGAACAAATTCCACCAATTACATGCAGTAGGCAAAGCACAGGACGTATGCAGCGTAACCCATTTTCCTAAAGTCCATTCTCTTCATAAAAATGCCTAATTTTCTAAAATTTATCACTAAATCCCAATCATTAGCATGATTGCCTAATGATTGGCTAAGATTCTTGTCCCCCACCATTCCAATATCACTATATTAAGGAAATTGCAGACCAACAAATTAAGATCAAATAGCAGATATTACTGGAACCCCACCCCATCAACATACTAGTGACAACAATTCAAATATCAGTAATTTATATTGTAGTTGTATTTATGCAAAGTATTCAATCTGGAGAAATATTGTATTTCTTTACCTGAACAAGGGTTCTTTTCATGTATTAGAGCAATTCCTCCTATTTATGATTTCTTCAAACTATGATATAATAATTTTAACCCTTTTAACTTATTTTTAAACCATGGGCCAAATATAAAAAGTATTAAATGAGTTATGGGACTTGGTCCATCAACTATTAACTATTTTAAGTAAATAACTAAAATTTTCATCAACTAAATACTCGTAGTTATCTAATAGTTTAAAATATCCCTTTAAATTTTTTAGAAATAGTCAAAATAGTCCTAGTTCTCAAAACAACCTAGCGCGTCGATACATAATCTACCACTAAAAATATATTTGTCCTCGAACGGTAACAGAATAAAAGTAACTGAACGCTTAAAATAAATGTGAATATCTTATCTTCATATCCAACTTAGTCTCCCAAGTAGCCTCTTCAGCCCTTCCTTTGAACTTTTACTCATATAACTTCTTTCGAAATCAACTTCTAAATTTTCCTATCCATGTTAGATACTGGCTCTTCCTAAAAGTAAAACTCTAATCATTCGAAATCAACTTCTAAATTTTCCCATCCATGTTAGATACTGGCTCTTCCTAAAAGTAAAACTCTAATCAAGTAATACTTAATCTTGTTGAATTACATATGCATTATCCTAAATGAAACTTCTTCAACATCAAATTATGAAATATGACGTAAACATCTTACAATCAAGTGACAAAGAAAATTGAATCCACTTCACCAATACATTGATCAATCTCAACATAGACAATATACCTCAGGCTCAACTTGTGCTTATTAAATTTCAGCAGAATTTTCATAGCTGTTACCCTCAATAGGACTCGCTCTTCAATTATTAACTCTAAATAATGAATTTTCTGATTTGAATAACTCTCTTGCCTACTCGAATCCATGAGAAACCTATCCTCAATAAATTTGATATTATCCAAGGACTCTCTCACCAGATATGTGCCCCACGACCTAACCTTTAATGCACTATACCAACCATCTAAAGATCCACATCTTCTATCATACAGTGTCTCGATTGGTGCCAATTCAATACTCGAATGATAATATTTTTTTGTATGCAACTCCACTAACCATAGATATTTATTCCCAAAAATCACTACATATACCCGCAAAACGTTCTTAATAATCTCAATAATTTGTTCAGAATAACTATTCGTTTGTGTATGAAAGGGTGCACTTATATCCACCTGGGTCTCAACTCCGTATGATTAGACCATAAAAATGAGATAGAAACTATATATCTCAACAAAAACATAATGGGTAAAGGCACCCTATGTAATTAAACTATCTCCCGAACGTAAAATTGAATTAACTTCTCTAATTTAAAAATAGTATGAATAGACACGAGATAAGTGGATTTGCTCGATCAATCCACAATGACTCAAATAACATCAATCCCTACCAAGGTCCATGGCAACCCTACCAAGGTCCATGGCAACCCTACCACAATGTATGTAGGTAAAATCATTTCCCACTTCCACTCTAGTATAGACGTTCTTTAAGTAATATTTGTGTTCCATACATCTTTTGTTGATAAAGGATACATATTAATACACCTCAGATGAGTTGTATACCTTGAATTATAGGCATTCTTTATGATCGCTCTAGTCAACTTACCTATCTAAAGAACAAAAATACGATTTTTTATCCTCAAAATCCCTCACCATAAAGAATTTTCTCCTTGGTGTTTCCACGTAACACCTTGTCTCGAATATTATAGCAATTTTCATCATCAAACTTTTAAGTCCGAAACAAATAAGTATGACCTCACCTCTATGTAAGATAAAACTTTACCCCGTTTCAAAATATGAAGTCTCGCAAAGCTATTGGCTAAGGAATGGATATCCATAACCCAAGGAAGCTCACCAATTTGTAACAAATCTAAATTCCCTATGCTCATGCTAGTATTTCTACTAAATTAATCAACTCTTACATTCACCTCATTATATAATAAAAGGTATATGTCATAGTCCTGAAGAAACTCAACATCATCTTTGTCGTCCCAAATTGATATTCCTGTTATTGAATATATATTAGATACCACCATGATCCTTGAACACCTCACAACATACACCATAAAATAAAACCCTCAAATCCTCAATGCGAATACTACAATTATCAACTCCAAATCATTGATATGATAGTTTTTCTTGTGAACTAGGATTAGCTGCCTCGAAGCATAAGTTATTACCTTCCCCTTCTACATCAATACAAAATCAAGATAAATCTAAGAAGTATCATAATATATGATAAAATCACTCCACTTACCAGTAGAGTCAAAATCACAACATTAAACAATGAAATCTTGAGCTTTTGAAAATTTACCTCTCACCAACCATTAGAAAACCACTTCTTTTTGGGTCTATATATTTAATGGGGATGCAATGACAGAGAAAACCTCCACCAATCACCGATAATAACTCATAAGGCCTAAGAACTCCAAATATCATAGCTAAAGTAGGTCTAATACAAATTTTAAATTGCCTTAATCCTCTTGGGATCCATCATAAAACCTTTCTTGAACAATACATATTTCAAAATATGTCATCAACTAACAAAAATTCACACTATAAAAAATTCATGCAACTTAGTCTTCTTTAGATTTTAAAGAACAATCTTCAAATAATGCTCGTAATCCTCTATACTACGAGAGTATACCAATATATCATCATTTAAGATAATGACAAAGGAATTCAAGTACAATAGAGGTGATCTATATGGCCTATTATCAAGTAATATCTCTACTACTGATTGACACAACCGATCTAAGAATCATTGTGTAGTCAACTCCATGAGGCTCCCATAATAAAAGATGATACAACCTTTTATGAAAACTAACTATAATTTCATAATCATTCTTATAAAAGTTGTCATATAAGTCGGAAAATTCATCATCTTAACCCTTTCAATCTTTACTACTCACCAACAACCATGACAGAGCTATTAGCCAAAAAATGATACAGTCGTCCTCTACCTAGACCTCGCACCCGATATCTACCTCATATAATAACCATTGTAGTGGATGCGGGTGTAAGCTCCAAATTTGTAATTGTAGATACACGAGTACTCACTAATTGTAAGAGAATAAGACAAGAAGATTAGAATTCCAACTAAGTCAATTGTGCACTATAAAGAATGAAAGAATAGAAGTTTTCCAAATATCTTATAGCCTCTCGAAGATAGGTATGGACGTCATCATACCGATCCACAAGACTCTACTAGTCATTGCTCTTGTAGTTGTGAGACCGATAAATCTAGGGCTCTGATACTAAAATTATCACGACCCTAACTCACAAGTCGTGATGGAACCTATGTTTCCAACCAATAGGTAAGCCAACCCAACATATTTTACAAATGTTATCGAAATAATGAGAAATAGGTAAACCTTAAGTGAAAATACCCAACACTGAGTTCTTTATAATTACAAAATGCGAATGAAAAAAATACCATCCAAGAACTGGTGTCATAAGTTCAAGAGCTTCTAAAATACGATGCAAGTCTAAAACTAAAATGACAAATCCAACAAAAGGAATATCTATCAGAATATTAAAATAACTAGATATAGGGGGGGGGGGCGACTGAAAACCAAGAAACTCACCACAACTCCAAGACACAACAAGCTCAGACTCAAAAAGATCCACGAGATGTGCTCGTACTCAAAATCAAACCTGCACCATAAAAGAGTGCAACAAGTGTAGAATGAGTATGAAACCACGTTTACCCAGTATATTTCATTGACTGACAACGAAGAAGTTGCGACAAGAGTTTATACAAGAAAATCAATTCTTTACTTGTACAAGTCTATAATATATTTGCCTGTCAAGTTTCATCAAATGTAGGTAATCAAATAACAAGAACTTTCCAACCACTAATGAAAACACATAATCATAAAAAATGAAGGATGTCACAAATGCAATGCAATATGTACCATGAAATGATATGTCTCAAAATACCAGTACTTTGTCAATTATATATACATGAAACTCCTCAGAAATACATCGAGAGTTCATGACCCATGGGGGACTCGCGAGGTCCATATACCGACACGGATGATCTCCACGTGTTTCTGTGTGGACGATCTCAATGCACTATCATAAAATCAAATAAATTCCGCATGGACGATCTTCACGTGCCCAAATTAGAATATTAGCATCACCATTCCCAACACATAAAATCTCCACGTGCCCAACTTATACTAAATCTCATGTCAATACATATGCACAGTATTATTTCAAATAAGGGGATGATGATGTATCTCAATCAGTCAAATATCAACATAATACATAACCACCTCAATTATTACAATAATATAGGTGTAACAAAAACACAATTACACAAGGAATTCAAGTCAATAGTATATCAACTAATGTCCATATGATTTGGCATTCTCAAATGACAATCAACATTCTATAGTAATAGCTTTCCCTTTATAACATCGATACTCGTACCAGTGTCCGTCACACCATTGGTAAGAGATCCCCATCTTTAACCCTTACCCATTGACTATTCCATTTAGTCTTTAATTAGGAAAACGTCCTTCAACAAGTATAAAAAACCTTAACATACCTCAAATGCCGAATTCGTGCAATGAATCCTCAAGATAGTTATTTCCCTTCTCATAGAGTTCCAGATTGTTCCCAATCTACCAATGATGCAACATCCGTAAGTAAGCGACTTCGTAGATTTCAAATAATTATATATCTATTATATACCCTAAAACTCACTCGTATCTCTAATCAAGATCCAAATGTTGATATTACTTATGCGCCAAAATTACCATAAATGCTAAATTTCAAGCCAAGAATTGAACCTTAATCCCTCCAGATACCTTAAGATTCAATGTTAAATCATATTATATACACCTAATAATTAATTGCCTATCTTAATATATAAAAAACTAGTATCTTAATTTGATAAAATAAATCAAAATAAGAATCAATTCCACCAATTAACAACACCACAAAAAGCACATGAAGTTTGCAACGTGACCTGATACGTTCAAATTACACCTTCCTATAGATGTATAAGCGCTCGTAATCAAGTAGAGCACTCAACTAGTAGGTTGGGGTCGATCCCACAAAGAAAATGGTTTAGACAAAACTTCAATATACGATTATGTCTATTTAACCAAGGTTTTTCTGAAAACAAGTAATTAAAGAGGGGGAGGTTTGTGAAACAAGTTTCTTTAACTCTCCTAAATTAACAAGTAAGCAAAACTAAAAGTTGAGTTTCTATTAAATTGTGAGACTAACTAGGGTATATGTGTTCCTCATAGGCTCATAACGTAGTATTCCTAGTAATATGCAATTCTTCACTAGTGTTTTGCATGTAAAGTGGTAAGTTATGCATATCAAATCCTTGGTCCGACATAGAGAATTTCATCTCGTACCTTGGTCCAGCTACGTGTGTAGAATTTACTAACCTTTACCGTTACCTCACATTAGACATCATATTCGATGTATGACTTAGTTATTACTTCACACTAATCGACACTAGCCTATTAGATAGTATTACACTAAATCTATGTGGATAATTCTTTTCCTATTACTACCTCCTTGGTCCGGCAAGTACTAACAACACTAGCTCTAACGCGTGCACTCATCAAAAAGACTTTAAACAAAGGAATTATCAATACATGCAAGAACCTAATTGAGAATTGCTTATTTGATAGGTATAGTTTGTTAATGACCCATGGTTCCCACAACCCTAGTTGTGAATTTAGTTACCCATGCAAGCAAGAATACAATTCATAGTTTGTAAACAAGAAATCATAAACTTTATCAATAAGAAGAAACCCAGAAAATCAACTTAAAATTGCAAGATAAACTTCAAACCAAATCCGGAAATGGATTGATTGATAAAGTTTTCAAAAACCAATCTCCAATCAAAAGTAGAATAATACTAAGAGTTTCTATCCTAAAAAATGAGGTTTTGAATCCCTATTTATAGAAAACATTGTCCTAAATTAAAAGGAATTGAAATAAGGAAAGTTTGCTCAGTTAATGTGGCTTCAATCTACAAACCAACTGACTGACTGTCGATCAATCGATGTTCAGTAGACTCCTTTCATCGTTTAGGACATAGAATAAGTTTTCTCTCCTAAGATGGCACCCTTTATGAATCAATCAACGGACCAACAGTACGGTCCATCAATTCATCTACAGTTTGTTGATGCCCTCTGTCGCTCCATACTTAGAATTTTTCCAACTTTGTGTACTGGAATTTTCTCTGATCCAAACAATGGTTGTGCAGTATGGTCCTGATTAATCGACTAACCATCGTTCTCTTTCGTAGTTCCACACATAGTCAGATTTCCCCAAGTCGTCTTCAAGGTCCTTAAATGCTCATCTACGGTTCCTAACTACGGTTCATCGATCAAGCGATGGACCGTCAATGGCCTCATAAGTCCTGTTTTGTTTTTTTAAGCTATTTCCTCATCTTGCCGCCTGAACAACTTTCTTGTAAAATAAACTCAAAAGCATATTAAAACTCTACTACAAAAATTCTCTAAGCACACACAACTCTTACGAAAAATGCATTGAAAGCACCGTGAAACCACGATACATCAATACCTTTAACTTAAATTCCTTGTTTGTTCTCGAGCGATGTACTATGAATCAAAACAACACATGAACAAAAGTATACTATTTTAAGCTTTCGCAATCACATGACTATCAATCTCGACTCTTTCTTTGTTTAAGTTCATGTTTACTCTCTCAGGTTTGATAAGATAACTCATGTGGATCACATCATCACCCAAAATCACCATGCACTGACACTTCTACTATTTTCCCTCTCACTAATTTACCAACTTTTTGACACTACAACTAGTTCTCTCACTTAAAAAGAAATCCTCATTTTTTGCATAGTGATTTTAAGTTTGGGTACAAGGATCTTTGTTCAACACTCACGCTTAGAAAAAATTTCAAACATAGCTAGTACTCGTCGCCATAGCCTTGCCCTTGTTTTCTCTGCTTAGGTTCACTACACTAGACACTAGGACCACGGTAGAACTTTCTTGGCTTGTAACTAGCCTTAGGGTCAGGTGTGGTACATTTGGGTATATTTCTACTGAATTTTTTCCCTACATTTC
Source organism: Solanum lycopersicum (assembly GCF_036512215.1). Classification (NCBI taxonomy): domain Eukaryota; kingdom Viridiplantae; phylum Streptophyta; class Magnoliopsida; order Solanales; family Solanaceae; genus Solanum; species Solanum lycopersicum. The sequence goes on from NC_090811.1 coordinate 31,480,824, forward strand.
TATTAATCTTCCTACCACTTTTCATTGCCTTTTATGATCTAATTCTTTTTGTTTTTCATCTTTTCTTTACTCCTTTTTTTGGATATGACTCTTATTTATTTTTCAACTTTTTCTATTCAAACTCTTTTCTTTATTTTCTTTTGATTTTCTCGTCCTTTTCATTCAATTGTTAATTTCACCGAGTCACGTCTTTTACTCACTTTCTCTTTTCTTTTCAACATTCAACTCTTCTCATACCCCATTTGGGTTCTCACTTATAATAGCCACCCTGACTCATGTATTTTCCATGACTTGAGGAACACAATACCCGAGGTCAGGTCAGGGCCAATCGAGGTCATCTTGTACATTAGCTACCCTCAACTTAGACTTTTGGCCTAAGTCGAAGTGCACATGTCCAAGGAGTGACCGGGGCCAAAACATTAACCCCTGGGAAGGTAAGTTGGTGATAAAAGAAATATAGGTCTATTATAGGCTCAAAAAATTTGGATCAAAAGGGATAAATATTTATTTTGGTTAACTTCGTCTTAGAATAGATGTTCACTAATTCAAACAAAGGCCTATGATCCTTTCTTGTTCTTCTACAACAGATTTCTTTTGCAAGACTTATTGGGCAAGTTCTAGATAGGTACCAAATGTTAAACACTCCAAACTCCTCACACTCTCTTGACACCTCATTACACTATTATATTGTCAGATTTCCCAGTTTAGGTGTTAGTTGAGGGTTATGCAGTAGGTGCCTATCTATGTCATGCTTAGAGCTAACACATTCAACTCATTTCACCTAGTCAGGGAAGCCGTTTCTAGGATGGTACATCATTTAATTTCAGCAATTATGCTTCATATTTCATGCTTTTATATTTTGTACAAAAAACGACATGCATGTTTAATAGAAATTAACCAGTCTCTTGGGGAAAAAGAACACGGGTAAGAAAACCCAAGAGAGGATTGTGAGTTGGAATACTCAGACTTCACTATAACACTCACTTTCTATTTACCCCACCCCCAACAAGAAAAAACACGCCATTGTCCCTAATGCATAAAAAACATAAGTATATGGTAGTAGGTGAATAAAACCTAAGGCACATAGCACCGATGATCTCTCAACAAGTGGGCGAGTCCGATTTCCTAGAACCCGCAACATCAATTCTTGGGTCGCCCTCAATGGTGCCTACATCAATCGCTGCAACATCAGTGGTGCTCCTCTCCCCGGTCACTGGTGTCGAACTAGATGCCTCAACAACCATCTCTCATTCCTGAATCTGGCAGGCCTCCTCATTTTACCAAAGATTCCCTCCTAGCAGCCTCGAGATCTTTCCTCTCTTTCTTTTTCATACGGGCATCATATCCTACCCCATTAGTGCAGCTAGAACGGTGCCTCTTGGCTCGACCACATGGCTAAAGCTGAGGCTCAGCAGAAAGCTTGAACAAAGCCTTAAGCATTGTGTCCTCTACTAGCTTGATAGGCACACTCTCCAGTTCCATCCCCCCATTCCTATAATGGCATATACATTATCATACAAACTAGCAACTGCCTTCTAAAGAGTAGTGAGGTATATCTTGGGGGCTGGGCACGCTAGGACACAAAGCTCGAAGGTGTGTACGCATTGATGGACTCCCTGAATATTTTGGTTAGTTTATTTGGACACCCCCTTCTCAATATGGTCCTCAGCCTGAATGATGGACTTCTGCATCCAAGGCTACATGTGGTGGAGTAGGGTGGCCATGCGTGCCTCCAACTTCTGTACCCGCGCTAAAAAAACCAGTGCTGCAAATGGTAGTGTGGCTCGAGACAAGTTGGGGGACCTACTGGCAGCATGAATAAAGCCAGCTGAGGTGGTGTCAGCAGGCTCAAATGTAGTAGGATCATCTCCTTCAGCTAACTCCACCATCTCTACCAAATTCTCGCTCAATCAGGGAACCTCAATCCTAGGCCCTCTTCGTGGTGGCGCTGCATTGTCTTCATCCCTGATGAGACATATATCGACTGTCTCCGCCAGGTGACGTAGTGTATCACAATTCCAAATAGGTACACCGACATAAATACTAGAGGTATTGAAAGCCCTCTCATATAACACTGATATAAGCACCCGAGCGTAGTCTATCTCCAACCCTGCTACCGTGGCTTCTACCAACACTGCTCTATCCCACGTAAGGACATTATAAACATTCGTGGGCGAAAGTTGGTGACAGATCAGCAACAAGAAACCTTTCCACAAAAGTGAGGTGGCCTTCTTAATTAACCCTCGGGTGTCTAATACCCAGGCAAACATCTCACCGTCAGTCGTCAGCTATTAGTCCAGTCTTTTCTTCATTCTCTTCCTTTGCTCAACGGCCATTTGAAACGCACCACTTTTGATAGAAGTCAAATTTCGGAGTCATGGGTGCCTATTGTGGCTCAGTGGTGGGGCCATATAGTAACTGGAAGAGGGTGGCCTCCAAGATATCAACCCGGCAGCCCCGGACTATACAGAGGTGAACGGGTCCTGTTTGGTAGGCCTTGTCTGCCTACCAATAGAGACTCTAAGAGTAGCCACATAGGAAGCATAGAACTCCCTGACTATATATATCCTCATTGTAGGTATAAAGACTCCGCCATCCAGTCTAACTAGTGCCTCTTAAACAAACAATGCACCCTAAGGACCGTGTGCAAACTCCCCGTAAGAGCTTGACGCTCTACTATCACCAACCGGGTCATCACCCCCCTTCTAATTCAAAATTTTTGCGTTCCTATATACCTGGTGCTGCCCATCGATGCACCACCGGTGGGGTTCTTCATCAATGGGTGCGGACTCATCTGCTCGGGGTGCAGGTGCAAACTCTGAGCTATTAGCCTCATCAGACGAGGCTTTGTTGTTGTGGCCCTCTGACCTCATGGCTCCTTGATATGTGGAACCAGAGGCAGTGGTTGTATTCAACCCAGAAAATCAGGTCGACCTTAATGAAGAACCAAATTTGGAGCCTGATGCTCCTTCAAACTAGAGGACGCCCCAATCAGTGAGCCGGTCAGTGTGTGCTCCTCATCAAACTAGGAGGAAGTGACTATGCCGGGAACCACCTTCCGAGGGGTACCCCTAATTACTCATGCAGCTGGTGTTAGGGTTGTGGCACCCAGGAGAACGTATTCTGGATCTTACTCATAGTTGGAGTGGCCAACCATCTTACAAGACAGGGCCACTGACTTGGACTTTCCTCTGGAGTAGACGATATCTTGCTTAGGAGCCATTTGAGCATGTACAGCAGTTGTTAGTCTCATTTCGGAGCAATTGTTAGTCTCATTTTAGCAATACTACACATTCAAAAAACATCGGGTGAAGACAATTTGAAAAATAAGCAACACAGTTCAGTTTGTTAGAGTCAAGTCGGTGGGCACTATCGATGGTCTGTCGATAGGTTCCATCGTCTAACATTTGGAATTATTCAAATTAATCAAACAGTTCAATTATCTCATATCTAAATGACTAACGTGCAAAATGGTCGGTTGATCAATCGATACACCGTAGTCCACTTCCGTCGTCTATCACTTAGAATATTTTTAGAAATTAGTGAAAACATGTTCTTTGAAGGAAACAATGGACGTGCAGAACGGTCTGTCGATCCATCGATGGACCGTAGTCCATTTCTGTCATTTCAGACTTCATCAATCTTAGAGTGATCCAATCGATGGACCCCATCGATATCCCGTCGATCCATCAACGGTCCGTCGAAGGGGTCTCATACTATTGGCCTGAGACAGACTTTTTGCCATTTTGCAAGGTCCAGTTTTGGGACCACATTAAAACCACTCAATTTTAGACATAACATTTTAACATGCAAAAGACCATTTCTTCATTCCTAGAGTTTCATTTTCAAATACATTCGGCCACAGTACGAAACCCTAAATCGAAATTTGGTAAAAACTATAACACTACCCACAATTTAGACATGTTATCAGGAAAAACAACAACATTCTTTCATTCTAAGGGATGTAATACACGAGTTATTAGCATGTGATTATCAATAAATTTAGTCCCTCAGTCAAGACCCACATCAGAATTTTTGTTAAACAACTATGAACCAAAAGTCAAAGTGTAGAGAAAATCAAAATACCTTAACTTCAGAGTGGTGTGGTTGCCAGAGGAACTTCAAAACAGTATCCTACGTGCCCAAACTTGATCAACGTCCAAATAAAAACGGAGAGGCAAGAGAATTTGGGAAGGGAGAGTTTAGGGAAATTGAGGGATTCTGATTTGGGAGTGTAATGGAATATGGGAGGATGATGGTTTATGATAAAGGAAAGAAATAAAGGGAGAAAAATGGTTTTGGAAGTAAATAGTAAAAGAATTTGAAGGTGGGAATGAATATGAACCGTTATGTCCTTTAATATTACCGGTCAGGTCGGGTCGGTTCACAAGCAATTAGGATCTACGAGAACCCGTTGACAATATCTAGCACTTTTGAGACATGGACCCTACACTAATCTCTAGACAATACTAGCGCATAGGCAAGAATTAAATAAGATTAAAAAACAAGAACAAGAAAATTTGAGTATTCCTACAAAGAAAATAAAACCTATCGTTGGCTAGAGGATACAACTTGGGTTGCACGGGCGCCAAAATTTAATATGCTCAAATAAAACCTTCCTAAAGAACTATAAGAGGTCTTAATCAAGTAGAGAACCCAACTAGTAGGTTGGGGTCAATGCCACGATGAAAATGGTTTACACTTAACTTTAATGTATGATTATATCTATTTAGCCAAGGTTTTTCCGAAAACAAGTAATTAAAGGGGGGGTTTTGTGAAACAAGTATCTTTAACACTTCTAAGTTAATAAGTAAGCAAAAGAAAAAATTGAGTTTTTATCAAGTTGTGAGACTAACTAGGGTATATGTATTCCCCATAGGTTCATAACGTCATATTCCTAGCAATATGCAGTTCTTCCATAGTGTTTTGCATGTAAAGTGATAAGTTATGTATCTCTAAATCCTTGGTCCGGCAACTAGAGAATTTTACTTCGTACCTTGGTCCAGCTACATGTGTATAATTTACTAACCCTTACCGTTACCTCATATAGACATCATAATCGATGTACAACTTAGTTATTACTTCGCACCAATCACACTAGCATATTAAATAGTATTCAACTAAATCTATGTTGATATTCTTTTCCTATTACTACCTCCTTGGTCCGGCAAGTAGCAACGATGCTAGTTCTAACGTGTGCACTCATTAAAAAGACTTCTAAATGAAAGAATTATCAATACATGCAAGAACCTAATTGACAATCACTTATTTGCTAGGTATACTTTGTTAATCATCCATGGTTCCCACAATCCTACTTGTGGATTTCGTTACCCATGCAAGCTAAAATACAGTTAATAGTTTGTAAATAAGAAATCATAAACTTATTTTATCAATAAGAAGAAATCCAAAAAAAATCAACTTGAAATTGCAACATAAACTTCAAACCAAACACAGAAATTGATTGATTGCTAAAGTTTGCAAAAATCAATCTCCAAACAAAAGTAGAATAATACTAATTTCATACCTCAAAAACGAGGTTTTAATCCCCTATTTAAAGAATACATTGTCCTAAATTAAAAGGAATTGAAATAAGGAAAGTTTGCTCAGTTCACGTGGCTTCAATCTACGGACAAACTTCGTAAACACCTTCTACAGTTCAAGACTTAGAATAATTTTTCTCTCCTACTATGGAACCCTCTTTGAATAAATCAACGGACCAACAGTACAACCGTCGATGAATCTACGGTCCGTCGATGGCCTCCATCGCTCCATCCTTAGAAATTTTTCAACTTTGGGTACTCGAACCTTCTTTGATCAAACAACAGTTGTGAAGTACGGTCCGTCGATCAATCAACAGACCTTTGTTCCCTTTAGTGGTTCTACAGTAAGTCAAATTTCCTCGAGTGGTCTCCAAGGTCCTTAACTGATCATCTACGGTTTCCAACTACGGTGAGTCGATCAAGCGACGGACCGTCAATGTCCTCGTAAGTCCTGTTCTACATTTTTCTAGTTGTTTCCTCGTCTTGCCTCCTGAAAAACTTTCCTTTAAAACAAAAATAAAATCATGTTAAAACTACTACAAATAGGCTCTAGGCACACACAACTCTTAAGAAAAATGCATTAAAGTACTGTGAAACTGCGGTACATCATGACCCATTTTTCTAAAATCCATTTTGGACATAAAAATACCTAATTTTATAAAAAGGTATATACTAAATGTCAATCATTGGCATGTTTGCCTTGATTTGCTAATATTCTTGTCCTCCACCATTCCAATATCATGATATCAAGGAAATTGCATATCAACAAATTTAGATCAAATTGCAAATATTACCTGAACCCCACCCCATTAATATAATAATGGCAACAATTCAAATCCCAGTAATTTATATTGTAATTATATTCAAGCAAAGTTTTAAATCTAGAGAAATATTTATATTTCTTTACCTGAATAAGGGTTCTTTTCAGAAGTGTATTAGAGTAGTTCCTCCTATTTCTTATTCTTACGACTATGATATAATAATTTTAACCCCTTTAACTTATATTAAAGCATGGGCCAAATATAAAAAGTATTAAATGAATTATGGACTTGTCCCACCAACTATTAACTATTTTAAGTAAATAACTAAAATTTTATCAACTAGATACTCATAGCTCCCGAATAGTTTAAAATATCCCTTTAAAATTTTTGGAAACAGTCAAAGTAGTCCTAGTTCTCAAAACGACCAGCGGGTGGTTATATAAAAAAACATGTGACCCATTATAATGTTTTCCCGCCGGCTAATTCATCATAACAATGTATCAGATTTCAAAAATGGTCATAACTTTTTAATCAGAAATTGGATTGGTGGTGTTGGAAAGAACATTCAAATACCTTTAATTTGAAAGGTTATGGGCTACATAACTCTTTATATTCTAAGAGATATGGTCGTTTGGCGTTGACCCAAGTAAAATCATACATCAAAACTTAATCGATAAAGAAACTTTCAACTCTACATTGTGCTAAAAGTTTCTAGTGACCTTAATTGATATTCAACATTATTCGCACACTAAAAAACTTACTTGTACACATTTGAGAAATTTAAGAATCACCCGATATGACCCTACAAGCAAATCAAAAACGGTTTGAGTCTTAACATAGAAAATTTTGGGTGGTATATACTTTTTGCAACTACATGTCACAGGTAGTTGATGGATAATTACATGCACAACGGAAGAGTACGAGATCATACAACTTACATGAATAATTAAAAACATATAGTTTATGCTAGAAAAAATACAATCATGTCATAGCACATACACTTTCGAAAAATTCATTCAAGAATTACCTCTTGAAGCATAAGCAAATACCTTCAAACGAATCCACAAGCTAGTCGACTAGCAAGAACCTTCATGAAAATCCACAAGCTAGTCCACTAATTAGACCATAGATCTGTGGTCTTCTACAGTGATCCCAAATTTACTTCCGAACTCAATACTTGGGTAGAAAACATTTTTTAGAAGCATTATCTACTTTCAAGGTTTAGAAGAATCCGTATTTATAGATATTTCTTCCTAGTCCAAAAAGATATGTACATCTCCCTTTTCTTAGAAAACAAAAAGTCATGCCCTTCTCCCTTTCTTTAGAATAGAAAAAAGTGATATACATATCCCTTGCCTTAGAACAAATAAAGATACATCCATCTCCATTTTATTAGAATAGAGAAATACACATACTTCTCTTGTTTTCCTTTAAAATAGTTTTTGAGTTTGTAACACCGGAAAATTTTGAGCTAAAACTCAAACCGTTCTTCATAGTGAGTGAAATTTTACTAAGGAATTAAAAATTTCTCAAGTATTAGTGTTATGTGACTAGATGTAGCACCTTGAGTACCAAAAAGAACTAAATTGGAGATAACAAAAAATCTGAAGTTTGGAGAGTTAAGTTAAGTATGATTTTTGGGTCAACTTCAAATGACCATAAATCCTAGTACAGAATGAGTTAGGTGTGCTAAAGTTACGTTAGGAAATATCTTTGAGTTATCTTTCCAACTCCACTGCATTTGCTAAGTTTCAAGTTCGGATAAATGATATATCATCTTTTGAAGTTATGATGTCTAGTTAAGGAAAGTTAGTAGAATATAGTGAGGGGCATTTTGGTTTTTTATTACCCAATCAAACTTAATTCATTTTTAGTAATATTTTTAGGGTTGTAATCCTATTTAGTTCAGTTATATTATCCTAATATACGCCTAGGATTTTAGTTGAGGTTCAAGAAGAGAAATAAGAGAAAAGTGGAAATGATCAAGCGTTCGTCGAGATTCTTGCGTCTTGTTGCGAAATTTCGCCATGGGTTTAATCCCTAAGATGTATGTAAATTTACATAGTGTTGGGTTTTTTCACCCATGAACCAAAAATGTTATTTTTAGTGTAACATCATTCTTGAAATTTAAGGATTTAAGTTCTTGATGAGTTATTAATCAGTGTTCTTGAAGTTTCCTTATCGACTACGTTTTGATTTAATATTCTACTTGAGTCAACTTTAAACGAACATATCTCTTAGAATATTAAGATTTAAGTGATATATAGCCTATCCAATTTAAGATGATTGAATCTACTTTCCAACTCCACCAATTTCGCATCAATCTATTTCTGAGTAAAAAGTGATGGCGATTTTAGTAATCTATACATTGCTTTTATGCTTTAGCCAATGGGAAAATATTTAAAATAGTTTTTTTGTATTTCTACTTCAAAAAAAACCATAAACGAATATATTGAATAATAAAAGTCTAAATTCAATCAAAATTTCATGTTCACTAATGAAAATGATAATCCTTGGTCATAGAGATTTCAAGAAACTAATTCAAGATCTCAAGAAAGGTTTTCTTGATAGTTTACGTTCAAGCTAGGTTTTCAAGGCTTCTAATCAAGTCCTTCTTCAAGATTATTCAACAATCTTGTTCCTCTAAATATGTAATTCTATCATAGTGTTGGACTAGCTCGTCCTCATACCCTGTATCTACTATCAGATCAGTAAAAGAATAATCTAGTATTCTACCCCTAGTTTTGAGTATTGTTGAGATAAGTTGATTTTTTGTTCTTCAGTTCATGTTTCTTTTAAAATTTCTATTCCTAATTATCGAATTTCTATATTTTTATTGAGATCCACCATATCATGAACCATAACTCTTGAATTCATAATTTACATTCAAGAGCGATTTAAGAGTAGTGTTCAAGAAAGTATTTGAGTTCAATTGTGAAACCTCGAGATCAACTATCAATTTGAACTAAGTATTGAGTAAGTAAGTAAGGAAATGAGAAGAGTTGTATACATGAGTTCCATGTTGTATGTAGACCTTCAGGTGAGTCGGTCATTCCCATAAATTCCGCATGGACTCCACAAATTAAGTATCTTTGAGAGGAGTAGCATCTGCAAGTCCTATGTCTTGAGTAATAAGTTTTCAACACATTGAGTTTATATTTATAATTATGGGACTATAACATGTTACCCATGGAGTCCTTGAGTTGAATGGTTCATGCCCATAATTCTGCATGAACCCTATAAGTCGAACAGACTTGAGATGAAAAGCATCTTTGAGTCCTTGAGTTGAGGTCCATGCTCATAATTCTACATGAACCTAAAAAATTTTAACATCATGAAATTATCCATAAACATGGGATCACGAACCTTGAATCCATAATCCTTCTTTGAATCACTACGATACAAAGATAGTTTCACAAACTAAATGTTTCACTATGACTTTAATCTTAATTTTTACAGTTTTTGTTGTTCTTTTTCTTTTTCCTTTCTGAAGAGTTCAAGAAAAGAAAAGAAAATAATTCATTTAAAGAGGTGTGATTTTAATGTTGGAACAATTACATAGTAATTGTTCCCACCTCTTGTTAAAACTAATACTTATCATTTTCTCCTTTCTTTGTTTTTTATTCGGAAAAGAAATTCTCGGGTTTGTTCGAGTTGGGTCGATCCACATAGGCGACCCAAATCCAAAACTTACATCTCCCACTTTGCATATGGTGGAAAAGACCCAATCCAACATAACATCAACTAAACAAACAATTCATACGACAAATAGTTCGTGTGACCTGTGAGCATCACAAGCTTACCTTTATGGTTCTACACGACCTATATAGGAATTCAATCACATGGAAAAAATTCATTATTATTAAAAAGGACATAATTACTCACAATACCCCAGACTTCATTCACTACTTCAATAGTTACTTATTCAATCCCTCGTCCACTTAAGGAGGTTAACTCGAGTTCATGTTTAGCTTTATACACACAATTACACTCATGCCAGTATGGTTAGTGCAATAGTCGTCTTGTGTATATAAGTTTATTATTCATTTAATGTCTTTCCATTCTATTTGAATCTATCTGCTCCTATTCAACTGCTTTCCTAGACATGCACTGCATTGCCAAATCATTTACGGCTATTAGTAACATGCTAAAGTAGCAACATCAATTGAAACTTCAAGAAATAGCAAAAGGTCGGGGTATTTTGATTAAAAAGTCATTTTAACTTTTTTGGGTCTCACACAATGAAGAAGCAGGGAATATTCTTTCGTTGACCGGTTGATCGCTAAACACACGTGGCATGAAATATGTGATACGATGTTTTCACCTTATACGAGTGTATGTTTCTCATCATCCAGATTATCCAACATCGTACAGATCTCGGTCTAAACATCTTAAGATGTTTAACCCTAGTTTCTCTTTTTCAGTAATGTTTAAACTCATTTTCTTAGAGAAACATTTATCTTGCTCATAAAACAAGTCTTAATATGGTGGTGAAACTCATGTATTCATGTTCCTCGATGTAAGAGGTGATTACTCGTGTGAGAAAGTCAATCCTGCGACTTGTTCGACACACTTTGTTTTAAAAAAATCACATGCATACTACATTTGAACATAAATTTAATTGTTTATATATAAAAGAGAATATTATAAAAATAAATTCATCTTACAACACTGAAATATCATCATAATTTACGTAAACCTAAAGCCTTAACATGTTTTTCAAACAAGTCTCTAGAGATGGCCTTCGTAAAAGGATCAACTGCCATTTCACGTGTAGGAATATATTGCAAAGTTATATCTCTATTTGCCACTACGTCTCTCACAAAGTTATACCTGATGTTGATGTGTTTGGCTTTGCTATGATACTTAGGATCCTTTATGTATGCGATAGCCGCTTGACTATCACAATATAGAATCATGGGACCCTTAGAACTCTTTGTAATACTCAAATGATAAAATAATATCTTTAACCAAACAACTTTTTGTACTGCAGACGCACAAGCCACAAATTCAGATTCCATTGTTGAAAGTGTTGTGCAAGTTTTCTTCTTACTTTTCCATGAAATTGTGCCATTGTTTTGTAAGAAAGCATAGTCGGATGTTGATTTTCTATCATCCCAGTCACCAGCCCAATCAGCATTAGTATAACCTCTTATGAGTAAATCGGATCCTTTATAAAACTTTATGATCTGCAGTTCCCTTCATGTATCTGAATATTCTTTTTACTGCTTTCCAATGATCTCTTCTAGGATTGGATTGATGCCTGTTAACTAGACTTACGACATAACAAATGTCCGGGCGAGTACATATCATAGCATACATCAAACTCCCGACAACACTAGAATAAGGAACTCGAGACATGTATTCCTTCTCTTTTTAAGTCTTTGGGAACATTTCAAGGCTTAAAGTTTCATCCCTTGCTACAATAGTATCCATGGATTTGGAATTATTCATTTGAAAACGTTCCAATATTTTCTTAGTTTCTTGAGATAAACTCAAAAATTTCTTGGAACGATCTCTTTGGATCTTAACACCTAATATATAGTCTGCTTCACCCATATCTTTCATATCAAATGATTTTTAAAGTCATTACTTAACAGTTTTCACATGCTCAAAATTATTTCCAGCTAATAAAATATCATCTACATAAACAGAAAGATACCACTGCCCTGAAGATTGCTTTAGTCCATAAATTGATCTTTTCAATTTACAAACTTTCTTTTTTGACCTTTAACAACGAAACCAACTGGTTGTTCCATGTAGATTTCTTCATTTAATTCTCCATTAAGAAAAGCGGTCTTCACATCCATTTGGTGTAATTCTAGATCTAAACGTGCAATAATAGCTAAAAGTAATCGTATGGATGTAAAACTTCACAACTGGTGAAAAAGTTTCCTCATAGTCTATTCCAACTTCTAGAGTAAAACCTTTTGCAACCAATAGTTCGTTATGTCTTTAAATTGACCCATCTAATTTATGTTTAACTTTAAGAATCACATTATCCCCAATAGTTTTACGTTCCTTAAGAAGGTCAACTAGATCCCAGACTTTATTGGTTTTCATGGACTCTAATTCTTGTTTCATCGGTTTAAACCATTCTTCCCTTTCACGTCTTAGTAAGGCCTTAGTTACAGAATTATGTTCATCCAATTAAGTGGGAGATACCAGGAAAATATAATCCTCAATGATATAAGATCGTTTAGGTACACCTTTTCTTGTACTCTTACGTATTTGAAGTTCAGATTCCTCTATATGATTTTGGGATTCATAACTCCCACTCGGACCAAGAATCATTTCTTAATCCATTGATTTATCAAGTATGTGTTACAACATTTCCTAATCTTTTAAATTTAATATTTCATACAAAGGCTTAACTTCACCTATTTCATCCTTTTTAGGAAAATCCTTTTTCTAAAAATTTGACATCTCGTGATGCAATTTCAGTAATACTTCCATCATCAAGTTCATTGATTAACACATATCCTTTAGTGCTTTTAAAGTACCTTATAAAGATATATTTCTTTCCTTTTGAACTTAGTTTATCAAACTCACCGAAATGATCTTTAATATATACCGCATAACCCCACGGTCGTAAATCAATCAGGTTTCTTTTATGACCATTCCAAAGTTCATAACGAGTAAAACACACTGACATAGAATACACTTTGTTCAATATGTAAGCCGCAGTCAATAAAACATCTCCCCAAAAAGAGATAGACAAATTTGCCTGTACCATCATTGATCTTGTCATGTCTAATAATGTTTTATTCCTTCTTTTAGCTAAACCATTTTGTTGAGGTGTATGAGGAGTAGTTAACTGTCATATAATACCTTTTTCAGTACATAATTCTTTAAATGTTTTGAAAAATATTAACGTGGTAGATCGGTTCTTAAATCTTTTATGCTTTTATTTAATTGATTTCAACTTCATTCAGATATCGTTTAAAGCACTCAAGTGCTTCAGATTTATGAGAAATTAAATAGGCATAATCAAAACGCGTGAAATCATCAATAAATGTAATGAAATATGTAGCATAAGACCTTGCCCTTAAATTCATTAGGCCACAAATTTTAGAATGAATTAACTGAAGTGGGAACTCATCTCTCTTAGCCTTTCCAAATGGTTTACGTGTAATCTTTCAAGCAAGACATTTTTCACAAGTTGACATTTCACTTTTGGTGAAAAAACCTAAATTCCCTTCTTTTTCCAACCTATTCATTTGATCTCCCCCTATGTGACCTAATCTAGCATGCCATGTAACAACATCACCATCATTGTTACTTGAATAACATGTCATTACACAACAGTCAATATAATAGTCATAAGTTGAAGGATTACAATCTAATATGATAAAACAGTCATAATGAAGTCCAAAACCATATAAAATATTATCTAGATCTATTCTAACACCATTACGACTAATAAAACCAATCAAAACCAATGTCTAAAAGCACAGTATCTTAGGAGTATATAGGACGTCATGCAACATCAAGGAACAACCACCACGAAAATCTACTTTGTAAGTGCCTATACCTTTGACTTAAAGCCTAGCAATATTTCCTACGTAGATCCACCTTGATTTAGATGAAACTCGACAAAACTCCATAAACACCTCTCTATCTCGACTTACATAGTCGGTGGATCCTGAATCACAATCCACATAGGATAAGATTCAGTTAGTAAATAAGTGCTAGAAACATATGTAGCACTTAGAGACGCATTATTTAGAAATGCTACCTTTTAAGGCTCAGTGCATGCACGAGCAAAATGCCCCAACATTTGCCAATTGTAACACTTCATTTTTCTCTTGTCCGTCTTCTTAAAAACATTTTCCTTTATTGGAATTGGTTTCTTCTTTTTCTTAGAGGGTCCTTCTCCAGTCTCTTTGTCTTTCCCATTTCTTTTCAAATTTTTCATGTGCTTGAAAACTTAAGATTTTGTACCACTTGAATCTGCCACAAAGTCATTAGAAGCAACTTTAGCAGTTCCAAGGCGCTCATCTTCAAGTTCAACATGACGTGCAACACCGGAAAAAGTTTTGATGCTATCATTATGGGTCAAGTTAACCTTCAAGTGTTCCCAATTATTGGGTAGAGACCAAATTACTTCCTTAACTTGTTTATCATCTGAAAGAATATGGTTAGCACTCTTGAGTTGATTTATCATGTTTTACATCACCCTAAGGTGTTGTTTGATATTTTGATCATGACGCTTTTTGTAAGTGTCCAATTTGATAGTCAACTGTCGGAGGTGGGTAATAGATGTACCCCCATACATTCCTCGCAGATGTGCCCACATAACATGAGCAGTAGGGAATCCCCCACATTTATGTATGCGGTCATCAAAGACAAAACTAACTATTATTCCACGTGCAATGGAGTTAGCGTTCTTCCAAGCTTTGTAAGCTTCAAGATCCCTTCTGTGTTGTGCAGTATTGCCCTCTTCAGGTTCATTCAAAACATGGTTTATACTTTCCAAGACATTTTTTTCTTTCAGTACATACCATATTTTACGACTCCAGACGTTGCAATTATCACCGTTAAGTTTTTCTCCTTTGTTTAAGTCAGCAATGATAATTTTTGATGCCATGTCTGTTATTGACATATAATTAGCAAGAATTTTAATCAATTATGCATGCGACATACACATTCAAGCAAATTAATTCTCCTAAAGATTTCATATTTAATGTAAAATAAAAAAGATACTTATGCATCCAATCATCATATACAAATTAAATATTTAATCAAAAGTCAAATCTAATTTCGTAATGTGTATAACTAATATATTGTAGACTTCGATAACAAGGATTTTTCAGTTTAATAACATAATTTGAGATTAGTACAATCTACATAATTCATATCTTGAAAAAAAAACAAATAAGCAACGAGAGATTACAAGTAATTCAAAGACTGAAATCCTCCCACAAGTCTTCAAGATGACTAATGTAAACCCTAAAAGGTTGAATGAGCCATATGTCATGATAAACATCAGTCAATATACTACCCCAAGGTTCACAGAAAGCGTCTATTAAATAAGCTAAGATTCTCCAATCTAAACTTTCCTTATAATCACAGTTCAGCCCATTTTATTTCAAAAAGGCGAATAAAATCATGTGCTGACACATGAGGAGATATCTTCAATGAATCAAACTCTTTAAATTTTCTCTCTTTTTCCCTTCGAATGGGGACCTTAGGTTCCTTGACAGATTTTGTGTCGCCCTTGGGACACCAATCTGTATGATTTCATTTCCTCGAGAACATGTCTTATAGCGGCATACTCTTCTACCTCGTCCCTTTGCTCGACTTTGAGAACTCCCACTTGGAGTAGTTTGAGCATATTCTCGTTCATCGATATCTGAAATGGAACAAAATAAAATATGGTTAATATCATTTAATGCGACAGATATGTTGCAAATTTTCGTTCAAAACTAGGAAATGTTCAAGGAAAGTAAGGATTAAACTAATTTAAAATCATAATCTAGTCAACGAACAAGTGATCACTATTCTTTATTAAATAAAGAAGATTACTCATGGCCTTTAAAAAAAACAAAAAAAAACCACAATCTTATTTGACCACTTGAGAAAACCTATGTTAAACTAAATACTAAAATAAATACTTTGTTAACAAAAAAAGATACTACAAAACCATTGTATTTTTATATAAAAATAAATACTTTATTATTCCAAAGAAAATGGTATAAGTATTTTACTAAACAAAATTTGACCATCTTATTTTTCTTTTTCTTTTTCTTTTTAATTCTTAATAGAAAAGGACAAAAAAATCCACTTTTTTCTTTTATTTATTTAGTTATTTATTTGAATAGTGGGACCATCCCTTTTCTTCTTGATCTATGCAGAAAAAGACCAAAACTCAAAAAGAATGTACACGTTTCCTATTTTAAAAAAATGTGTGTGGTACCATTTATTTTCCTTTTTTTAAAATTTTCAATGAAAGAAGTATGATTGTCCCTTAAACTCTTTATTCTTTTAAAATAAATTATTAACATAGGAACAATGATTTTTTTAAGTCCTTATCTAACTCAAACTCTTTCTCTTTTTTCAACCTTATATTTAGATTAAAACTTCAAAAAGAAAATAAACAGATCAAAAACTCTTTACGCTTCATTCATAACAGAGAAAAAATATTCTCTATTTTCCTTCATCCACAACACCAGAAAAAAAATTATTCTCTTTCCTAAACAACAAAAAAAACTGAGCATCTTTGATTGTTTCCCCAACAAAATATAAAAGACATCTCACCGTCAGATTACCAAGTTGAAGAATTGAAGGTATGTTCTTAGATTTACAATCAAATTTAATTTTCTTTTAACTTATGAATTAAACTTCACCATAGTTTTAAATAAAATATATACTGATCTTCATATATATATATATATATATATATATATATGACACGCAATCAGTACATAATTTCTACTACAATATCATGGAGCATAAAACCGTGGCTCAGATGCCAATGAAAGTATTTAAACAACATTTGGTACAAAATTTGTGTACTTTTGAT
Organism: Solanum lycopersicum; assembly: GCF_036512215.1. Classification (NCBI taxonomy): domain Eukaryota; kingdom Viridiplantae; phylum Streptophyta; class Magnoliopsida; order Solanales; family Solanaceae; genus Solanum; species Solanum lycopersicum. The sequence continues at coordinate 31,497,650 of NC_090811.1, forward strand.
TGTTGAAGTGGAATGAAAATTCACTAACTGAATGATTTTCTCCAAATCCTTCTTTGAATCACTAAGAAACAGAGATAGTTTCACAAACTAAATGTTTATTGTGTTTTCAATCTAAATCTTTAGAATTTTGTTGTTATTTTTGTTTTTCCTTTCTGAAGAGTTCTAGATAAAAAATTAATTTAAAAGGTGTGATTATTAACGTTGGATCAGTTACATAGTAGTTGTTCCCACCCCTATTAAAACTAATACTTATCTTTTTCTCCTTTTTTTTTATTCAGAAAAGAAATTCTTTGATTTGTTCAAGTCGTGTCGATCCACATGGGCGAACTAAACCCAAAGCATACATTGTCAAACCTTCAATGTAAGTCTTGTGTTGTAGTTCTTCTTCACGTGTACAAATTTCTTGTTCTCCTTATTTGAGGTTAGTTTCGTGTGAATGTTTTATGGTAACTATCTTTGTATAGATTTTAAGTTCATTGTTGAATTGAACTATCTAGTATCATAATTCTTCAATAAATCTTGGTGTACATGTGAACGACTTTATTCTTCTTTTATCTTGGTGCAAGGATAAGTTCTTATCTCTTATCTATTTTTCTTATTGACGAGTTGACATGGTCTATGCCTCTATTCATAAAGAGGTTTTGTAGTGTATGTTATTTGGAGACGATATAATACTAATTGATGTTAATTTTTTGTTAAGGGTTTGCAGATAGACTCTGAGTCCAAAGGGTTCAAGTTGAGCAAGACCAAAATAAAATATTTGAAATGTGAATTCAATGTTGTGTTGCATGAAGCCGATGTGAAAGTAAGATTTTCCACATAGACTTCTCAAGAGAGAATGTTTTAAGTATCTCAGGTCTGCAATCTAGGGTAATGGGATTATGGGAATATCGATGATGATGTCACACATTGCATTAGGAAAGCATGGATTAAATGAAAGGCTTTATTCTGAAGTCTTGTGTGATAAAAAGATACAACATAAACCTAAAAGTAAGTTATACCGAGTGATGGTTTGATCGTTCTTGTTGTATGAGATTGAGTGTTGACCAGTCAAGAACTCATATCTTAGTAGTGTTCCGATTCAAAGTACACCCAAGAGGTGGCATGACATATAATACCCGAAGAGGACCTACACAAGCCATTTATTACACATCATAAGAGATGATAGAGTTAAAGAATTCAAAAAAGATAGTCTTATAACATAACGAGTTTGACAAAAGAAAAGTATAACATATGTCTCAATAGACATCTAATAAATCATAAGGGAAGTGATCAAAATGTAATTCATACATCACATATACAAAGTTTGAAAATGAAAGTTACATAACAATAAAGGTATCTTAGTCATTGAAACATGAGGATTCACCACTCTTCGAAGCCAATGAAACTAACTAGTAGGAGCGTCAGACTCGACATTAGTAAAACAATTTGGACATTAATATGCATTAGTACATGGAATGTACTACGTATAGGGAAATATGCATAAACATAGATGTCATATCATGAATGGCTTAAAGAATGTAGGCCTGATCATTTTTTCACATTTAAAGACTTTAAAGAAGAAATGACATGTGAATCATGAAATATGATCACATACATTGCATAAAGGACATAAGAAAACTTTGAAGAAACATAGTCATTTTGTGAGATATTAGCCTCCACCCGCATTAAGACCATGAGAGCTTTAATGGAATCTGGTGTATCCCTCATACTGAAAGAAGGTGATCTACTTGTCAAGGTAGAATCCATACATATCATCATTTGCTTAAATGGATCCACTCGCCAAGTCATTTAAGACAAATCTATGAGGTACGTAGTTCGGGATTAGAGGTTGTTACTAGAGTATACCCTATTTGAGCCTCCACTTTGAAGCCCTCTCGATGCTTAGAAATTAAAGAAAGGAAAGAAAAAAGGACAAGGTGACACCGGCGTAATAGTGAGCCTCGTCTCTTTTCGGAGGATCCCTTTTATCGCATTCAGTATAAGTTATATAGTTCATCAGGATGTTGTGGGTCTCGTATCACCGTCAATCTCAGTTGTTTTAAAGGCTTCATAGACAGTCTGATGTTAGTTCATTCGTCATTATCATATTATTGGCTTATGTTCAGATTTTGAGTTGCCATTTTGGCTAAGTTAAATGTCCATTTCAAAATTATTATGATTTTAGTTTTGAGATTGTTGAGTAATTTTGTATTTAACTTCTCTCTTTCTTGCCTAAAAGTCTTCCGCTGAGTAAGTAAGTCAAGCCAAGGGTTCCTTTGGGGCCAACAAGTGTTCTCAAGTGCTAGTCCCGCCCAGGATATAGGTTCTGGGTGTGACAACCATGACCAGGCCTGACATACCTTTTTTAGTTCAGGTACTTAGTCAATATGCACTTACTAAAACTCTCCCACATGGAAGCTACACTCGGAGTAAAAAATAATAGCAGGTGAAGTTCAACACATATTCTAATAGTAATGACTAATAATATACACGATTCTTTGTTTCCACCAACGTAACAACCCCCTACCCCCTCTCCCATTTCTGCGATCTTCTGCAATCCTTAACAAATATTTCATGTCTCCTAATTTATGTGACACTTTTCCATTTTCGAAAGCCAAGCGGTTTAAGTTGATTGGGAATTTCCGCATAAAATTTTTAGTTTTTTTAATGAAATATATGTGTATGTGTGTGTGTGTGCGCGCGCATGTGTGCGTATGGGTGTGCGTCTATGTGTGTGTGTGTGTGTGTGCGTTCACGTGTACGTGGGCGCGTGTGCATGTGTGCTTGTGCATGTGAGCGTGTGCGGGGGTTAATAAACTTCTCCAATTAGGAGTATCACAATTAAGTCGCGGGGGTTTCTTGGCAACTCCTGGTACCATTAGCAGGGGTTAACTAGCGGGGTTTTTTAACACTAACCGCATTTCAAACTAGGAGTCGAAACCCCAACGATTTGTGAACTCGGGGGATTCAAAAAATCCCGCAATTAATGATTTTTACATTAAAATTAATAGGAGCTTAGACCCCTGTGATTTATGAAATATAACTTTTTGTAGCATTTTCTAGGAATATTCAATTTTAGATGCTAATAATAAATTAATTAACTAACATGTGCATTATTATCAAAGGACATATTAGTATTAAGAAATATTACAATATTCAACACAAAAGTATATCATGAAGTGAATAAAAACATATCATTTGTTTCAACCATTACGATTACAAGAAACTTCATATCACTATAAAAATTTGCTTTAACTTCAAATCACTACAAAACTTGCTTAAACTTCAAATAAATATCACCCAAACTCAAGATAGGATCGGTTTATGGAACTTCAACTAGTTTCACTACAATTATTGTCACCAACATCAGCTGGCTGCAAAGGAGAATACATAATAAGTGACTTTATCCAAACTCAAAATCATGGCTGAATGTAGTAAAACCCAAAGTTTATCATATACTACACAACAACAAACTTAAACAATAGAAAAGGATTAAACCATTTACACAAGCAATGATTCTAAACCATTTTAAAAAGACGACATACTATACTACTAAACAAGACACTATCAAACTGATTTGAACAAATATTAGAAATAGTTAAAACATGAAGAAAGAATCTCAGGTTTCTTGCCAGTAGAAAAAAGACAGACTAGGAACTACAGTGCTATTTTTCTTATAAGAGACAATTAATGTTTACTTCTTTATATTTTTACTATAAGTTGATTGGTTATGATGTCTACGAGGTTGTATATAATCCCATGTTCAATGATATGAATTTCCTACTGACTGAAATGCTTGAAGGGGAACAGTATATCTCGATTAGAAATGAGGACGAATTACCTTTAGAGGAACGGGTAATGGAAGCATAACTCCTTGATAAAGGTTGTTAGCCCACTGCAAGTCACAAAACAAAACATCCGTAATATTAGCATACTAAGGTTGTAAGCATTAAACGACAACAATCCCAAATAAGTTTGAGTGGCTATATGAACTCACAATTTCAATTTATAGACAAAGATACTAGTAGAAATGACTTCCCTTTCTATGTTAACACTTGGACAGAGAATTTGCATATTAAAACAACAGAAAAATAGTTAAAATCATTTAATCGAGCAAGGATTTCAAATCATTTCAAAACGACAGCACAATATACTCAATCTTTCAACGGAAACAACTGGTTGGACCACAGTGTTATTTGTAACTCCAATGAACAACACTGCAAAGTAGATGTATCTCATTGCACTAAATAAATACCGTTGAGAGTAACATATCAATAGTTACGAACAACATGATCACGAAAAAGGATTGTAAGTACCACAGGACAAGTCATGCTTTCATGAAAAACGGATACGTAAAGAACCAAAATCCTGCTGCTGAAATAAGCAGTTATGATTATCCAAAAATCATGAATGCACATGCACTTGAGTTTGTTCCAAGAAAAACACAGCCAACTACTGTTGCAAGTGAAGATTCAAAAGTGACTATGGATGTTAATTCTTCCACAAGGTTGAATAATTCTGTCACAATAGGATTTAAGAAGAAGAAGAAATAGGCGACAGTTTTGAAAGCACGGACCTTCTTATGCAACTATGAGCTGGTATGCTATTCATTTTCTTTACTTGTAAAAGTCGTTGATACTAAAGAATGCCAATCCAAGTCCTGCTGAATAGGCGCCAGGTGACTGGTTGCTGTTAATAATTTCGAGAAACTTACAAGGTCTTAGAAATAAAGTGCACCCACAAATAAACATGCATATGAAAAATACTGCACTGCACCCACAAATAAACAAGCTGAACAAATTTGAGGAGCAGTAGGGGCACACCTTCAACTAGAAAATAATAAGCTTCTTCCGATATTGCTCACAAAGATTGTACAAATCTTTGGGAATCAAATACATATATGAAGCATGGAATAGAAAGTTAAAGATACGCAACATCTTAACTTCTATTCATTCCCTCTAGCCTCTGAAGACTACATTATCTTTACTATCTTAAAGAAGGCTTTATCAAGGGGAAAAACAATCTTTTGCCGCCCGACGAGGGACAAAGAAACCAACACGAATGGCTAAAGCAGTGATTCTGGCTGAACATGTTAATCCTATCAAATAGCAATGCTAAAAAAGAGTAAAATCACCTTGGCAATGCTTGTATTAGTCAAATTTTACCTAAACAAAAAAAGTTTAAGCAGGTAGCCACGCATCTGCCTATAAAACACATACGAAAATCAACTGGCGACTACACAAAAAATAAATATTATACACAAAGTAAAGAAAACTACAGGAGCAAAATTTTTAACTTACATGTACCAAATTTTCTATAAAGTGGCCTTGAGTTAGTACACAATATCATTTTCATTCTTTAGCAGCGAAATCAACTGTCAATATACCGATGTCAATGCAGATCGCGGAGTTGATGATGTCAAATGATTCATTTCTTGATGAAGAATGTGCCAAACCTTGTGAACTAGATGATGAGCAAATGAGTTGCGTAAGTTATCGTAATGCTTCAGCTTCGGCATATCTAGTTACAATAAAAGTAGACGAAACTATGATCTTTGGTCAAGATAATTTGGATCAAGATATGAAATGAGTCATATTTCTATTTTTCTAATGATTGCAGGTGAATTTATTCACCATTAACAAGGTATTACCTCTTTGAGTATCAATGTACTAAGTTAGTAGCTTCACAGGAAGTCCAACTAGTAAGAAAAAATAAAAATCTCCCAGTAGTAAAAACAACATTCATTGTATAAATAAGTGTTGACTAATACTCCATTGATTGTTGCAAATATACATTTATTTTACCTGTTGTAGAAACTTGCTACATTACTGATATTGTAAAAGATACAAATATAATAGCAAACCGTGTACTTGACTCGACATACCCATCTGGAATGGAAAGTTCAATAAGCTTGCTAAACATAGCGAGACTGAGAGAGAATATGAATCTTTGTACCTATCGGACAACTAATCACACACCTTACACACATTTGTATTGCTTTTGCATTATGATTGGTCATGATATTACGGTATAAGAGAGTTGGTTATGTTGCTCCAACATGGATGAACATATGTGTGGCCCAGGAAGAGTACATCGGACTCACCAAAGCTCGACAAAATATCCTCACAATGATTTTGGTACTCAGTCACGTAGGTTACCTGTTCGAGATTGGCTCTTCACTCTGCCGCAGACTCATATCATTTCTGTTTAAATCGAATTTTCATCTTATCAACAAAATCCAACCAATCACTTGATTGATTATTCCTAAATAACCACGGGTACCATTGTAATGCTTCACCATCAAGGTAGAGCGACACCACATTAAGCTTTTGTTCTTTCTCAATTTTATAGAAATCGAAATAATGTATAGCTTGAACTATCCAAGCCTCCTGATTCTCTCCTCGGAACTGTCATAGTTTGGCAACCATAATTGTTTTTCTAGGTTCAAAAGATGTCCAAGCCTTTCCCCTAGGATCGAATCATCAACGAAATTTTCAGTCAAAAATTGATGTTATTCATCAATTTGATGTTTTATAAAAGCATAAATCCAATTAACATTAGAAGTTCATTCTAGCACTTGCCAAACATTCTCTGTTTGAAATGTATGCAACTATACTTGTGCAATCCTAGTATTATTCTGAAGAAAATATCATCACCAACACTAAGAACATCCACTGAGAGTAAATGTCTATTTATCTCTATTTAGTACTATTATAGTTGATTTTAAGCATAAGCATCAGGTGAACTTGAGGCTTCAACTATTTCCATAGGGGCCTAACCACTGAGAAATTATAGTGATCTAAGTAAATGAAAGAGTACCTCAATTCTTTTATCCCCGAAGATCTAGAAGCTCTCCTTTTAATTTCAGTTCCAAATAAGAATATAATGTATTAATACAAGTATAGAGAGATAAGTGAAGATTGAGGGCACATTTAACAGCTAAAGAAGAATTAATTAACAAACAAAGGGGGAAACTATATAGACCTTACTCCAGCATAAACAAAAGGATACACGGAGACGACAACTCCAAATTTTAAGAAGAAACAAGGCACTTGTTAGCGACACCATTTCAGACAAAGTGGCCCCAAAAAATATGTAGACACAGAATATCTCGAGGAATCTGTAGAATCACCAAAATTATAACAAAACAAACCTAATTCTACCACAAAATACATGACCAAATTTGATATTTTGAATTTTCATCCATGAAGAATATAACAAAATTAACCTAATTCTACCTCCATGCATCAATACAAACAGCCAAAAATAAACTTACCTAGTAAATACAACCAATAATTTGTACAATTTATGAAGATTCATATGAGAAAATCTAAAAATGTGAAGTAGATTCATTATTCAAAGAGGTGAGAAGTAGAAAACAATACCATAGAACACCTATAAAATTTTGAATTTGGTGAGTAGCTGAAGTTTACAGAGTTGTGAGGAGACGTGCCGCTGTAGAGAAGTGCCGACGTAGACGGCGGAGAAGTGCGTTGTAGACGGTGGAGAAGTGTGGCGGTGAGAAAAGCGTGACAGTGAGACAGTAATTTTGGAAGTTTCCAAAAGCTGTGTTTTTTTTTGTATTTGTAGTTAAAGTAATCAATAGTTATTTATTAAGTTATCTATTGTGAGCGTTTTGTATTTCATGAATTAAAAATATATATTTATATTTTGAAATAAAAATTATGAGATATCATGTATTTAAACTTCCGCTATTTAATTAAAATTTTTTGGGGGTTTTAAATTTTACTATGTAGTTTTATTTTTCGTGAGTTATCAAACCCCCGTCGTTAGAGTAATTTGTGGGGCTTATAATTAACCTCCGCTTTAAAATCCTCACGATTAAGGTATTTTTTTGTAGTGCGTGTACGCGTGTGCGCGTAAACTACATTAAAAAAATAATATTATAACTCACAATGATTGAGACAATACAACATAATTAAAAGATATGAAAATTTTATGATTAAGAATAAACTTGTTTGAATCTCGAAATCTAAAAAGTGGCATAAATTTAGATGAATGGAGTATGCTTCATTCTGAGGTTCAAAGCCGGGGAGAATTAAATATTTATCAGTCAAACTATTTATAATATATTTACAAGTAAATATTTAGGTTATTCCTAAATTTATGACATAATTAAAACATCAATTAAATTATAATAACCGATTAAAATTTACATTAATAATGTAAAAAAAAAAGTAGCTGCATTGTTATATACTTATATATATCCTATAAATGAGGCAGGAAGTAGGTGTACTAATTAATTCATTTGGTAATAATGATATAAAAGATTATATAATGAATTACATCAACAACTGATATTGCACGTTGCATGAATAAAACTAATGTTCATTAATGTATTCTCTCCACGGCTTTAAAAGTGTATATTACATCTAATAAATAGAACAATTTAATTAAGTATGAGATTTTTTTCTTAATAGAACCTGATATGATATGAGCTAGAGTGATACTTTTTTTACGATAAAAAAGGACATTGTATCTCCTCCTTCTCAAATTATTTAGCCCGATTTATAAAAATAGTTAAACCTCAAATAATTTATCTTTTTAAAAGTTCAAAACATTTTATTTTCATTTTATTCTCTGTAGTAATAATTCTTGAAAACTATAAATACATGATGAATAGAGTAAATACTTAATCGAAATTAATTCTAACTCATAAATGAGGATAAAACATAAAGGTATCTCTCAAAATTTTAATATACTTTTAGAAAATTGTGTGTGATAAAAATACGATAAATAACTTGAGATAGAGAAATATATCACTACTAAAAAACAATGTTTAGCGATAGATATTAGCGATAAATAATATTTCGACATTATACAACGACGGATCCGCGATGGAATAACCATTTTGTTGTAAAATTAACAAATAATTTTTTGATATATAATATAGCGACAAATTTGCAACAGAATATTTAATATGTCACTAAATTTTAGTGCGAAATTTTGGCGCCTAATTTTTCTACGAATTTAGTAACAAAGTAGTGGTGACAAATTTAATTAACATTGGGTGACGAAAATAGTGGCGAAAAAAATATTGCTAAACTATTAAATATATTTTTATAAAAATTATGTTATATAGTGACGAAAATATCCGTCAATATAATTTTTATAAATATATATATATATATATATATATATATATATATATATATATATATTTATATTTATTTATTTATTTATTTATTTGAAAGCGACGTTTAGAATCCATCACTAATTTCGTTGCAAACTCCAATTTAAGATTTCATCTACTCTCATTTAATCTCATCCGTCGATCATGTTTCATCAAACTCCAAAAGTTAATCTCATCCGCTCATCCAAATTTATCAATGGTCCTGATTTAAGACCCCTGCTTTCCCATCTTATACAAAAGAACCCGAATCCTAATTTTCTTCATTCTCCTCGCCTTCTCTCCAAGTCCGCCGCCCATGCCTTTTTCGCCTTCTTCTCCATCCTTCTTTCCGGCCTTTGAAGCCTGAAGAACGAGTAGTGAAAAACAATGGCGAGCTTCGGAAGACGCATGAAGGCCTCAAGCGAACCTGCATCGCTGGCAGCAGCTCCAATTAGCGAGCAACCAGGTGATCAGGTGGTCTCCGTCCGGCAACCACAGCAGCACAGAGATAGAGCCACCAGTTGCCTCCCTCTCCGGCAAAAAACAGCAACATTAGCTACACGCAGCGAGCAGCGATGGCAATCACCGGCAGCAGCCTGCTCCAGCGAGCAACATCAGCAAACGCCGGAGAGCAAGGCGAAGATAACGACACAATTCATGGACAGTCGCCTCCAGATTATAAATCATCATTTTTTATAAATTAATCTTCTTTTTTAGGTATGAATTTCTTTTTTTCTCTTGTTGTAATTTACTTTTAAGTGTCTGATGTCTTCTCCTCTATATAGTGAGAATGTTGAATTAGTGGTACTCTTTTTTATTGTGCTAACTCCGACACTTTCTAATGGTGTCAATATTGTTAACAAAAGTATTGTATTGTTACCTGCAGATTAAAGTGACCTTTTCTTGGACAGAGAACCTAATTAACAATCAAAATAATTAATCTTCTTTCAACTTTGTTTAAGAAGCACCAACATTATTTGCTCATTGGTGTAATTTTCTTAAACTAGATTATTACAGTATGAGTCTCTTATCCTGTGATGGTGTTGCAAAGACTCAAAGAGGACTCTCTCTTCATGGGTAAAATTGTTTAAAGAGGTATAATTGATGTATCTTAGATTTTAGGGAAAAGAGTCTGATATACCCTCAACTTTGTCATTTGGAGCTGATATACCCCTCGTTATAAAAGTGGTTCATACATGCCCTTACCGTTATACAAACGGCTCACATATACCCCTGTCGTTACAAAATAGCTCAAATATATCCTTCATTTAATGGATTTTTAAAAAATAGTTTTAAATTATATTTATTACTTCTAATTTTTTTTAAAAAAATTATTTAGGGGTATATATGATTCTTCTATCAAAGTTCAAGGTATATTTTAATTTTTTTCATACATAAATTATTTTTTGACTTCTTTTATAATAATTATTTGAATTTCTTATTCTTATTTTGTTTTTTCTTTCATTCCTTAGTTTAAAGAATAAAAAATTAAACTATTTTTTTGTGTGTATTGTAATTTTATTTCGTATTCGAAGAAAAAATTTAATCAAGTTTTACAAGAATATTAGTGAAACATAAATAAATTTGATTATCAAAATAATAATTATAAATTAGTCATCGAAACAAAAAAAATATGTTTGACGAGAATTAAATTTACTCATATGGGATTATATTTTTTAGAAAAAAATAATAAAAATTTAGATTAAAATTATTTTTTTTTTCATTTCCGTTAGAGGAAAAGGGTATATGCGAGCCATTTGTTACAAGTAGGGGTATATATGAGTCAGTTTCATAACAAGGGGTATATTAGCACTAAATGACAAAGTTGAGGGCTATATCAGACCCTTTTCCCTAGATTTTATCTACATATTACGTTGTGCTAAACATAGTTTTAATTAAGCCATGTATCCTAAAGGACATTCCATTTACATAACAAGGATGTTGGAGTTCTTTCCCACATGGTACACTGGTAGCACTTCTCCCATTGTATGTTTTTATTGGTTCATGCCTTCTTTAGATCGTTTAGTACATCAAAACTCCATTCTGAATAATTATCTATTTGTATTGAGTAAAATTTCACAGGATAAAATGAAATGGTAAATCTGGATGTCATTGATAGGAAGATAGTTCACTAAGACATTTGTAGCAGATAGTTGACAAACTTACAATCGGACAAAACTAATCCGTTTACACTGTTAATTGCTTCTAAGTTCGCTAAGATTCTTATAGTTATTTACTGACACGATAAATTAATCAATGCTTTAACATATTACTGTGTTGCTGAACTAGTCTCTCCTTGACAAAAGCTTACTTAAGACATCTTAACTAATTATTTTCCATTACTCTCTCCCTTTGGGGACATCCGATAAAAGTGGAATGATACGGCTCCTATAAAAGATTACCTGCCAGAATTTTCTCAAGATACAAAATTTTGTTATTTTTTGTACTTATTTTTCGTTTTTAATTATTTGTTCCGATTCTAAGGTTATATATTTCGACTAACATCACCGCTAGATCTGTGATTCAGCCTAGTGCCTTATTCACTTGATGTTTTAGTATTATTCTTTTCTAATCGGAAGAAAAGTTGTTTACATTGGTGTTGTTACTTTCCTCCTTTATTGACAAATAGAATCTCTTTTCTTGTTCCTAAAACTGGTCAGGTATCACCTTCTAAAATCTTGAAAAGAAGAGATTGAAAGGTGATCATTTTTCCTTTTTGTCTAGTTTCAATTTAATTTTTGATTTTCTTTCATGACACCTGCTTCAAATTTGAGCATGCAGTCCATGATTGAGAAGTTGTTGTTGATGCTTCTCGATCAAGATTATCGAGTTAGATTATGCTTTGCTTAATGGGTTGGTGTGATTTTCCAAACTTGGGATGGTCATTCTGAACTGTTCCAGGACATATGGTACAATGCTTAGTTTTTATTTTTAATGCACTATTACCTTTTTTAAGTATGTCGAAAACTAACGCTTGGCCAGAAATAACCATCCATATAAATCTCAAGTGAAATAGCATGGTTATTAGTTTATCACAGTACGTTGTTTTGTTATTTTTTTAGAATTCTTTTGAAAGTTGCTGAAAAGTTCAACGAAGACAATAGTAATCATTTTTTTTTTTATCAAAAGTTTAATAAGAACTCACCTTCTCATAAAGAGTAGAATAGTTGAAGAACATGGGTGACACACGAACAGGTCAGAACAATTCAATTAGTAGAAGTATGTACTATGTCGCATGAAAAAAGATGATTGTCTACGTGTTTTGGGTGCATCATACTTGTTCCAGATTTAGAATGACATCAATTATGATAATCTTATAAACTAAATGGTCTCTATAGTGTGGTGGTTAAACCGACCTTAATGTAGTGGTTAGAGTGTTAGCCAGTCAAGAACGTTCAAGTTCAAAGATAAATGTAGCAGATACTATGATACGTAGATGGATGTATGGACCACCGAAAAGATATGAAAAAATATTATAATATGTTTTGCAAAGTTCCCAAATGTGTTTTGCAAAACATATTATAATATTTTAATGTATACTGTAAAACATCATCATCTTTTAATATTTATAAATCAAGAAAAGACAATTATTATTTTCCATGTTTTGATCTAAGAATTAAATCATATTTCCTCATATCATTTTTCAAAACTCAAACACTATATTTACTATTTCGGTCCACTTTTAATTCTCATAGTTTTCTTTTTAGATTCAAATGATAACAATTTTGACTAAGATTTTTTACGATATATTTTTTCATCATATTAATATTCTAAAAATTAGAATTTATAGTATTTTTCATATAGATTTTGAATACTTGCATATAATACTTATTTGGTCAGAAATATGATTTATGCGATATTAGCTACCAGAAATTCTCTATTTTTTTTTTATTATATGACTCCTTCCTTGTTAAATATGTATTCCCAATAATTTTATATTTTTGAATTTAGAAGATCTTTAAACTTAAAACATAGTTTTTAAGACGCTCTCTAAAAACCTAGTTGTCAAAACCCAAGATGTTTGAATTCTACGACCAGAATGGGGATTTGGATTTTTCGTGGTTGGCATACGTATGACTTGATATTCACGAATTTTGAAAGATTTATAAAAAACAATGTGAATTGAAGGGGGTGTGAACATAGGGAAATTATATAATCAATATGTGTTGCGTAAGGAATCTTTTACATAGCTCATAGGAACGACTATTACCTAATGCATACCTTTAAATGGGATCCGTAATTTGACACAGCGGAAGAAACATCAATAGATATTGCAGTAACATCACTATTAGCTCTACCTTATTAAAATTCCAATCGATTAGAAAAAATCTTATCACTTCTCACTGGTTGTTGTTGTTGGAAATCATGAGAAGTTGATATGGCTACTAATAACAACAAAACAAGATCAAATTTCGAGAGTAAAGGTGGAAGTAGACTTGTTGGGTGAGTTTCCGAGGAGAGTTGATGTGGCTAAATGGATTACCATCAAATATAGTTATCTCTCTAAGTATTGCAGAAACTGTAAACAATATAAAGGCATAATGAAAAGGAGTGTTTTGTATCACATCCGAAATTATATCCAAAGGATGGAGGGGGTGTGGAAAACGAGAAAGATAAGAGTAAAAATAACAACAAAGAGATCAATATAGTGTCAAAAAAGAAGGACGAGAATGCTGACAACGGGAAGTTGACGAACAACAACTTCCAGGAACCTAGAATTAAAATTGGGACTAGGAGAGGATAATATAATTACAGGGGAGGACGGATACAAAGATGGAATACAAATAAGAAAGTGAGTGAAGAGGATTAGTTAATGACTAGGAACAAGTTTGATGTACTTAATGAGGAAGAGGAGACAGAAGAAACAAGTCAACAACAAGAAAATATATAATGACCATAGAAACGCCAAGGCTGAGAAAAGCACAAAGGATAAAGTTGTGGTTGCAATCAAAGACTTGGTGGGAGAGAATTTTTGAAATCAAGCAAGGAAAAGGATATATCAATGAATAATTTATTAAGAAACAAGGAGATGTGAGAAATTACCAACAAAAAAGAACAAAGGGGAAGAGTACCAGAATTAAGAGAAATCAGTAATGAAGAAGACAATGAGATGAAAAAGTTCAGTGATAAAATACAAGCCATTGGAAAAGATAGTTAAAAATGGGGTGGCGATGGGCATTAAATTGACGAATACAAAGGTAGGACAGAAAGAAGAAGAAAAGCCACCAAACCAATTAAATACAAATACAAGTGATATGAAGGGGGAAGGTTACGTTCATCATATAACAATCAAGGAAAATTCACCAACAGGGAAAATTTTCAAGAACAATAGGAGAAAATCCAGGGGCATAAATAGGGGGGAGAAAAAAAGAATATAACTGAAAATATCAATGAGATAAACAAATAAAGAGATCTATCACCAAGGTGTACGAAATAATTGTGAAAATAGTTGGAAAGAGCTACAAAGCTACTGGTAAGGACAAAAGCACAATGAGTAGTGTAGCAAAACCACCAATGTGTAAATGGTGATAGACAAACTCTTATTCTAGAGTGGATTAGATTCGTTAGCTCACGAATTTTTAAGATTATTTAATTTGAAGAAAAGAAACAAATCTGTATTTATTTCCCTTAAATAATTCAAAAGTCTTCAACAAAAAAGAAACCTATAGAATTCAAAATGACAAATATTGTAGCAAATATCTCTTCAAAAATTTGGATATGAAAGATCATGTTGAGGGATATAGACCAACACAGGCTCCACCCAACTTTATTACCACCTCAGTACTTCAAGATACCTTGGTTCATATGCTAGGACTCCTCGGAAGAATGACTTAGGCAATAATATTTTTTGTCACCTCTAGTGGCTCACACACTGGTTTTTGAGGTTAGACTCCAGATCAAATAGTTTCTCCATGTTTTCAAACTCCGAGAACTCAGTCAGTTGCTATTATAGTCCTCTATTTAATAATGTGGTATTGCATAACATTTTGCTAACATTCCTTCCATGACCATTTATGAGCAAAAGATGTTCGGAAGATTAAGGATGATGAATCTTTCCACCTATACGGGTGACTTGAATGAGGATACATATGAATTTGTAGTAACCTGTAATGGAAGATTGCATAACCTTAGATTAGATGAGTCTCATGAAATTGACTATACGATGTTCCAGATGACTGGCCTTATGAAGCAGTGACGGAGGGATTATATTAGTAGTATTTCAAATAGATCACCTCCACTATCATATTTCTAGATAAGTTTATTCTACGGGATGATCGAGTTCGAGGATTCGCGGCAAGACGATATGTCAATCACAAAGTAGGAGGTTAAATTTCATGCTTCTGCTAGGAACTCATTGATGATACTTCCCACTGAGAGGTTGAGAGAGTGAAAAGGTTTATTAAAGGTCCAATTATTTTGATTCATATTAGAGTTTCTACGGTTACCACTTCTGGCGTTTCATTTAAGAAAGTGGTTGATACTTCCAAGGAGCTGGACATGGTTTGACGTGAGGGATTTGAGCAACATGAGGCCAAGAGGGCCCATCTTTTAGGTCATTTGGGTAGTGCTACTCTTGAGAGTCGAGATTAATTAGGGAGTGGTTGTCACTCTTAGTACCCACTCATGTTGCGATATCAGCTGCTGAGGTTGATTATATTAGGCATAGTTCTTCTAGTTCGATACATACTTCACATGCTTCATTTTCTATATTGGCAGGTCGTGGAGGAATTATGGTCATTCAGGTTCCTCTCATCAGTATATGTCTTATATTTACCATTGAACCCTTATTTAATATTTTTCTTAAATTCAAGTTTTCAATCAATGAACATGAATTAATTTATTTTGAGTAATTAATTAACTTGAACAATAGACATGAATTGTTTACTTAGTTTTTTCATGTTGGTCAAGTGTATATTTCTAGGCTAATAATTTTCAAAAGGGTAAAATAGGAATAATAGTCATTTATGCATTGATTTGTAAAATAATAAATATTAAGAAATATCTATTTTAGTGAAGACGACATGTAAATAGGAACGGAGAAAGTATTTTTCTATTCTCTCTATCATATATTTTAACTCTAGTTAATTCCTTAACTATTAATTCTCCTAATTCTCCATTCAATTTTACTTGTCGCACTTTGACTTGACATACCAATTTAGAAAATAATTATTGATATATGTATTTACCAAATTATCTCTATAAAATGATTTGAAACATAAGTATTTAATGTTGAGGGTCAAACATGAAAAAAAATTAGAGTCTTCTCTTAATATCTCAAAAGTGACAAGTACAAATGAAAATCTCTTTTAGAAATAAGTGATAAGTAAAAATGAATTGAGGGAGTACTTCTTACCATCTATTTTGGAACACCTTAATTTTTAGGGGTCATTTGGTTGAGAACTATTTATTCCATGATAATTTATTCTGGGGTTAGTTATCATGAGATAACTTATTCCATCATTATGTTATAAATGGTTGGATAAGTTATCTCAAACATGTCAACTAAACAAGATATCTAAATTATGTCCCAGGACTATTTTTTTTTATCCTAGGACTATTTCTATTTATCCCTCACATCAAACAAGCCCTTAATTCTCTCAAAATTCTAACCATATATTTTAGGACTCCTTAATTCTTAGTTTTCTTAAAACAACTTATCATATGTTATAGGACTATTTAATTATTAATTTTCTTAAATGTTCTTATCATATGTTTTAAGACTACTTAATCATTAATTTATTTTTAGTACTTATAACATATAATTTTTCTATTTATGTTTTCTTAAAACAACTTATCATATGTTATAGGACTATTTAATTATTAATTTTCATAAATAGTTCTTATCATATGTTTTAAGACTACTTAATCATTAATTTATTTTTAGTACTTATACCATATAATTTTTCTATTTATGTACATGCATATATTACTTACATCATATTACATGAAATTAAAAAAAAAAAGATTTAAAAAGAGAAGGAAATGTAATAAACAAAAGAGGGAACTACCAAGAAATATATTTACCACACTTTCCAACTTCACACTAAAACCCAGCAACAGCAACAACAATGATGGGACCTCCAGTCTCTTTTCCATCAAGGAAAGTGCACTTGCTTCCCCTTTATATATATACCCCCAAAACTATAAAGTCGAATATGAAAAACTTAAGAATTCTTAAAATTAAATCTATACATTTAAAAAATGTTATACTGTCCAAATTTATGTGACTGATTTCATTTCTTGAAAGTCAAATAATTCATATTTGTAAACTATGTAAAAAAAAAAAAATTTATTTGTATCTAAAAAATCGAAGTGTCACATAAAACAGAGGGATTATAAATTACTCTCTCTTCTTTTTTACTTGTACTAATATTACAAGATATTTTTTTAATTATATTTATATGAAAGAAAATATAATTTTAATAATTTTTGTATAGTTTTTCACTGTTTAATTTTTTTATTTTAAAATATTTTATCATCATAATCCAATTTAGCTTTCAAAGTTAACAATATTAATTTTATAAAAAATATTTTACAAAATAAATAATATAAATTAAAAGGAAATAAATAATATTTGAATCATTAGTACAACATTTTCTTGAGAGGTCACTGCAATATTTTCCTCGTACGTAATCTTTTGAATTATAATCATGCAGCAAAACCTCGCCATATTAATATAGTTGGGATCATGAAATATTATTATTTTGTGGAGATATTATTTAATCAATAAATTAATATTTATAAATTTAAAGAGTGTTTTGAGGTTCAACCTTGTGATACTGGGATAAATAGAGATTTCAAGTCATATCACCGCAACATATTTTATTGAAAGATATTAGAAAACTATAAAGTCATTAAAACTAGTCAGAAACAATTAATGTTCTGGATGCTATCGAGTTTGCAATCTCAGCTTGAACAACAAATATTCAACAAGATATATACAAAAGCAAATTATTTTCGACACTGCAAAGTTTGTGTGGAATAGGGGTTCAAATGGGCTGGGCGGATTAGATTGAGATAGAAATCGGGTTGGGTCTTGACGCATTCAAATTTACTTTTGACTCAAATGGTGTTGGGTTCAAATAAACTAAAAACGGGTTGGGTCTTGACAATCCAATTTGACCAGATTAATCTCAATAATTTTAACATAGTGATATTTAACTTTAATAATTAAATTCGAATTTCCTCTCAAAAATTCATTTTTAAAAAAAAAACAAATTGGATAGATAAATCCTAAAATTGTTAAATAGATAATAATTCATACCTTTAATATAGAAACATATCTTAGTAAAGAGTTATAAAACATGTTGAAATTGAAAATTCAATTGGGTTCAATTGAGGATTCTCTTAAAATGGATTGCTTGAATGGGTTGAGATTTAATCCGATTTAAATTTTCTTGAACCCAACCCTTAAAATTCTGGGGGGTTGGGCAGGTTATGTATGTTTGGGTTCAATTCTGACACCCCTAGTTCGGAGGATGAAATCTCAATGATTTAGAATGAACTCATTCATGAAAATGTCATTCATTTACTTAATGTCATAATTAACGTTCTCGATTATCGCGGTAAAATGGACGTCAATAACTTGTTGAATCATCCAGGTGAAAATGACATATGACCAGAGATTCAGATCTTAGAATAAATTGTGGATGCAATGAAAAATAATGTTAATAGTGAAATTGAAGATGAGACAATACCTTTGAAATCATTTATGTATAAGAAAAATACTTATCACATCTAGAACTCTTCACATTTTTATGATGCAGTTCGAAAAGACAAGGATGAAACTTTTTGATGTAATAAGAAAATGTAGAGATGAACTTCATCAACATTTAGAGTTCAACAATTAATGATACACAATAAAATCATTCACTTAGATATATTTACATTTTTAGATAATTATTAATTTTATAATATTAATGAGATCATATATTTTATATAAGGATTTTCTAAAAATATATTATCTCATTATTTTATCGTAATAAGTGATTTTTTACATCAACTCAAATCGAGATCGAAGAAAAATATTATTAATTTATTTAATATTAACTTGGTGAAGTTTTATTGTACATCACAATTTTGATACTTTATTAATTACACACTTACTTGGTAAAAGAGTACTGAATGGAACATGATTTAATATAGGCATAGAGTTGTTTAAATGAAATGACCATTATTAATTGGTAATATTCATTCTTGACTCACTAAAAGTAAAATCTACTTATACTCCGTGTTATTCTTATTTATTACTTTTATATATATTGATACTACTTTTAAATCATATAGTATTTTCTTATTAGTATGACCACCGGTAAGGAGGAAATGATTAATTATTACGTTTTATAAGCTTTATAAAAGGACAAATATTGTGAATATCTATTTTTAATAAAAATGCAAAATAATTAGAAACAATTTTTTATCATAAAAAAACTTATGACCGCAAATAAATTAGTTAAAATTTATAAAATAGGATTAAAAACAAGTGAAATAGTATAAACCTTTTTTTCCAATTAGGAGCTAATAGAAATTATATTCAAGATTGAACATAAAAAAAAAATTACTCCTGAGAGGACGTTTAATTTGGATTGACTTAATAGTTGGTCAAATATATCTTTAACTAAGTTTTTGACTTCTGAAAATGTTTGATAAATATAAAAAGATAACATAAAATAAGTCAAAAATAATTTAGGAATAAGCAACAAAGTACACTCTTACCATCTCCTCTTATTTTAAGACTTTAATTATTAGTTCTCTCAAAACATCTAACCTAGGACTCCTTAATTATAAGTTCTCTTAAAACGTCTTACCATATGATTTAGGACTATTTAATTATTAATTTTCTTAAATAGTTCTTACCACATATTTTAAGACCACTTAATCATTATGTTTTTTTTATACTCTTACCATATAATTTATCTATTTCTATTACCTTATTACCATATAATTTTTCTATTTCTGTACATATATTACTTCCATCATATTATATGAAATAAAAAAATTTTAAAAGAGAAGGAAATTTTATAAACAAAACAGGGAACTTATTTAATAGAGCGAAATGATGTAATACATGACAAAAGAATATGACAAGTAAATCTATATAATTTTTTTTTTTAAAAAAAAAGTAACTACAAAACTTATAAAGAAATATAATTAATAACTTTCCAAGTTTGATAAAAAAAAACTCCAGAAATTCTAGAAACACATGTGTGATTGTGAATGGGCAGAAACAACTATACATTTATTGGTATACGCAGAAGCACAAGGGGTAGTATAACAAAATAATCAATGTGTAAATGATGATAAACAAACTCTCATTCTGGAATATAAGATTAGTAGCTCATATAATTCTTTTTAAACAATAATTTATTTGAAGACAAAGAAACAAATATGCATATATTACCCTTACGAAATGGTACAAATTGAAGGTCTTTAGGAAATAGAAACCTTTAGAAGAAAGCTCGAAATGACAAATGTTGTGGCAAATAGCTCTTCCAAAGTTTGCATGTACAAGATTATGTTGAGGAATATGGACCAACTCAGGCTTCGTCCCACTTTATTACCAGCTTAATGCTTTAAGATACCTTGGTTCATATGCTAGGACTCATACGAAGGATGGCTTTGTCGGAAATATTGCCTGTCACCTCTGATAGCTCATACACTCATTTGGAAGTGAGACTCAAGATCAAATAGTTGATTCACGTTCTCAAACTCTTCTATTTTAGTTCCTCAATTAGATAACATGGTATTGCTAGGTGTTGCATCACATTTGTCTTATATGCCTTCCATGACCATTTATAAGCAAAAACTGTTCATAAGGTTCAAGATTGTGAATCCTTTCACCTATATGGGTGACTTGAATGAGGATGCATATCAATATATAATTACATGTAATGCGATATTGCATAACCTAGATTAGTTGAGTCTCATGAATTGACTACACGATGTTCAAGTTGAGTGATGATTGGCCTTACCAAGCAATGGGATTATATTAATAGTAGGTCACATATCAAATCATCTACCATGTTTCTAGATAAGTTTGTTCCATGTAATGAGAGGGAAAGAAAGAGGGTTGAGTTCTAGTGTTTGCAGCAAGATGGCATGTCAATCGCACAGTATGAGGTTAAATTGCAACCCTTGGCTAGGCACGCTTTGATGATACTTTCTATCAAGACTGAGAGAGTGAGGGTTTATAATTAAGGGTATAATTATATTGATTGATTATATGGGGGTTTCTTAGGTTACCGCTTCTCGTGTTTCATTTCAGAAAGTGGTAAATGTTGCAGTAGTGTTGGATATGATTCGATGTGAGGGATTTGAGTAGCGTGAGGACAAGAGAGCTCATCACTCAGGTCATTTGGGTAGTGCTCCTCCTAAGAGTCAAGGTTACTTAGAAAAAGTTTGTCACTCTTAGTTTAACAGGCCCGTTCATGCTGCGATATAAGTTGTTGCGGCTGATTAAATTGGGCATAGTTCTTCTAGACATATTGGTCATGGAGGGCATTGTGGTCATTCAGGTTTCTATCATCAGCATACATCTCGTATTTACCATTGTACCCTTGTTAAGTAATTCATAAAGTCAAGTTTTAAGTTAATGAACATGACATAATTTATTTTGATTAATTAACTAATTTGATTAATAGACATGAATTATTCACTTAGTTTTTCTATGTTGATCACATGTATATTTTCTAGGCTGATAACTTTCAAGGGTAAAATAGAAACATTTATAGTCATTTGTGCATTGATTTTGTAAAATGATAAATATTAGCAATATCTATTTTTGGTTAAGACAACATGTAAATAGGAACAGAGAAAGTATTCTATTTTTCTACCATATATTTTAACACTACTTAATTCCTTAACTTTTGGTTCTCCTAATTCTCCCTTCATTCAATTTTACTTGTCACATTTTTACCTGACAGAAAAATTCGTTCAATTTTATTTATCAGTGAAGTACACTTTGAATACTACATCAAGTAGTATAAAAAGTCTAGAAAAATTATTTTATTAAAATGAGAGTATCCCTCAATTTATAGAAAAACAAAGGGTAGTGTGAATAAAGTTTTTATTGTGCCTTACCGGAAAGGTCACCACCATTCATAAAAGTCGCAACTTTTCATAAAACACGCAATTTTTCATAATAGTCACAACATTTCATAAAAGTTGCAAATTTTCATAAAAGTCGCAACTCTTCATAAAAGTCGCAATTTTTCAGAAAGGTCACCACCTTTCATAACAGTCACAACTCTTATAAAAGTCGCAATCTTTCGGAAAAGTCACAATCATTCATAAAAGTCACAACTTTTCATAAAAATCACAATTTTTTTTATCAAAGTCACAACTCCTTAAAAAATCGCAACTCTTCATATTCCAGTCACACCTTTTAAAACCCACCATATTAAATGTATGTATATATATATATATATATATATGTATGTATGTACATGTAAGCATATATGTAATTCCAATCTCTTTTCCATCGAGGAAAGTACACTTCCGCAACCACCATAAATAAAATCAAGTACCACAGCAGAAGAGTAGAAGAAAACAAACAATTCTCTTTCACTTGAAATTTTTTTGAAGAAAGTTGGAGAAAACGAATATTTGTGCCTCAGTTTTTGACAATATTAGACTTTCATCGGATATCGCTGCAAAACTCTGATGAGTTTCAGGCGAAGGAGAACCATAGCGAAGAAGTTTTTGAATTATCTTTAGTGTCTGAGAATTTGGATAAATCAATAGAGAAATTCATCTATGAAGGTCAAACAAAATTCTAGCAACCAATTTTCCCTCTTTTGAAGGACAAATAAATTTTGATTTCGTGAAGAAGTTGTTTCTAGAATAAAATGAATCAACGGCATCTTCATCGGTAGAAGAATTGGAGAAGATACCTACTGGAACTTACTGTATATGGAAGCCGGAGATAAGCGAGCCATTACCAGGAATAGACAAAAAGAGTAAATCAACAGGATTTGTATCGAAGCGGTGGCTGAGGATCCGAGATTTGTTACGGTGGAGTAGTAGTGAAGGTAAGGAATAGGGAAGTTTTGCATTTCTAACAAGAAAATAAAAGTAAAAAATTTCCAGTGAGGTGGTAAAGACAGCCGGAAAATTGAAGCAGAAAAAACCAGCTGAGGAGAGAAAGGTTCATCGACAGTGACATCTGAGCAGGCATTGTATTATGTATTAAATACAGAAGGTGATAAGAATATGAGAAAATCAAATTTACCTCCTAGGGAACAACTTATTGGAGTTTTTGCTAATTGTTTGAGTAAAAGTTATCAAACATCTTAACACGCTACTGCTTTTAGCATAGATTGTTATAGAGTTCTTTTATTGGTATTCTAGTATAGGATTTTATCACCAACCATTTAGAAATGGATGTTTCTTTTTTATGTTTTATTTTCCAATTCTGAAAATAAAAAGATTTTTACAACTCCCCACTCTATCAAAATGTTCGATTTTTAGATTCATTTTTTTTTTGAAATTTTGACTATAGATTGTATATAAGTTACTCTCTCCTAGTTATTTTTTTACTTGTACTAATATTATAAGATATATTCTCTTATTATATATATTTATATAAAAAATACAAGAAATTACATTTAAATCATTAGTACAACATATTCTTGAGTAGTAGACAACATGATAAATATTAATATATCTTTTTTTTTCCGTAAAGACAATATGCAATTTGGAATAAAGAGTATTTTTTTAATTCTTTTTACCATACATTTTGAAACTACTTAATCCTTTAACTGTTAATTCTCCTAATACTCACTTCGGTCAATTTTATTTATCACGCTTTGACTGGACACAAAAATTTGTTCAAAGGGTAGTGTGATAAAGGTTCTTATTGTGCCTCTCAACTTTTCATAAAAGTCACAAATTTTTAAAAATTTGCAACTTTTCATAAAAGTCACAACCTTTCATAAAACTCGCAAGTTTTGATAAAAGTCGCAACATTTCATAAAAGTTGTAACTCTTCATAAAAATCGCAACTCTTTATTTTCCATTCACACCTTTAAAATCCACCACATGAAAAGTGTATATATATATATATATATATATATATATATATATATATATATATATATATATCTGTTGTGTGTGTGTGTGTGTGTATGTGTGCGTGCGTGCATGCGTGTGTGTGTGTGTGTAACTAACTATACAAACTAACTAACTAAATGAATATAATAACTAACTAATTTCCAATACTCCCCCTCAAGCTGGATGTATTGAAGATATTCAATAATCCAAGCTTGGATAAAAGAAAATCATGTTGAGTTCATCCAAGAGCTTTTGTTAAAACATCCGCTTGTTGCTCTTTGGAAATTATGTAATTGGTTCGTATTAGTCCTTGTAATATCTTCTCACGAATGAAGTGGCAGTCTATTTCGATGTGCTTCGTCCTCTCATGAAACACAGGATTAGCAGGAATCTGAAGAGGTGCTTTGCTATCACAATGTATTATGGTTGAGGATTCCAATTTTACACATAAATATTTGAACAAACTAGTTACCCAAACCACCTCTGCAGTCAAGGTTGCTAGACTCCTATATTCTTCTTTAGCAGAACTTTGAGATACTGTATTCTGTTTCTTAGATTTCTAGGAGATGAGGGAGTCACCAAATTTCAACAAATAACCTGTCACAGACCTTCTAGTACTAAGACAAGCTGCCCAATCAGCATCACAAAATCCAGTTAGCTTTGTATCTTTGTGTGAACTCATAAGTAACCCCAAACGTGTACTCCTTTTAATGTAATTAATCACTCTCAAAGTAGCATTCCAATGTGAATGTTTAGGTTGCTGCATAAATTGACTCAAATTCTGGACTGCAAATGCAATATCTGGTCTAGTATTAGTCAAGTAAAGAAGTTTACCAATCATTCTTTGGTATCTACTTACATCAAGAAAAAGAGGATCAACATTGCTTGTGTTATATTCAACTGAAGTGAGCTTTATATTACATTCCAAAGGAGTAAAAACAGGTTGTGCTCCTGCAAGACCAGCCTCAGAAATTAATTCCAATGCATACTCTCTTTGATTAATTACTACACCACTTTCTGATTTGCAGAATTCAATTCCTAAGAAATATTTCAACTCTCCTAGACCCTTCATCTTAAAGTGACTATGCAACACTTGTTTAGTAGCCTGAATTAACACAAGATCACTACCTGTGATCAACAAATCATCAACATAAACCAAAACTATTACCATCCCTGTATCACTCCTCTTAGTAAACAATGATTAATCCAAAAGACTCTGTGTATATCCGGATTTACATAATGCCTCAGTAAGCTTAGCATTCCATTATCTTGAGGCTTGCTTTAGACCATATAATGACTTAACTAGCTTGCACACACAATTTTGTTCTGCACCCTTGAATCCTTTAGGTAATTCCATATAGACTTCTTCATACAAATCACCTTGTAAAAAGGCATTAAACACATCCATTTGGAATATTGGCCAGACCTTTATGGATGCCAAAGCAATAATGGCTCTTATAGTAACCATCTTCACAATAGGAGAAAAGGTCTCCTGATAATCAATCCCTTCTTTTTGATTGTACCCTTTAGCAACTAATCTTGCTATATATCTATCAACCATCCTATCTGCTTTATATTTAATTTTGAATACCCATTTACAACCAATAACAGATTTTCTTTCAGGAAGTTTCATGATCTGCCATGTACCATTATCCTCTAGTGCTTTAATCTCTTGTTCCATTGCTTCCACCCACCTAGGATCCTTTACTGCTTCCTCATAAGTTCTAGGTGCTACTTCTTCAGAAAAATGACAAAGAAAAGATTGATATCCAGTAGACAAATGATCATATGTTACATATTTAGACATGGAATAAGGATGATCAGAAACATTTGTAACATAATCTTTTAACCAAACTGGAGAATTACTTGACCTCTCTGAATGTCTTGTTGCTATAGGTGCTACCACTGGAACATTAGGTACCAAATAATCTTCTAACTCAACTTCTTCAGAATTGTTAGAATTATTAGTATCAGTAAACTCCAAAGTATCATCAGTCACTGCTGGTTCTTGGACTGTTATAACATCCTTCACACTTTGAGAATCTGTAGTAATATGTTGATGATTGAATAATGGCACATCTTTGTCCATTTTCTTTGTTGCAAATGGAAACACTTCCTCTTTAAAAACAACATCCCTACTTACCAACATTTTTTGGTGGTTTAAACTGTAAACAACATAACCCTTCTTAGTAGAAGAATATCCCATGAACACACATGCATCAGCTCTAGTTGAAAATTTGTCATCCTTGACAAGTTTAGTTGCATAACAAAGACAACCAATTGTTCTCAAGTGACTTAGACCAGGCTGCATTCCATGAAACATTTCAAAAGGTGACTGTCCATTTAGAACACTAGTTGGCATTTTATTAATTAGATATACTGCTTCCAAGACACATTCTCCCCAAAATCTTATTGGTAAAGAACCTTGAAATCTTAAAGCTCTTTCTACTTCAAGAATGTGCCTATGTTTTCTCTCCACTACCCCATTTTGTTGTGGAGTGTGAGGACAACTACTCTCATGAATGACTCCCAACTTTTCAAACAATGCTTTACATCCACTATTGAAAAATTCAGTCCCATTATCTGACCTGATCTTCTTAACAGTTGAATTGAGTCTGAACCATGACAAAAAAGCACTGTAATATCTGGAAAACATCACTTTTGAATTTCATCAGAAATAACCAAGTCATCCTAGAATAGTCATCAACAATTGTTAAGAAATATCTATAACCAACAAGTGTAGGACTCTTATATGGTCCCCATACATCCAAACGAAGTAAGTCAAAAATGAGAAAGGTCTTTGACATGCTTAAAGGAAAAGGATGCCTAGTTTGTTTTGCAAGTGGACAAACTGGACAATTATTACACTCACTTATATCTTCACCTCTTTTAATCAAACACAAACTTTTCAACACCTTCATGGAGGGATGTACTAGCCTATTATGCCACTTGAAGCCTTGTGAATTAAAAACCATATTGCTTATCAATGCATTTTGTTCATCATGTGTATCTCTTTCTGGGATTTGACTGGGTAGGTAGTATAAACCATTCCTCTCTTTACCAATCCCCTTCACCTTTCCATTTGAGAAGTCCTGAAATACACAGAACTCAGGGAAAAAATTCACAGAACAATTCAACTGTCTAGTTAGCTGTGAGACTGATAACAAATCATACTTAAAATTAGGAACAACTAACACATTCGTCAATGTGTCACCAATTGACACTTTACAGCTACCAATTTGAGTTACTGAAGTTGCTTGTCCATTAGGTAGATGAACCTGTTTATCTAGATCTTTTACAGAAACAGAATAATCTAACTTGGTTTCTTTAGAAGTCATATGACGAGTTGCTCCAGAATCAATTATCCAATCTTCATTATCTTTTCTTTTAGCTTTCGTGTTATATACAGATAAAAGTTTATAAGTACCTGCAGTATTTGCCATATACTCTTGTGAATCCACTTTGTTTATCATCTGCAGAATCTTGTTATATTGATTTGGAGTAAAAGTAGGTTGTGTTGTTAGCTGATTCTCATGTCCATTCTGCCCCACTTTTGCAGCTTGTTTTAAACTTCCTGAATTGTTATTCAATCCCTGCACAGACTCAAATTCATCTCTGATCTGACTATCAACATATGCATGATTTGCTTTCCCTGCATTTTGCACATCTTGACCAGGTCCAAATTTCGTCGTGAATTTCCAATCTAGTGGATATCCAATCAGTCTAAAGCATATATCCTTTGTATGACCATGCAACTTACAGTAATCACATACCAAATGCCAATTCTTCTTTTGTTTAAAATTGCTACTATTTCCTATATTTCCATAGCTTCCTCGTCCAACATACATTGCCATAGGATCATAACTACCACTAACATTCTTTCCTTTTTTATATTGCACTACAGAATCATCATTTTTTTAGAATACAATGCCATCGACTCATCAATATCTCCGCCAACTCTATTCACAACAGTCATACGCTGACTTTCATCAGAAGTTATCATAACATATGCTTTGTTTACATTTGGAAGAGGATTCATCATCAAGATTTGGCTTTTTGCATGGCTGTATATTTTATTTAATCCCATCAAAAAATCAAACAGTCGCAGAAACAGTAAATGATCTATATATATCTTTGATTTATCACAATCACAAGTAGGAGGAGGTACCAACGCATCAAATTCGTCCTATAACAGTCTCAATTTTGTGAAATAAGTTGATACTGTAAGATTACCTTGATGAAGAGTACATATTTCTCGATGAAGTTGATAACTTCTTGAACCATCAACCTTGTTAAATCTTTCATTCAGATCTTCCCAAACCATGGCTGCATCTGATGCGTACATAATCCCACTCAACAACTCCTTAGAAACTGTGTTCATAATCCAAGCCAACACAAACGCATTACACTTCTCCCACTGTTCCCCTAATTCAGGTTTATAATCTGACTTGCGATAAGATCCAAGTACAAAGCCTAATTTGTTCTTTGCATGCAAATTGATCATCAACGACCTACTCCATAATGAGTAGTTTTCAGTTCCTGTGAGTTAAACTGAAGTTAATACACTACCTAGAGTGTATGAAGGGTGTAGGTACAGAGGATGATTGCGATTCTTCTCAATTTCTTCAAGAATATCTGCTGAAACACTTGAACTTGAACTTGCGATAACTTTTGATACCATGGCTCTGAAACTCAACAATGATTATCAAACTCAACAATGGCAGAAAAGAAAAAAAAACGTGAATCTGATGTTGTAGACTCACGGCTCTGATACCATGTTCTAATTTGGAAGAAGAGTTGAGAGGAAGAAGAGTTGAGAGTAAAAGAATTCTATTCAAACTGAATTTTCATCCTAATATTACAAAGGGTACAATTCTCTGTGTATATATATATATATATATATCCTAAAACAGAATTTAGTTACTACACATTAATCAATGTAACTGACTATACAAACTAACTAACTAAATGAATATAATAACTAACTAATTTCCAATACGGAGTAGTAGTGAAGGTAATTAAGAGGACATTTTTGTATTTATAACAAGAAAAGAAAAATAAAAAAATTCTAGTGGGTTGGTGAAGAAGGTTGGAAAATTGAAGCAGACAAAAACCAACATAGGAGAGAAGGGTTCACCGGCGGCGGCTTCTGACCAGACATTGTATTATGTATGAAATAGAGAAGGTGATAAAAATAGGAGAAAATCATATTTACCTTATAGAAAATAAGTCAATGCATTTTTTGCTATTGGTTTGAGTAAAAGTTATCGACCATTTTAATATGCAAATGGTTTTAGCATAAATTGTTATAGAGTTATTTTTTTGGTATTCTAGTATAGGATTTTATCACCAACCATTTCAAAAGGGGTGTTTCTTATTTATTTTTTATTTCCCAATTCTGAAACAAAAAAGATTTTGACAACTCCCCTCTATATCAAAATATTGGATTTTTTGATTCAATTTTCTTTTTTAATTTTTTTTGACTATAGATTGTATATAAGTTACTCTCTCCCAGTTGTTCTAATATTGTAAGATATATTCTATTATTATGTATATTGATTTTAAAAAATGCAAAAAATAACATTTAAATCAATAGTACAACATTTTCTTGAGTAGGAGACAACATGATTAATGTTAATAATATCTATTTTTATTAAAGACAACATGAAATAGGAACGAAGAAAGTATTTTCTATTCTTTTTACAATATATTTCAACACTACTAAATCCCTTAACTATTAATTCTCCTAATACTTCCTTCGTTCAATTTTACTTGTCATATTTTGACTTGACACAAAAATTTATTAAATTTTACTTGGCAGTAAAGTATACTTTTAACACTACATTTAGTAAACGAAGAAGTCTAGAAAAATTATTTTATTAAAATGGGAGTGAAATCCTCAATTTATAGAAAAACAAAGGGTAGTGTGAAAAACATTCTTATTGTGCCTTATCAGAAAGGTCACCACCTATCATAAAAGCCGCAACCTTTCCTAAATGTTGCAACCTTTTATAAAAGTCACAACCTTTAATAAAAGTC
Organism: Solanum lycopersicum; assembly: GCF_036512215.1. NCBI lineage: Eukaryota > Viridiplantae > Streptophyta > Magnoliopsida > Solanales > Solanaceae > Solanum > Solanum lycopersicum. Next base: position 31,527,855 of record NC_090811.1, read on the forward strand.
GCAACTTTTCATAAAAGTTGCAATCTTTCGGATAGGTCACCACTTTTCATAAAAGTCACAACTTTTCAGAAAAAAATGCAATCAATAATCAAAGTCACAACTCTTCATAAAAATAAAAACTCTTTATTTTCCATTTTCACATTTTAAAACCCACCACATGAAAAGTATATATATATATATATATATATATATATATATATATATATATATATATATATATGTATGTATGTATGTATGTATGTATAGACATGAAAAAAATAAAAGAAGGTAATTACAAATGAACTTACAAATATATTTAATAACTTTCCAAGTTGATAGAAATTGTGGAAGCACATTTGTAATTCTAGTCTATTTTCCATCGAGGAAAGTACACTTTACCTATAAATAAAATTCAGCACCAGAGCAGAAGATTAGAATTAAAACCACAATTCTCTCTCACTTAAAACAAATATGAAGAATGTTGGAGAAGACGAATATTTGTGCCTTAGTGTTAAAATTTATGGACTTTCTTCGGATATCGTTGCAAAACTCTTCGATGAATCTCAGGCAAAGGAGAACCATAGAGAAGAAGATTTTGAATTCTCTTTAGTCTCTGAGAATTTGGATAAATCAATTGTGGAATTCATCTGTGAAGGTCAAACTAAATTCCAACAGTCAATTTTTCCTCTTTTCAACCGCGATCTATCGCTTAGCGATTCGGATTTGATGGATAAATCAATTCTAATCCCATTGATGATTTTTTTTGTAAAAACAATGAATGAACGACATCGTCGGATGCAGAAGAAATAAAGAAGATACCTGCCGGAACATACTATATGTCGAAGTCGGAGATAAGCGAGCCATTACCAGGAGAATGCAAGAAAAAAATCAACAGGTTTTGTCACGAAGCGATGGCTGAGGATTCGAGATCTGTTACAGCGGAGTAGTAGCGAAGATACGGAAGAGGACATTTTTGAATTTCTCACAAGAAAAGAAAAATAAAAAAATTCCACTGAGGTGGTGAAGACGGCCGAAAAATTGAAGCAGGCAAAAACCAGTGGAGGAGAGAAGGGTTCACCGGCAACGACTTCTTAGCAGACATTGTATTATGTAGGAAATAGAGAAGGTGAACGGAATAGGTGAAAATCATATTTACCTTATAAGAAAGAACTCATTGGATTTTTTGCTATTAGTTTGAGTAAAATTTATCTCCAATTTTACATGCAAATTCTTTTAGCATAGATTGTTATAGAGTTCTTTTATTGGTATTCTAGTATAGGATTTTATCACCAACCATTTCAAAATGGATGTTGCTTCTTTATTTTTTATTTCACAATTCTGAAATTAAAAAGATTTTGAAAACTTCTCTCTCTATCGAAATATTGGTTTTTTAGATTCCTTTTTCTAACTTTTTTTTTGGAGTATAGATTGTATGTAAGTTACTCTCTCCTAGTTATTGTATACTTGTACTAATATTTTAAGATATATTCTCTTATTTTATATATATATATATATATATATATATATATATATATATATATATATATAATACAATAAATAACATTTAAATCAATTAGTACAACATTTCTTGAGAGGTTACTGCAAATATATTCCTCGTATATAATCTTTATGAAAATTTGATACTTTATTGATTACAAATCTTAAATGGAAAAAGAGAACCGAACGGAAGATGAGCTAGAATAGGCTTAGAGTTGTTTAAATAAAATGACTATTATTTATTGCTAGCATTCATGCTTGACTAGGGGTGGGCATTCGGTATTTCAGTTCGGTTCGGTTTTTTTTTCGGTTTTTTCAGTTTTCGGTTTTTGTAAATTGCGTACCGAATACCGAACCGAAATACTTCGGTTCGGTTCGGTTTTTGTTAATTCGGTTCGGTTTTTATTAATTCGGTTCGGTTTTTTATTTCGATTTTTTAATGGGCCTGTTTAGTGGGCTTTTTAAACTTAACAATTTTTTCAATTTTTTGTTTGATTTTTCAACTTAATGGGCTTTGATATTTCAACTTAATGGGTTTTGATATTTCAACTTAGGGTTTCTTATTTTTTAAAAAAAGATTATTTAATATTAATAATTATTAAATATAATATAATTTATAAATTATAATTTAATATTTCGGTTTAAACCGAAATACCGAATTCCAAAGTAACATGTACCGAAAACCGAACCGAAATGCCAAAAATACAAAAAATTAAACCGAATACCGAACCGAAAATCGAAATACCGAAACCGAAATTCTGAAAAATTTCGGTTCGGTTTGGTGTTTCGGTTTTCCGGTTTTTATGCCCACCCCTATGCTTGACCCACTTAATACTGAAAGCTAGGAATCTTTGGTATTGTTACCTAAATTGGCTTATTTTTAGAATTAATTTTTTTAAAATAGTTTTTTAGGAAAAAATGTTTTTTAAATTTTTTAAATTTATATTTGGTTAACTTATTTGAAAAGTGCTTTTGATAAGATATCGTGTTTGACTAAGATTTATTTTAAATAATGTTTTTAAGTGTCAAATTTTAAAAAAGGACAATTATCTATGTATTTTTAATATGAAATTATTTTATAGATAGAAAATATTTTAAATATCAATTATTAAAAAATTAAGCAAAGTTTTAGTTTTTGTTGAATTAAAATTTGTAGATTTAATTTTTCAATCATTATACAAATAAAAAAGTCAAAAAGTACATTACATATTGATAAATTTTTAATGTGATTATTTTAATATATTTAAAATATCAAATATAAAGTAATGATAATAAATTAGTATAGAAAAATGAAATTTTTAGATGAAACTTTTACCAAAAGTTATGAGATATGTTCATTAATTTACAAGGGATAAATGGGTAAATATGTAAATATGAAAGAATATTTTGGTCTTGTAACAATAATTTTCCAATTTTCCTTTCTTTAAGAGGTTGTAGTTTTTAGTTTCCTTTCAACAACCAAAAATTGTTTTTGCTTTTATTCAACAATAATTTTATTGATTTGTCCAATACATTACTTTTTTAAGAAAAAAACTAATACAATTTTCAAAATAGGTGTTTTTGGACTTCGAACACTAATGTCAAAGATATTCCCTACTATCCTTATTTATTACTTTTATCGATATGATATTTTTTTATCATATTAATATTTTTTTATATTTATGACCAAGGGTAAAGGAAGGAATAATCAATTGATTATGTTTTGATTTTTGAAATGAAATATATTGTGAATAGCTATTTTAATAAGAATGATAAATATTTAGAAACAAAATTTAGTCGTCGAAAAAATTGTGACTGCAAATAAAGTTAAAATTTATAATACAGGGCAAAAAGCAAGTGAAATAGTAATTACTTTTTTCCCAATTAGGAGATAGAATATAAGCAAAAAAATTATTCAAGATTGAAAGTTAACAATATGCTACTCCTAGATGGTAATTAGATTTGAAGATTAAGAGTGAGATATTAACTAGAAGAAAAAAATACTGCTCCTACTTTCAAGCAAGAGCTCATTTGTAGGATTTGTTTCTTGGAAACTTATAAAGAAGGCTAGTAAATTGTACTTAGCTAGTCCTCTCACGTGATCATAAATCAACACAAGCTTTGTGGTTGTTCCTGTTGAGATATATACTATTAACATATGTTTAAATATATTTTTTGACATAGAATAATTATTTATTCGCTTTTAATAGATCATATATTCGCCTATGATGTTTGTTTACTTATATAGTAGATGATTTAGTACATAAACTTTTAGCTTATATAAAACTGATTAAGTCATTGTGTCTTGTAAGTATAAATTTTTTCTTCACAATGTAAGTTGAGAATTGGACATGTCATCGATATGATTGTACTACAAGATTATGTGTAGTTTATTTTGATTATGGGAATGATATAGTTTCAACTTCTTGTGCTAGTGCATTTCATATGTATTGAACGAATTCTTAATCCCTAAATAACTATTATGATATATATGTATATCTTTATTATCATTTTGATTTATTAAAATGTGAGATTCTAAGATGAGTCGATACGTTTGTTAGATTGGATGGTGACAATATATATTGGTGAAATAATAAGTTAGTTGACACAATCCATGGGATAGATGATATGCCATTTTGAGAAGCTTATACGTTTTCATTGTGTCAAACCTTGCAAGAGAATTTATTAAGTTAAGCAATGCTCTAAAGGAAATTGACCATTGAATTAAATTCGTGAGTAACTTAATTTATTGATTCGTATTTGTAATCTTAACGCGGGGAGTTTTAGAAATATAATAGAGGAGTGCAATTACGAATTTCTAATGGAATGATTTGTAATTCAATGTGGTAAGAATAGTTCAAATTAATTATTTAGAATTATTTGCATATTAGAAATGTCACACCCTGAGTCTATACCGTGAACGTGGCCGACACCCAATGACCATTACTGGCCTTGAGCGTACCTTTGTCCTGACTTGCTTAACTCAGCGGAAGACTTACACTCAAGAGATGATGTAACAACCCCCAAAAAAATTTCGAACTAAGACTCAAAGAGTTAATCGTAGTGAGTGAGATTTAACCAAGAATTCAAAAAATTTCTTAAGTATTAAGGTCATTACACAAGGATTAGAACCAAGTGTTCCAAAAAGAACTATATTCGAATTAGCAAAAATCTGAAATTTGGAGAGTTAAGTTACGTATGAGTTTTGGGTCAACTTCAAACGACCATAACTCCTAGCACATGATGATTTAGGTGTTCTACAAGATACCGTAGGAAATATCTTTGAGTTTAACTTTCCAAATCTGCCAATTTTGTTAAGTTTCAAGTTCGGATGAGTGAGATATGACCTTTTTAAGTTAGGCTGTCCAGCTAAGGAAAGTTAGCCGAAAATATTAAGGGTATTTTCATCATTTCCTTATCCAATAAGATTTAATATGTTTTTAGTACTATTTTAAGGGCCTAATACTTTTAGATTCAGACTTATAATCCTAATATACACCTACGGTTTTAGTTGATAGTTCAAGAAGAGGCAAAAAGAGAAAAGAAGAGAAAAGAGGAGAAAAGATGAAAAGATGACGGCGTTCATTGACGTTCTTGTGTTTAGTTGCAGATTTTTGCCATGGGTCTAATCCCTAAGAGGTATGTAAACTTACATAGTGTTGGTTTAGTTCACCCACATGTCAATCATGTTATTTTTCAGCGAATTTTGATATTTAAAGTTTCAAGATTAGAGTTCTTGATGAGCTCTTAATAGGCGTTCTTGAGGTTCATTCTAAATCTTGTTGTGTTGAGTTTTTGATAAATTCTTGATATGAAATTGAGTAATTTGAGTGTTGCTTTCAGTAGATTAAAGTGTAATTAAGCTGAGAAATCAAATCCAAGTGATTGGCGGATAAACTCTTCGATTTTAGGCGAGTTAGGGTGAGAAAACGAGCAAAAGTGCTCGGCAGAACTTTCTGCACCACCCATAGCTCACGATCACCTGCTCCATCCAGTTTGCCCCCGATTGCTCCATTTGAGCTCATATAAATTCACTTCTTTTGATTCTAAACAATTTAAACTACTTCTAAAAACTTGAAAATCATTAGTAACATGAATTATAACCTTAAAATAATAATTCAAATACAAGGTAGGATTAAGATTAAATTTTGAGAGTTCTTCCAAAACCTTTTAAGAATGTCCCTTTGATTCCTTTTGAGGAGTCTTCCACAACTAGTAACTTGTTTCAAGACTCAAGTAAGTCAGGATGAGAGTGAGGAGAATGTATTCATGAGTCTACAATACAACCAAGGTTATTCATATCATGAACCACAACTCTTGAACTCATAATTTACATTCAAGAGAGAGTTAAGAGTAGAGTTCAAGAAAGCCTTCAAGTTAAATTTTTAATTCTTTGATATGCATCATTGATTGAACTAATTTTTGAGGAAGTAAAAAAGAGAATGAGAAGAGTCATATACATGAATTCCAAGTATATATGTAGTCCTTGAGTGGAATTGTTCATCCCTATAATTACGCATGAACCTTATGTGTCGAACTGTGTTGAGATGGGAGGAACTTTGAGTTCTCGAAATGAGTAGTTCATGCTTATAATTTTGCATGAACCCTCCAAATTGAAAATCATGAAATCATCCATAAACATGACATCATGATCCTTGCCTCTATAATACATTTAAGGAAAGTTATGATAAAAGTCAAAGAAGTTAAAAGTCAAGTATAAAAGTTAAGAAACAAGTCAAAGTGAGTTCTTAAAGTTTCCAAGAGTCTTTAACAAACCTTTTTAACTTTGTTTTAAGACTCAATTTACAAGTTAAGCAAGAGCAAACAGTTGACTTCATTCTCAAATGTTATAAGGGAACTAAGTATTTCCTAAATTAAGTTTCGAGTAAGCAAAGAGCATAAAATTGAGTTAATTTCTCAAGAGTTATGAGGGAACTAAGTAATCCCTTAGAGCTTAAACTAAAACATTTTCAAACATTTGAGAAACAAAGGAAGTTTCACTGCCACAGAGCCTATGACTAGTTTTAATAGAAGAAAGAGGAAACTATGATTTCCAAGAGAACTTTTTAAAAACTATGTTTTGAGTACTAATCTCGAATTAGTATGTTTTTAAAATAAAAGCCAGTATATTTGTAAAGTAGTATTGAACATCGATATGGGGGAGAGTTCAAACAACTCACAACCGTCATAAACCATGTAGCCACCATGGATAGAAGAGGGTCATACCTTTTAGATGAACCCTTTTCATAGAAGACTAGTGGATCCATTAGACAATTCAGGTCCTATAACCTCACAATGTTAGGATGTAAGGGTAGCGTAGGCTGAATAACTCTTATTTCACTATAGTTCTTAAGTGATGGTTGATGGTAAGAGAAGCTCCCACAGAAGTTATAGTATTTTTATATAAATCAGTTTTTATTTTCATATACATTTGAGAGTTATGTTGTATCCTTGATATACACATAGAGTTGACATCATGTTTTTAAACAACTTTTCATTTTATTGCACTTGTCTTAAACTTCTTTATATTGAAATTAGTTCAGTTGAGTATCTAATCCACGAGTTGAATATCTTATTCTTAAGTTGAGTTGAGTGAGTTTTAGAAGAGGTAAGTATGTTTCTTTTTTTATTCAAGTGTATAGCTTATGTCATACTTTAAAATTCCTTTTACATGCTCGTATATTCCACTTACTGAGCCATTTGACCTGCATCTTTAAATGATGCAGACACATGTATTCATGATAATCAATAGGAGCTTCGTTCATACATCCTAGAGTTCAAGTGAGCGATGGTGAGACTCCTTATTTTTGGAGGATTTCATTTACTTTTTAGTTTTAGTCAGGATGTCGTGGGTCTTGTCCCGACTTCCATCATTATCAGTTAGAGGTTTCATAGATTGTCAATATAGTTGAAGAGTCTGTATTAATCATTTATTTTTGAAGGCTAAGTTTTGAGCACTAATCTTAAATCACAGAATCAATATGTTTTAAAACATATGAGATAGTATATTTTTAGGAGTAGTATTAAGCGATTTGGAGGAGATTTCAGACAACTCACAGCCCCATAAACCATGTAGCTACCATGGGTAGAAGAGGATCATACTTTTTAGATCAACCCTTTTCATAGTAGACTATTGGATCCATTAGGCAGTTCAGATTCTATATGCTAGTAAGGTTAGGATGGACGGGCAGCATGGGTAGAGTAACTTTGTATCATCACTATAGCTCTTAAGTAATGGTTTTCAATTAGAGAAGATCCTAAAGAAGAAGTTATAGTATTTTTATATACATCAATTATTGTATTTTGATGCACATTCCAGAGTTATATTGTATCCTTTTTATATACAGAGTTGTCATCATGTTTGTAAACATGTTTTCATTTTATTGCACTTGTCTTAAACTTCTTTATATTGAAATCAGTTCAGTTGAGTACCTAATCTTCGAGTTGAATATCTTATTCTTAAGTTGAATTGAGTTGAGTGAGTTTTAAAAGAGATAAGTATGTTTCCTTTTTATTCAAGTTTCAAACTTATGTCATACTTAAGAATTCCCTTACATACTCGTACATTCCACTTATTGAGCCATTTTGCCAACATCATTTGATGATGCAGACACAGGTATTCAGGATTATCAACATGAGCTTCGTTGGTACATCCCATAGTTTGAGTGAGTCATGGTGAGCCTCCTTGTTTTTGGAGAATTTCATTTACTTTTTAGTTTTAGTCAAGATGTCGTGGATATTATCCTCACTTTCATATTTATCAGTTAGAGGCTTTATAGATAGTCAGTATAGTTGAAGAGTCTGTATTATCATTTATTTTATTAAATATTTTAAAGACTATAGTTTCCTATTTAATTTCTAGTTAAATAATTATTTTATTCAAAAGTTGTTTATTTCAGTTTTAAGTTTTTTGTATGCATAAGTTAGTCTTCTGCTTGTAATAAGCCAGGATGAGGGTTCGCTTGGAGACCAGCAATGGTCTTCGAGTGCTGGCCGTGTCTAGGGTGTAGACTTGGGTCGTGACAGATAACTCAAGAAATAACTTTAAATGCAATATTTAGCCAAAATTGCAATTTCAAGTCTTAGTCAATTACAAGTGAAAGAAAAAACTAAGAAAACTAGTACCATTTGTCTATGAAGCCCCTAATATAAATATGGATGTTTGGACAGGACCCCTAATCATCCTAATAACTAATTAATAAATAAATAGCTAAAATTAGATATGTCCTCCGCAATGAAGAGAGGCTCACCAACTGACTCTGAGCTGCTCAATGGATCAATGGTGCACCAAATGCTGATCACAGTTACCTACATCTGCATCATAATACGATGCAGGCTAACTAACATCAGTACATTGAATGTACGAGTATGTGAGCTGGAATTCTAAAATAACACTTCAGCTAGAAAATGAGTAGGAAGGAACATTTACGTTGACTCTTCTCAACTCATGGATAACTACTCATTCCATTATAATGCAATTTAAAAGTAAGGTGCAATATAGAGAAAAAAATGAAATGCCTGAAACATGTTGAAAATTCTGAATGTATGCAAGATACAATTTAATCTGGCACATATATAAAAATACAAGTAAACTGATGTATATAAAATGCAAGAACTTCTTTGGGATCTTCTTTAACTGACAACCATCACTTAAGAGCTATAGTGATGATACAACGTTACTAGCCCACGTGCTCGACGATCCTAACCTTACAAGAGTATAGGACCTGAACTGCCTAATGAATCCACTAGCAATCCACTAGTGTACTATGAAAAGGGTTCATCTAATAAGTATGACCCTCTTCTACCCATGATGGCTACATGGTTTTCATGAAGACTCGAGTTAATATGAAACTCGCATCCCCACACGGTGCTCAATACTATTCCCACAAATATACTCTCTCTTATATTTTCAAAACATACTAATTCTTGATTTGAGATTAGTGCTCAAAACTTAACTCAAAGGCTACCTTGGGAACCTTAGTTTCCCTACTTGCTTAATTTTTTATAAAGCTATTATTCTTTCTGAAACAAGTCTGAAGGGTCCTTACTTGTTTAACTTTGAAAACATTTGTAGCTCTTAGGGATTACTTAGTCCCCTTATAATTTTTTAGAATGAACTCAACTCTTTATTCTTGATGAACTTGTAACTTGAGCCTTAAAACAATGTTTAAAATGTTTGTTGAAGTCTTTTGGAAACTTTAAGAACTCACTTTGACTTACTACTTAATTTTTGGACTTAACACTTAACTTTGACTTTGATCTTTAACTCCTTGAATTGGATTATGGATTCAAGATTCATGATCTCATGTTTATGGATGATTTCATGATGTTTAGATGTACCTTAGAGTGTTGGAATCAACTAAGAAATGTGGGTACATCACTTAGAAACTAGTACGAAAAGAAAGGGAAATAATGAGCTCTCTAGGCAACCCTGACGCTCTGAGAGGCGCGGCGTGCAAGAGCTTGACGGACAACACTATCATTAGGCGCTCTAGTTGTACGGAGCACTAGAGACTGATGGACTGAGTCTGTTCTGAAGGGCTCTGGTTGGCGCGGCGCCCCAGGGACTGTCAGACGGGAACTTCTGACTTTTCTTCTCCGATTTTCATCTCTAAACCTTCTAAGAATCCATGTATATTTCCCCCAACACTTAGCAACATTAATATTCTCAATTTCCTATAGATTCGACTTGAAAAACAACCCATAAACACAAATCAAATCATCTAAAGGCATGCTACAACTCAACGAATAGGGATTCAACAATTGTTCATCAAGAACTTCAATATTCGTCATTCAATTTTTTAAGAACACGCTGAGTTAAACATGTTTGTGTGTGTGTGTGAACAAATCCAATAAAAAAAGATCTCACATACCTTATAGGGATCACTCACAATGATTCCACTCGAAAATCTTGGCATATTTGATGAATTCTTGGCCTTTTCTCCTTTCTCCTTATTTTCACCTCTTTTCTCCCAAGCTTTAAGCGTATTCCAATTTACTAAAATTGACTTAAGGCTTAGTTTTATTCCTAATAAACCCTTAACACGAATTAGGAAATAGTAGGGTGAAAAGATTACTTTACACTTACTAAAATCCAGATTGAACTTTTCTCAATCCAACAACTCAACTTCCGAAAGACAGACCTTCCTCATACAACATCGAAATCAATAAAAATTGTTACCGCTGGAAAGATCTTCCCAAGGATTTTCCAACAATATTAAGAACTGATCCTAACTCCTCGTGATCTAGAAGTTATTACCGTTTGAAAATGACCAAAACTCACTTTTTAAGCTTAGGAAATCTCCAGATTTAATTCCTTTCTTTCCAAAAGTGATTATTATTGTGTTACTAGCTTATTCTTAACTATTTCGAGTTACAAGATGTTATGATAAAGTCTCACTGATTAATTCCATGGTCTCTACCATGCTCATACATAACTAGAACTTAGAATCTATATACTATAAGGGGAAAATAGAGAAGTATGTGTCTTTTTATATTCTAATGAAAGAGAAAAGTATATGAGTTTTTCTATTCTAAGGAAAGTGAGAATTATGTGTCTTCAATTCTAAGAAAATGAAGAAGTACATGTCTTTTTCTATTCTAAGGAAAGACATGGTGTTCCCTCTCCTCCTTGGACTAAGAAGAATTCTCTATAAGTAGAAATTTGTTTAACCTTGAAAGGATATAAGTTTCTATACGATACTTTTACACTTAATATTAAGAGAGTTCAGAAGTGAACTTGGGATTACTGTAGAAGATTGTAGAACTGCCGTCCACTTTGTGGATTAGCTTGTGGATTCACTTGAAGATTTTAACATATCAACTATCTTGTGGATTCGCTTGAAGGTATCTACTCACACTTCAAGGGGTAACTCTTAGATTAAATTTCAGAAAGTTTGTGTGTTCTAGCTTAAATTATATGTTGCCCATATTCATGTAAGAAGTACGCTTCTAATATGCATTCGTTGTTCATAGTATTTTATCATTTAATTATTAGCGATAATTTATTTAGCATCAAACTTTATGCCTTGGATAAAATGGGGGATCTGGTCTTCAAGGTGTTGCTTTCCGCAGGGAAAGCAGATGCTAATCCCACTTAGTAATGATATTATTAGTTTTCTCATGAGTTCTTTTTTTTCTCATTTTAATCCCTTTTATAGCTTTTATATGGTGATTTATGATTTGCGAAAAATGAGTGACACTTTTTGAAGTGATCAAATGAAATATTACTATAAATTGCCCCATTAATTATGATGTGAACATTGTAACCATGTACTATCACATTATTCTATCTTATTTAATATTACACTGCTCTTAAATTCACTCGATGAAAAAAATTGTATATTTATAGGGTTGTCAATAGGGTTGTGTGGGACGGGATGATTGTGGGGAAAATCCACATAAATCCGTTAAAATTATCATCTGCCCTGCTCCGCATAACATTATTTATTTGTTTTAATACACCCCACTCAACCATACATAAATCCGCTTTACCTCTCTCTGCACCCCATAATTTATAAAAAAAAGTTTTAAACATTAGATGTAACAAGTTTATAACCAAAAAAATTTAAAATATTTTAATTGCTTGAAACTTTTTAACCTCTAAAATTAAGTATGTTATACTATTCCACACAGTTTTTAATTTCTTTTGTTGATAATTTTGAATTGATTACATATGACGTAATAAACAAATTATTGAATGTAGTAAAAAAGAAACAAAATATGTCAAAAAGTTTTTTTCCTTTTTAATTTATTGACTATTCAAAGACATTTTTTCATCTGAAAGGAAAAAAAAATACCAAACAGTGACCAAATAGATAAAAAATCGGTGCAAATATTAGTGTAGATCCGCGAACTAACTCACGGCCCACCTGACGAGAATTTTGAATATATATTAGAACCCATAAAAGCTATAACCCGCCCTACCCCACGAACGATGAAACCTGCCCTACCCTACTTACATCCTACCCCGCCCCATTATCATTCCCTATATATCTAATATAGAGGTGTTCCTTTCCTGACTTGTTACATGAGAGATATTGCTGTATGCACGATAAAAGTGATGTGAATTTATAGTGAAAGAAAGAGTTGAATCGAGTCAAAAATATTTTAGGTTTTTTTACTTAATACTATAAAAGGGAGTAATTTTATTTAAAGAAACATATTGTTACAATTTGTACCGTGGTAGAGTTTGAACTCTTCAATGAACAAACAATTATTTGAGTCCGATATTATTTTTTAATTATTGTATCCTAGAAAAATAAGTTAAGAGGTATATTGTGTTATCTCCTATATTCAGATTACCAAACCAGAAATAATAAATGATGAAATGGAAAAACAAAAAACTATCCGAGTCCATAGAACTCGCTGTGTGTCTTTAAGAAAGTTAATCCTCTCAAATACCAGAGGTTGCATATTAATTCATCCTAAGATAAAAGGGATTAACCATTAAAGAAATAGTGGTTCCTCAAACTTCCATTATTTCAACGAACACAAAATGACTACGATGAATTATACATATAAACATGATCAATTGATTTTGTTTTGTAAGAAATATATATATAAGAAGGAAAGAAATCAACACAGAAAAATGAGAGAACACCTCTCCATTTATAGCAAACAAAGAGTAAAGGGCACAAATCTTTGGAAAGAAGACAACCTTTTAGAAAGGTCAAAAAAACTTTGGAAAAGGCATCACCTTTCAAACAGTCACAACCCTTCAGAAAGAACACAACTTTTCATAAATGTTACAACCCTTCATTTCCTGTTCACACCTTTAAAAAACCAACATCTCCCACATAAATAGGGAATGCCTATTGTGTTAACATGTGCATAATAAATTGAGTGATTCAAAAATAAGGGTTGATTGCATCTGTATAAGTGAGTTTCCCTTTGAACTTTCCATAAGGAACATATAACAGATTAACTTAGTCAATCATTAGATTTGATATCTTTGAATCATCGAGTTTTGGTGTATACCTAGATAACATAAGTCACACAATGAACCCTTGAACTATTTTTGGTTCTCATTATTTTATTCATTTCAGTCAGGAACACATCTTGGTTTATAAGTGCGTAGAGAGCTAGCCTTATTGGATTCTCCATGAAGCAGCTTACACTTCACACTTACATAGGTGATTTCTAAAAGTGTTATACCATAGATACATTATTTGATATACTCTATATCAAACTTAGAAACCATTAAAAAGTCTTAATGCTTTTATCCTTGTTGCTGAACATTGTCTTATCATAAGAATAGACCATAAAAATATTTTAACAATATTGAACCGTCATCAATGACTTTATTTGATCTCCTTGAACCTAGATCTTGAGATCTGTAGTCTTCTAGGTAGATTTACCGCCACAATAAATTGTAACTGATCATAGTCTCATTTCTTTTGATAATCTATCAACTCTATCTAGTTAGGCCTTTTATAAGTGGATCTGAAACATTATACTTTGACTTTACACAGTCAATTATGATAATTCCACTAGAAAGTGGTTCTCTAACGATATTATGTCTACTTCATATATCACGAGACTTTCCGTTATACATCATGCTTCATGTTCTACCTATTTCAAATTAAATCTCACAATGTACACATACTGGAGCTAGACAGTTTGAGCCAAAAAATCATTCAAGAAATTTCAGAGTCATTCAACTTCTTCAGCATCCTTATCTGGAGTGATAAATTTAGATTTCATAGCAGAGAAAGCCATACTTATTCAATTGGCGGTAGTCTATAGACATTCTAAGGGAACAATCATTCTTTCTCTAAAACAAGATCGAATCACACCAATGTGAGAAACTTGGTTGGATAAAACCTTTATCTAATAGATCTTTTAGCTGTTCCTTCAATTCTTTTAACTCTACTGGTGCAATTCTATATGGAGGAATGGAGATAGGACGAGTATCTGGGATGATATCTATGTCGAAGTCTATTTCTCTCTCAGGAGGAACTCTAGGTATATCATTACTAAAGACTTCTGGAATATTTTTATTGTAGGAACTAACTGAAGGGAAGGTACCTCAACACATGAGTCATTAACTCGGACTATGTGAAAGATGCATCCTTTTGAAACTAACTTTATATCCTTAAGGTACGAAATGAAGTGACCCTTAGGCACTGATGAACTACTACTCCACTCTATAATTGGATCATTAGGGATCTAAAACTTGATAACTCGACTTCTACAATCTATTGATGTATAACAGGCATAGATCCAATCCATACCTATAATGACATCAAAATCTACCATGTCTAACTCCACTAGTTCAGCCATTGTTGTCTTGTGATTAATAGAAATAGGACAATCACAATAGTCTCTTTGTTTTAAATAGACTCCCCAACAGGTGTAGAAACATAGTAGGATTCACAATGTTTTCCAGGAAGAATCTCAAACTGATTTGCAACATAAGGGGTTATAAAAGATAAACTTTCTCCTGAGTTTAACAAAGCATAAATATCAAACTTAAAAAGACTTTGATCATACCTATGACAACATCTGGAGAATTTTCTTGCTCTTGGTTACTAATGATTGCATAGAGACGGTTTGCTCCTCTGCCAGTGCCGGAAGTAGCTCCTCTAGGTGCAACCCTTTTTGGTGGAGCAACTAATGAAAATTAGGCTCTATTGCCCGAATATCCACCACCCTTATTATTCTTACGGCAGTCTCATAAAGTGACCAGCTTAACCGCACTTGAAGCAACCTGACTTGACACACAACTCTTACTGGCATGGTTTCAACCACACCTATCACATGTCGTAGCCCAACTACCTCCTTCTGACACACTACCTTAGGACTGGGATGGTCTAAACGTAAATTTATGCGAATTCTGGCCGTTATACTCACCTTTGTTTCCGGGCGCTGGTGCACTAGCAGATGATGGTGCATACTCCTATTTTTTATGAAATAGTGGCTGACTCGAACCATGTTTCTGCTGTCCAGACTCATTTCCAGTCTATGATTTTTTTTCCTGTACACCTTTCTATCCCTCAGATTCTCTTTCTCAACTTGCTGCATATACACCATTAATAGGGATATGTCTATGTCACCAATCAATATTGCAGCTCTACCCTCTTTACTAGATGCACGACTCAAACCAACGATAAACAAACTCATTTTTATCTTTATATCCTTAACCATTACAGGAGAGTAGCGAGACATCTGGGTGAAAGAAATACCCTAAGAAAGAAATTCCCCAAGAAAGCCTCTTCGAAACAAGCCCAACTTGGACTTGGTGCATTCTCATCTAAACCCTCCTTTCACTAGTCGAACCAATTTCTAGCCACATTCTTCAGTTGGTATGCATCTAGCTTGACTCTATCAACACCAATGACATGTATCACATAGACTATCATTTTCAACTCTTCCATAAAGTTTTTTGTATCCTCAATAGTGCTGAAATCCGTGAAACTGAGAGGATTCATTCTTAAGAATTCACGAATACTCGAGGTGTCAGCCTCTTCTTGTCGAGCTCCTCTCTATTTCCCTAATTCGTTAGTTACCGCTTGACTTTGGATCCGGATAGCTTCGCGGAACTCAGCATTGGTAAGTCCCCCTTAGGGTTGCACTTCAGGTACATTGGGTAACTTTTGATCTTCAACATTCCTTCTAGATGGACAACCTTTGGCCGCTCTTCCTGGAGGCATGATAATCTGAAAGACTTGCAAGCAAAAATTAGAGAGAGACTTTTGGAGATAAACTCTAATGCACAAAAAAGGAATAAGAAAGAAATGAGAAATTCCTAAATGTTGTAGCCTCCTAATCATAGATGTGACGTGTTTCACACGATTGACTAAGACCCTATAGATACGGCTTCAGATACTCCCTAGGAGTGTTGAACTCTATGCTCTGATACAATGTTTTTCACGTCAAGCCTACACATTGGATGTGGCCGATACCCAATGATCATTGCTTGTCTTGACCGAACCCTTGCCCTGGATAACTTAACTCAGCGGAAGCCTTAACTTGACTCAATTATAAAAGTATGGATCATATTAAGGATAAATACATAAAATGTAATAGTCTGGACAAACTGGCTTAAGTCTTATAGTTTACAAATGAAATGAAAAGACCATGATCTAACACAATCTGTCTATGAAACCTTTAAAAATACTAAGGTGAATGTTGGGATAAATCACACAAAATTTTACAAGTAAAAGACTGAAAGAGATAAAGAAGTCATTCCGATGCAAAGAGGCTCACCACAGACTCTGGATGCTCAAACTTGATCAACAAGATGCTGGATGCTGATCCTGATTATCTGCGTTTGCATCATAATACGATGCAGGACAACTGACATCAGTACATTGAATGTACGAGTATGGAAGTTGGAATGCTAAACAACAACTTAAAACTTGAAATGATTAAGAAGAACTTACCTTGGCTCTGCTCAACTCATGAAATACTGAACTCAATATAAAGTAGTAAAGACACATGCATTATATATATAAATTATGTAAAATAGTGTACACAAACTCTACTTTACTTAATATAAGAAAAGTAATATAGTTTCTGTGGGAGTTTCTCAAACCGACAACCATCACTATAGACTAAGTGATGTACTACGTCTTACCTCAAGTTACAAGAGGACCATCCTATACCTTGCCGTCAGTATAAAACCTAAACTACTAAGTGGATCCACTAGTCAATGCTAAAAAACACAAAGGAATTATCTAAAAATTATGACCCTTTCTCTGTCCACATTGGCTACATGGTTTATGAGCACTTGAGTTAATATGAACTCGCATCCCCATATTGGTGCTCAAAACTACTCCCAAAATACTTAGCTCATATGTTTTAAAAGAACTTCTTCTCTAGTCTGATGTAATTTGCTCAAACTTAGCTTTTAAAAGATCTCTTGGAAATCATGGTTTCCTCTTTACTAAAACTAACCAAAGGCTCTGTTGGAAGTCTAACTTCTTTTGTTGCTCCAAATGTGAAAAAATTGTAACTCTTAGGGAATACTTGTTCTCATATAACTTTTGAGAAATGAACTCGACTCTTTACTCTTTTCTTACTTTTGAGAAATGAACTCAACTCTTAACTCTATGTTTAACTTACAACTTAACTCTTAGGAAATACTTAGTTCCCTTATAACTTTGTGGAATTTTACTCAACATATTACTCTTTGCTCAACTTGTATCTTGAGCCTTAAAACAAAGTTAAAATGTTTGTCTTAAACACTTGAAAACTTTTTAAAGCTTACTTTGACTTGCTTCTTAACTTTTAGACTTGAATTTTAACTTCTTTGACTTTGATCTTAAATTTCCTTGAATTGAGTATGAATTCAAGGTTCTTGATCTCATGTTTCGGGATGATTTCACGAATAGATGGGAAAACAAAGAGATCTCCATGCATCATTGGCACTTTGAGAGGGCAAAGGAAGGCGGACCGAAAGAAATGAGCTATTTGGGAACAATGAAGAAAATAAAAGAAGATTTAGGAAGAGGAAGAATAATGATGAGAATTAGTAATAGTCATTAGGAAAAGAATGGTACAGAAAAACTGGAATGATTCTCTTTTATTTTTTTAGAATTCTCATCTTGTTGTACTTTTCATTACTGATTTTTCTTAATTCCGACAATATTACCCTTTCTTCTTTTTTTGGTACTTTTCCCTATATCCTTGTTTCCTAACGAATATTCACTTATATACCCTTTTCCGCGCTTGGTTTTCCAAAATTTTCTTCTTCCTAGTCTTTGATTTCTAATGACGTAAAGTTAGCCTGATTTTGATATAGTATGAGGGAGATATGCCTTTCGAAAGTTGGGTTGTTGTAGTGGGGACTGTCCAATTCCAGATTTTAGTAAGGTTAAAATAATCTTTCCACACAACTATTTCCTAATTCATTTTAAATATTTATTAGGGGTAAAACTAAGCCGCCTTAAGTTAGTTTCAAAAAAAGTATTCACGCTTAGGACTTGGGAGAAAAGCGAACAGAAGCGAAGAAGAAAAAGGGAGAAAACTTCAAGAATTCATCAAGAACGCAAAGATCTTCAAGTGAAATTCGTCGGGGTTGATCCCTATCAAAGTATGTGTGATATTTCTGTTTTTAATTCAATTACACACCAATTTGTTTCATTTAGAAAATTTTGAGTAGATTGAATGATGCACACTGAAATTCTTGAAGAACAATGGTTGAATACTTGTTGGTTGAGTTGTATTATGCTTTTAGTTAATTGAATTCATGTTTACGGGTTGTTTTAAAGTTTAATCTATAGGTAGTTGAGGTTATTAATGATCCTAAGTGATTAAGGTGAGATCCATGGAAGTTTAGAAGGTTTAGAGATGAAAAATGGAAAAGAAAAGTCAAAAATCCCGTGTGACGAGCCCTGGGGTGTCACCTGCTGGAGCGTCTCAAGACGGGCTCTATCCGACAAGACCTGGCGCACAGCACCATCCAGAGTACCTCGGGAAAAATTCTGTTCGTTAGGCTCTGGCGCTTATATACCCTTTTCCGTGCTTGGTTTTCCAAAATTCTCTTCTTCATAGTCTTTGATTTTACTCAACTTCTTACTCTTTGCTCAACTTGTATCTTGAGCCTTAAAATAAAGTTAAAATGTTTGTTTCAAACACTTGAAAACTTTTAAGAGTTAACTTTGACTTGCTTCTTAACTTTTAGACTTGATTCTTAACTTCTTTGACTTTGATCTTAAATTGCCTTGAATTTAATATGAATTCAAGGTTCTTGATCTCATATTTATGGATGATTTCATAATGTTTAGATGTAACTTAGAGTGTTGGAATAAACTAACAAATATGGGTACATCACTTAGGAACTAGTATGAAAAGATGGGAAAAGAACGAGATCTCCAGGCAACATTGACACTTTGAGAGGGCAAAGGAAGGCAGACCAAAGGAAATGAGCTATTTGGGAACAATATAGAAAATAGAACAAGATTTAAGAAGAGGAAGAATAATGATGTGAATTGGTATTGGTCATTAGGTAAAGAATGGTACAAGAAAATTGGAATGATTCTCTTCTATTTTTTTTCTCCGAAAAAAATGTGTGTATTACACTGGGCAACAAAGATTGGGGTGGGGGTGGGTGGGTGACATTTTAAGGGTGTTAATATCTTAGATTAAAATATTTCATGGGGTAATAGGATTCCCGTAAAATATTAGTGTGTAGTTAAAAATTGGGCAATAGATTAAGGGGGTATATGGCCATTTTCTTTAAGTATACATAGCTCACAAGAACTAGTATTACCCAAGGTGGACCATTATTTGGGTTATTTATTTTATCTAGCGGAAGAAATATCAATTGCGGCTGCATAAATATCACTACCAGCTCTACCTCAAAATTTCTTTAGAAAAGAAACAATCTTAGAGCTTAAAACTTCTTTAGCAATGAAACAATCTTCTTGTTGGTTGTAATTGTTGGAAAGCAATTACAAGTACTTATATACTAGCAACAAAATGAGATCAAGTTGAGCGAGAGTAAAGGTGGAAGTGTACCTTTGGGTGAGTTTCCCAAGAAAGTCAATGTTGGAATCAAGAAAAAGAAGGTGAAATTGTGACTAAATGGATTACCATCAAAAGAAACAATAAATTACAAAGGCATAAAGAAAATGAGTGTCTTGTATCACATCAAAAATTATATCCAAAGGAGGAAGGGGGTGAAAACCGAGGAAGATAAGAGTTAAATTAACAACAAAGAGATCAATATAGTGCCACAAAAGAAGGTGAATGCTGAGAAAGGAATGTTGACAAACAAAAAGTTTCAGAAACCTAGAATAAACATAGGGGCCAACAGAAGAGGATATTATTATAGGGAAGGACAAATTCAAAAATAGAATCCAAAGGAGAAAGTGAGTGAAAAAGATTTGCTGATGACTGGGAACAAGTTTGATGCACTTAATAAGGAATATGGGACAAAAGAACCAAGTCAAAACAAGATATATGACGACCATAGCAACGCGAAAGGCTAGGCAAAGAACAAAGGAAAAAGTTGTGGTGGAAATCAAAGACTAGGAAGAAGAGAATTTTGGAAAACCAAGCGCGTAAAAGGGTATATAAGTGAATAATTCGTTAGGAAACAAGGATATAGGGGAAAGTACCAACAAAAAAGAAGAAAGGGGAATATTATCAGAATTAAGGTATATCAGTAATGAAAAGTACAACAAGATGAGAAATCTAAGGAATAAAATACAAGCCATTGAAAATTGAGAAAGATAGTCAACCTGAGGTGAAGATGCGCATCAAATTGTTGAATATGAAGATTGGAGAGAAAGAAGAAGAAAATCCACAAGAAAAGTTAAATAAAAATACAACTGATATGGAGGGGGGGGGGGTTCATCATACAACAATAAAGGGAAATTCACCACTAGGGAAAATGACCAAGAATAGTGGAAGAAACTGTAGGGTCTAGAATTAGGGGGAGAAGAAAGGAAGGAGGATGAAGAAGAGGACATAACTGAAAATATCAATGAGATAAGCATGTAAATATATCTATCACTAAGGAATACAGAAGAATTTTCAATGGGAAAAAAGATCTACAAAGTTGTTGGTAAGGACAGATGCACAAGGAATAGTATATCAAAACCATCAATGTGTAAATGATGATACACAAACTCTTATTCTTAATTATTAGATTAAGAAATTATTTCGAAATATTAATTGATCCAAAGAAAAGAAATAAATCTGCATATATTGCCCTTATGGAATCATTTACAGGTCATCAGGAAATAGAAACCTATAGAAAGCTCAAATACAAATATTGTGGTAAATAGCTCTTCCAAAATCTGGACGTGCAAGATTATGTTGAGAGATATAGACTAACTCAAGATCAACCCGAATTTCTTACCACCTTACATCTATGTTAGGATCCCTTTGAGTGAAGGCTCTGGAAAAATTGGTTATCACCTCTGGTAGATCATACGCTCGTTTTGAAGGTTACACTCCGAATTAGATAGGTGTTCCAGGTTCTTGGACTCTAGGGACATCAACTTATATTATAACTCCTCGATTAGATAATATGCTATGTCTAGGTGTTGTATCATATTGCGCTGACAAGCTTTTGATGACTATTGATAAGCAAAGGATGTTTGAAAGGTTCAAGATGTTGAATCCTTTGACCTGTACGAGTGACTTGAATGAGGATGCATATCAATTTATAGTTAGCTGTAATGAGATATTTCAAAAACTTTGAGTAGTTGAGTATCATGGAATTGACAATACGATGTTCCAGATGGTTGCCTTACCAAGCACTGGTGCAGAGATGATATTAATAGTAGGTCAGCTGAATCACCTTCACTATCATGTTTCTAGATAAGTTTATTCCACTCCATAAGATGGAGAGCATGAGGGTCTAGTTCGAAAGTTTACAGCAAGATGATATGTCAATCACAGAGTATGAGGTTAAATTTCAAGCCTCTACTGGGTACACTTTGATGATACTTTCCACTGAGACTAAGACAATGAAGTTTTGTTAAAGGTCTAATTATTATGCTTGATATGGGAGTTTCTCAGGTTACCTCTTTTGGTGTTTTATCTCAGAAAGTGGTAAATGAAGCTAAAATTTTGGAAATGATTCGATGTGAGAGATTTGAGGAGTGTGAGGGCCAGAGGGCTCATCATTCAAGTCATTTAATTAGGGTAGTGCTAGCTCCTCATAAGAGTCGAGGTTGTCACTCTTAGTGTAACATACCCATCATGTTTTGTTAGTGTGACATTTTAATATATTCTAAAAATATTAATTTCAAAGTAACAAATGTGTTCTGCCGTTTGGTTGACTTATTTATGTGCTACATTTGGAGTTACTGCATATAATTATTCCATTTTGTGTTACTCCATACGTTACAATTATTTTCTTGAAAGTCACCCAACAGTTGGTTTTCATCTTTCAGCCCAGAGAATTTTGTAACTTCACATTTTTCTTTCTTTATTCCTCCATTATACCTTGTAACATATGTAACTCCTAAAACCATTATCTTCACTAGTTAATACACCATTCTCTTCCTATTCATTGATAGGAAGACTTCTTCTTGTATAAATAGTGCTGATTTTCATTTGGTTTGATACAACACACAAGAGAAAAATATAAAGTGAAAGAGTTAGTCAAAAAGAGAATTCTTATTAGTTGAAGGGAGGTGTTCTATTTTGTGGAGCTTCGAACTCAACTCTTGTCAAGAATTGCTGAGTTATACTTTGTGAAGGTTGTTGTATCCTGGAGGGGACAAGTAAAAGAGGACTACTGCTGGACCAGTGAATATATTTGTTGCAGTGGGCTTGAATCTTGTTAAAGAAATCGAGATATCCACGCATTAGTGAGAAGAGATTTATTTATTCCTTTTATTTTCAATTGTAATCTTGCAATATTATTATCTTGTATGTTTTTCACTAACAATTCTAAGGAGATTCAACATGGCTACAGTTGAATAAAATGCGGATGTCAAGATGGGACACTTCAACAAGCTATTTCGATTCAACGGTAACCATTTCAAGAGATTGAAGGGTAAAGTACTTTTCTAATTAATTCTTCTCAATGTTTGTTATGTATTAATCGAGAATAATCCAAACAAATAAGACATCACTTCTATGAATGATGATGAAACTATTTCTCATCTAGAGAAAGTGGAAAAGTATGATGGTGATTCATATAAATGTCGGTACTATATACTTAATTGTCTATCTGATAATTTTTATGATTATTATGATAGAACTTACTCTAGTGTATAGAAAATTTGAAAAGCATAGCAGAGTAAGTATGATACCGAAGAGGCGGGAGCAAAAATTATGCGGCTAGTAGATTTTTTCGTTTCCAAATGGTGGACAATAAATTGATGGTACACCAAGCTCAAGACTTTATCATGATTTTTGGAGATCTTAGGTCTATAGAAGTTAAAATTGGAGATAACCTTATTGTTTGTGGCATAGTAGATAAACTTCCACGTTCTTGGAAGGAATTTTTAAAAACTATGAGCCACATACAAAAGGAAACCTCTCTTGAAAACTTGATCATGAAAATCTGCATGGAAGAAGAAGCAAGGGGCCAAGATACGCTTTTACAAACAAAAGAGAACAACATCACATCGAAGGTAAATTTAACTACTTAGAATAATGCTACTCTTGAAACTCACGAAAATACTTATTTAAAGCCTAAGAAGAAAAAGTTCATGAAAAATAATGGTAGACCTTCCAAGTATAATAATGGTGAAAATAACCAAGCACACAATCAACATGTTCAAGAAAAGGGCCCATGCTTTGTTTGTGGCAAGAGTGGGCATATTGCTTAATTTTGGAGATTATGGAAACATAGTCCTAGCCATCAGACAAACATTACCGACCTAAACATGGTTGAAAATGTTGATGGGATGGCAGGCTGATTCTTGTGCAAACCATCATGTCTGTTATGACAAAGACTGGCTTAAAAAATATACCCATTTTGAGGACCCCAAAACCATCATGCTTGGTGATGCTCACACTATTCAAGTTCTTGGAAAGGGAGATGTCGAGTTGTGTTTTACTTCTGGAAGGGTATTAACTTTAAAAGATGTACTTTATACTCCTTCCATGTGAAAAAATTGATGCTTAGTTTTCTTATTATTAAAGCAGACTTTAAACAGATTATTGAATTTGATCAATATGTAATTGTGAAGAAAGGTATTTTTTTGGGTAATGGGTATGCATGTGATGGGATGTTTAAGTAGAATGTTGAGATGAATAAAACTTCTACTCCTGTTTATATGCTTTCTTCTACCAATTTGTGGCATGCTCGTTTGTGTCATATTTTGTGATCGTTTTGTTGGTATCATAGGTTGTTTAGGATAATCCTAATGGTTAAAAGGAATTTTGATGAAGCTTGTAATAAAGCTAAAATCACTAAAAGACCTCATTTTCAAGTTGAAAGAAAGATAGATTTTTTAGAAGTAATTCATATTGATATTTGTGAACTTGGAAAATTCTAACTATTGGAGGTAATATATATTTTATAACTTTCGTTGATGATTTCTCTAAGTTAACATATTTTTTACTTGATGAAAAATAAAAGTGATGCTTTTGAAAATTTCAAAACTTAACTCCATGAGGTTGAAAATCAGTTCGGAAGAAAAATAAAAATACTTAGAAGTGATAGACGCCATGAATATGAATCAAATGAGTTCAATTCTTTCGTTAGACCATTGGGAATAATTCATGAAACTATCCTCGTCACTCTCCTTCATCTAATGGAGTAGCGGAAAAGAAAATAGAACTTTGATTGAATTGACTAATGTCATGCTTATTGAGTCACATGCACCTTTAAATTTTTGGGGTGAAGCTGTTTTACCTGCTTGTTATGTATTGAATCTTGTGCCTTATAAAAAGTCTAAATTAACACATTATGAATTGTGGAAATGTTACAAGCCAAGTTTGGGATATCTAAGAGTTTCGTGTTGTCTAGCTTTTGTGAGTTTAATGGATCCCAAGATTACAAAGTTGGGTAAGAAAGTTACTACTTGTGCTTTTCTTGGTTATGCTTCAAATAGTACAACCTAGATACTTTTTAATCTAGAAGATAATATTGTAATAGAATCCAGTGATGCTATTTTTCATGAAAATAAATTTCCATTTAATTCTAAAAATAGTGGGGGTCAAATGATTGAATAAAATATTTTGTCATTACCTAGTTCTTCTACTTCTACTTTGATAAATAAAGAAGTTGATGATTTTGAGATAAGAAGAAGTAAAAGAGCTAGAGTAGAAAAATATTTTGATCCTGATTTTTATATGTTTAATGTTGGAGAGGACTCTGTCACTTTGAAATAAGCATTATATTCACATGATTCTATTTTTTGGGAAAGAGACTGTAAATGATGAAATGAAATCACTAATTTATAATTAAACATGGAAATAGTTGATTTACCGCCGGGTTGTAAAACTATTGGTTGCAAATTGGTCTTAAGAAAAAAATTGAAACCGGATAGATCTAGTGATAAATACAAAGTTAGGCCAGTGCAAACGGTTTTAAACCACTAGAAGGCCTAGACTTTTTTGATACTTTTTCTCCAGTAACAAGAATTTCATTCATAAGATTTGCGAGTGTTTTGTTGAAGCAGGCCAAGAAAGTAATGTATGTAAACTTACTAAATCCCTATATGACTTGAAACATGAACCAAAGAAATGCATGAAAATCTTGATTCATGCATGATTGAAAATAGTTTTAAAACAAATGAGTGTGATAAGTGCATATATCATAAGTCTTGGAATAATTCACATGTGATTATTTGCCTATATGTTTATGATTTGTTGATCTTTGGCTCTAACATGAATGTTATTCATGAAGCTAAAAGTGGTCTAGAAGCCAGTTTGATATTAAAGATCTTAGTGAGACAAACTTTATTCTTGGAATAAAAATAACAAGAACATGTGAGAGAATTTTCCTTGACCAGTCACATTATATTGAGAAAATATTGAAAAATATAACTTTCATGATTGCAAGCATGTTGATACTCTTTTCGATTCAAGTGTTCGTTTATTTCTTGTGTAAAGTGAAAATGATGTAATAAATCAAAAGGAATATGTTAGTATAATCGGAAGTTTGAGATATGTGACTGCTTGCACTAGGCGTGATATTGCATATGTAGTAGGAGTACTTGACAGGTTTACAAGTAAGTCAAGTAATGAATATTGACATGTTTTAACAAGACTTATGAGATATTTAATTGGAATAAAAAATTGCGGTTTGTTCTATATAAAATATCTTGCTATACTTGAATTCTTTTGTGATGTAGATTAGAACACTTTATCAGGTGATTCGTGTTCTACCACTGGTTATGTTTTTACTTTAGGTGGTTGTGTTGTTTTTTGGAACTAAAAAAACAAACTATAATTGATAACTCTACCATGGAGCTAAACTAATTGTTTTAGCTTCAACTAGTGAGGAAGCGAATTGGTTAAAGATTTATTGCTTCAACTTCCTAATTTTGAAAAACTAATTCCTCATATTTGAATTCACTGTGATAGCAGCTCTGCAATTCATAGAGTTCAAAATTCTTATTACAATGGTAAATTCAGACCTATAAGGAGGAAACAACGTAATGTAAGATCATATTTGACAAATGATACCATTAATGTTGATTATCTCAAATCTTGAGATAATCTTGCAGATCCCCTTACTAAGGCCTTAACAAGAGAAAAGGTTTGGATTACATCAAGGGTATGACATTGAAGCCTACAAATCCTTGAGTCATGTATGAGGAAAGCCAACCTGGGGACAACAGATCCCTCCTTATGATGTGAGTGTGTTGTTTCCTGTAGTTTGTGAAGGTTGAGTTGATAAAACTCTTAATGAATATCTGTAGCTCATATGGGTGGAGTGTTAAGTTTACAGGAGCACTCTCGACAGATTTTTCTTATGTGATGTGTAGAAGTAGGTCGCTTCTTATGAGAATTTGACTAATTCTCAAACGCACTCATGTAAGAGGGATAGCTAACGTGTTGGGCTTTATAGATTATGTCAACAACTTGATTATTATGTGTGATTAGTGATATTTTATTTCTCTTAAGCAGTCATAGTTAAAGTCTGAGAGCACTACAACTTTAGAGTAAAAGTTGCTGTTTCACTAAGTGGAGGTTCAATGCAGAGCACACTTTAATTATCCATGATAGTCTTCCTTCAACTGATAGACTCTCTTATCAAATATTAAAATAAGTGGAGGATTGTTAGTGTGACATTTTAATATATTCTAAAAATATTAATTGCGTTGTCACAAATGTCTTAGGTTGTTTGGTTGACTTATTCATATGCTATAGAAGTAATGAAAATTACTCTTGGATTAGTGAATTACTCCATTTTCCAGTTATTGCATATCATTACTCCATTTTGTTTTACTGTATATGTTACAATTATTTTCTTAAAAGTCACCAACAGTTGACTTTCATCATCCAGGGTAGAGAACTTTTGTGACGTCTCATTTTTCTTTCTTTATTCATCCATTATACCTTCTAACATATGTAACTCTTAAGACCATTATCTTCACTATTTACTACACCAATTATCTTTCTATTCATTGTTAAGAAGACTTCTTCTCGTATAAATAGTGGTGATCTTCCTTTTGTTTGATACAACACACGAGAAAAATGTAGAGTGAAAGAGTCAGTCAAAAAGAGAGTTCTTATTAGTTGAAGGGAGGTGTTCTTTTTTGTGGAACTTTGGACTCATCTTTTGTCCAGAGTTGTTGAGTTGTACTTTGTGGAGACTGTTGTATCCTATATTGGACAAGCCAAAGAGGACTATCGCTAGGCCGGTGGAAATATTTGTTGAAGTGATTTATTTTATCATTTTATTTTGAATTGTAATCTTGCAATTTTATTATCTTGCAAGTTTTTCACTAACATGCTGTAACACATGCTTCTGAGGCAGATTATATTAAGCATAGTTCTTCTTGATCGATACATACTTCACATAGTTCATCTTCTAGACCTTTAGGTCGTGGAGGACATTATGGTCATTGGGGTTCCTATCATTAGCATACGTCTCTTATTTACTATTGTACCCTTATTTAGTATTTTCTTAAGGGCCTATTCTTTCAATATACAATTTAAGAATTTTATCTAAACCAAAGTAGTAGTATTTTTTCCCCTTTACATAGCAATATTTGTTTTTTCAAAAATAGAATTTAAATTAAAAATGAATTTCTAATTGAGCCACAATAATCGTTATTCCCATTAATTAATCTAAAGTCGTATTTTAGTGTATATGATTAGTTGGTGTATTTTTTGGTTCAAATTATATTACCTTCATGAATTTTAAAATTAACATGTAACTGCATGGATTTTATGTAGATTTAAAAACAATACCAAAATTATACCCAACATATTATAATTATTATTGGGTATACTTGCTGGTGAAAAAATACACTAATTTGACGTCTATGATATATGTTAATGTTATAGTTGTTAAGTTGGTGTGTATGATAAACAGAGAACACTTCACAAAATAATGTGAAGACGATGAGAAAATGATTTAATAAAGAGATGAAGATGACACTGAAGAAGAAAGATTGGAAGACTAAAGAGAAAGAAGAACATCAAAGTGATGAAGAAGATGAAAGGTAAGATAGAGTTTTTAGAATAACTCATATACCTATTGAAAACGGTACCAATTTTCTTGGTACCATAAGCATAAAAATTCTTTAATTAAATAAAATAAATAACTCAATTATAGCAAAAATATAACTGAACGTAAAAGGAAAAAAATACTTGTGTGAAAAGGGTTTGTAATATTTCTAGGAATTATAACCAACTTTATTGGTACCACAAATCTAAATATAAAAGGAATCCAAATAATAAGTACACAAAACATAAAAAAAAATAGAAGTTAAAAAAAACATGTGAATGTGGGTATGTTTACTAAGACAGAGAGTAACTGATAATTAAATACCAAAATACAGTCCACTAGGCACTATATATGACATAATCTACTAAAAGACAAAAAGAGAAAATTTCGAAAAAAATAATTAAAAAACATAAGATTAAATATTTTGTCATTTTTGTAATTTAAAAACTTAGTTTGTAATTAAATATAAGTATCTGATATTTTGTTAATGGTAGTCTTAAGTAGTATACTTCTATAATTTTTCCTTTTCATAAAGTCAAGTTTTAAGTCAATGAACATAAATTCATTTATTTTGAGTAATTAATTTATTTGACCAATAAACATAAATTATTTACTTAATATGTCCATGTTGGTCAAATGTATATTTTCTATGTTAATAACTTTCAGTGGTAAAATATTAAGAATAGAGTCATTTATACATATATTTATAAAAAGATAAATATTAAGGAGTATATATTTTTAGTAAAGAAGACATATAAATAGGAATGAAGGAAGTATTTTTATATTCTTTTTACCATATATTTTAACACTACTTAATTCATTAACTATTAATCTCCTAGTACTCCATTCGAGGTAAAACATACCCGCATAGGGTGTTTACACCAATTCAATGTGCATGTCATGTGTATAGTTCATTTTATTTAAATTTAATTAAATAATACATTTTTTACTTCATTAAATCATATTAGAATGTAAATTTAATTAGTTTGGTGGAAACACCTGGTGCGAGTATGTTTTTTCCCTCCATTCGTTCAATTTTACTTTTCATACTTATTAAATGGTGTCTTGAAAAATGATTTGAAAAGAGTATTTAATGTTGAGGGAAAAATATGAAAAAAAATTATTATCCTTTTTCATAGGGATAATGCACAATTACTCCCTAGATTATAACCCAAATTTCAGAGACACACCTTAACTACACAAAGGTCCTATTACCCCCTGAATTTACAATTTTTTTTGTAATTATATACACCTTTTGTCTTACGTGGCACACTCCGTGACCTCCACACAATTGCGGTGCTGTGGGAGATATTTTGATGCCACGAAAGTTAAAAAGGTGCACAAAATTATAAAAAAAAAGTTCAGGGGGTAATAGAACCTTAGTGTAGTTAAGGTGTGTCTCTGAAATTTGGGTCATAGTCTAGGGGGGTACTTGTGCATTTTCCTTTTTTCTTATGATATATTTCTTATTTTATTGTTTCTCCTAATATACCTTACCACATATTTTAAGGCTCCTTAATTATTTATTGTTCTAATATTTCTAGCCAATATTTTTAAAACTCGTTATTATTCACTATTCTAATACTCCTTGCCATATATATTTTAAGGCTTCTTAAATATTAAGTTATTACTTTCCATATATTTTAAAGCATCTTAGTGAGTAATTGTTCTAATATTTCTTGTCATTTATTTAAAGGTTCTTAGATATTAATTGTTCTAATATTTCTTGTCATATATTCTAGGACTCTTTTGTATCAATCACATTTTATAAAAAATAGTAATCAATGAAACAAATATACATGAAATAAAAAAAGGTTAAAAAGAGAAGGAAATGCAATAATCAAAAAAAGGAAACGAATAGGATTTTTTGTTATTGGTTTGACTGGAAGTTATCGTCCATTCTAGCATGCAAATGCAAATGCTTCTTCTCATATATTGTTATAGAGTTCTTTCTTTTGGTATTCTAGTAGGTTTTATCACCAACCATTTCAAAATGGATGTTGCTTTTTTTTTCCTTATTCTAAAATTAGAAAGATATTGACAACTCCCTCTCTCTATCAAAATGTTGGCTTTTGAGATTCATTTTTTTAAAAATATTAACTATAAATTGGGATATGAAAAATTTAAGTATAGTTAATACTAAATCTATATATTTTAAAAAAAATTACTTTCTGTCCCAATTGATGTGACACATTGTAACATCTCGTATTCTAGATAAACTAATTTATAAAGTGAGATTTGGTCATTTTCAAACGGTCATAATTCCCAGATAACTAAGAGTTTGGGTAGGTTATTTATGTGGATGGAAAGCTCATCAAAATTTCTTTCCAACAATGCCAAGTTTGCGAATTTTTGAGGTCGTATGAGGGAGATATGACTTTCGGTAGTTCGATTATTAAGGGTGTTTTGGTACTTTCCTAAGTTAATTATTAAATTCGTTTTTGGTGGTAATATTTTGGGGTCTAAAATGATCTCACTCAGTTTACAGACATAGAAAATAAGCTAGGGATTTGAGAGAAAGGAGAAAGGAGGAGAAGGGAGAAGAGGACGCAAGAACGCTAAGAATTCATTCGTGCTTGTTGTCGGGGGTGATTCCTAAAAAGGTATGTGAGATAATTTGAAGTTGGGTACTTTCACCCACCCTCCAATTTGATTCTTTACTGAAATTTTAGTTAATTGAATGGAAATCTTGAAGTTCTTGTTGAATGTTTAAAGTTCTTGTTGGTTGAATTGTTGTTGATCTGAATTAGTTTTATTTAATGTTTCTGGACTATTTTGGGGTCTAAACTATTGGGTAATAAGTTATTTAGGGAACCTAAGTGTTTGGGGTGGGATCCATGGGATTTTGAGAAGGTTTAGATATGAAAAACAAAGAAGGAAGTCGGAAAACACGTTGGAGAGATGGTGGGGTGTCACACTTCCAAAGTGTCTCAGGACAGATTTAAGTCTAGGAGTTAAGAAGCAAGTCAAAGTAAATCTATCAATATATCTAATGTCTTTCACAAACATTTTCACTTTGTTTAAAAGACCTGAAGTTCAAGTGAAGAAAGAGTAAAGAGCTGAATTTATTTCTCAGAAAAGCTATACGAGAACTAAGTATTCTATAAGAGTAAAAGTTTCAAATAAGCAATGAGTATCAAGTTAAGTTCATTTCTCAAGAGTTATAAGGGAACTAAGTAGTCCCTTAGGATTTAAACAAAAATGCTTTCCAACTTTTGAGAAGGAAGGGAAGCTAGACTTCCACAGAGCCTATGACTAGTTTTAATAGAAGAAAGAGGAAACTATGATTTCCAGAGATCTTTTTAAAAGATAAGTTTTGAGCACTAATCTCAAACCACAACATTAGAATGTTTTTAAATATAAGATCCAGTATATATTTGGTAGTAGTATTTAGCACCAATATGTGGGAGAGTTCACATAACTCACAGCCCTCATAAACCATTCTAGCCACCATGGATAGAAAAGGGTCACACTTTTTAGATGATTCCTTTTCACAGTTTACTAGTGGATACATTAGGCAGTCCAACCCCTATACCTTTGGCTGGGTATAGGATGCACTGGCAGAGTGCGGTAGACCCTGTGTCATCACTGTAGCTCATAATTGATGGTTGTCTGTTAGGTAATCTCCCTTAGGTAAATTGTATTTTTATACATAGAAGTATTGTATCTTTATAATACATCAGGATTGTATTTTATATACATCTCAGACATCATTGGGTACTTATATATATATACTCAGAGTTGCAGTTATTCTTATTGTGTATATTCAATAAAAGTTAGTAGATCATGAGTTGAACAGAGCCAAGGTAAGTATTCATTCTTACTCCATTTCAATCATACATTTTGTTTAGCTTCCCAACTCGCATACTCATACATTCAATGTACTGATGCTTGTTGGCCCGCATCATTTTATAATGCAAACGCAAGTAAGGAGGATCAACATGTGACATTTCGCTGATCCATATTGAGGTCCAGAGTCAGTGGTGAGCCTCCTTGCATTCCGGAGGACATCCATTTTAGTTACTTTTAGTAGTTTAGTTTTAGGATGTTGTGGGTTCTGTCCCAATGTCCCTCTTAAGTCAGTTAAGAGGCTACATAGACACTAGTATTTCAGTTTAGAGTTTATTGTTGCTTGTTGAGACTTAATTGCCATCATGACCAGATATTATATGAAGTACTTTCCGATAAACATGTCTTATTTGTTTCAAAAGATGAGTTTAGTCTTCTGCTGAATTAAGTAAGCCAGACCAAGGGTTCTCTTGAGGGCCAGCAATGGTCTTCAACTGCCAGTGTCGCCCAAGGTATAGGCTCGGGGCTAGACAAACATGATATCAGAGCACAGAGTTCAAACGTCGTAGGGAATATATGAAGCCGTGCATGTATAGTCTTAGTAATCGGTGTGAAGCACTCCACATTTATGATTAAGAGGTCACAACATTTTGGAATGTTTCCCTTCTTTTATGTTCCTTTGGTGCGATGAGTTTGTGTATAAAGTCTCTCTCTAATTCGTGCTTACACGTATTTTTCAAATCATCATGCCTCCAAGAAGAGAATTCAGGGGAGGAACACCAAGGAATGTTAAGGAACAAGAGGTTCCAAATGCACCAGAGGTGCAACCCAAGGAGAGGTTACCAATGACGAATTTCGACAGGCTATCCTGATGCTAAGTCAGGTTGTGACCAACCAGGTTGGGCAACAGAGAGTGGATCGACAAGAAGGATGTAATACCTGGAAAGTTTGTGAGTTTCTGAGAATGAATCCTACTAGTATCACTGGATCAAACCATTTTGAGAATCTGGGAACTTTTGAAAGGAATTAAAGAAGGAGATTGAGGCAATGCATGTGGTGGATGTTGAGAGGGTTTAATTGGATGCGTATCAACTAAAGGGTGTAGTTAGATACTGGTTTAATCTGTTGAAGGATGGAAGAGCTGAGGATGCCCCATATCCAAGTTGGGCTTGATTCGAAGAAGCCTTTTTTGGGAGGTTCTTTACTCGCAAACTGAAGGAATCCAAAGTGAGGGAGTTACTTACACTGAAACAGGACTCCATGAGTGTACGGGATTATGGGATGAAGTTCACCTAACTATCTCGCTATGCTCCAAAGATGGTGAAAGACATGAGGAGCTGAATGAGTCTGCTTGTTGTAGGGTTGGGTCATGCTTTAAATAAAGAAGGTAAGGCTTCCATGTTGATAGGTGACATGGACATATCGAGGCTGATGGTATATGTTCAACAAGTTGAAGAAGAGAAGGTGAAGGATATATAAGAGTACCGAAATAAGAAGTTCAAGACTGGAAACAAGTCTAGCCAACAGAAAGTTAGTTCAAGCCAACCACAATTCCAAAAACCAAAGGGTCTTGCACTATCATCTACTAGAGCACTTGCACCTGGAAACCAAAGTGAGTATAGTGGGCAGAATTTGGAGCACTTCAAAGGTAGACCCGCTCAGTCTCAAGGTAGTGTAGCACAATAAGGTACTAAGCCTCCTGCCTGCGCCAAGTGTGGTAGAAATCACTATGGAATTTGTTGCAAAGGCTTCATCGATTGTTTCAAGTGTAATATAGAGGGTCACTTCATGAGAGAGTGCCCCAAGCACAAGCAAGGCGGTGGAATCCAGTCAATAGAGTTCAATCTTCATCAATATCTCCACCAAATAGGGTTGCACCTATGGGAGCTGCTTCGGGTACAAGCCGAGGAACAAACCGCTTGTATGCTCTTACTAATCGCCCTTAACAAAAGAATTCACCAGATGGCGTCACTAGTATGATTTGAGTCTTTGACTTTAATGCTTATGCATTATTATACCCAGGAGCTACTTTATCTTTTGTAACTCCTTATGTGACTATGAACTTTGAGATTTCTCCTGATCAACTTAGCAAGCCATTCAGTGTATCCACACTTTTTGGTGAATGAATTATAGCATAAAGAGTCTATCATGATTGTCCTATTTGCGTCAGTCACAAGAGTACCATGGCTGATTTAATAGAGATAAACATGGTAGATTTTGATGTCATTCTAGGTATAGACAGGCTCCATGCATGTTGTGCATCAATAGATTGCAGAACATGAGTTTTCATGTTTCAGATTCCTAATGATTCAGTCATAGAGTGGGCTAGTAGTTCAGCGGATGCCTAAGGGTTGCTTCATTTCGTACCTTAAGGAGAGGAAGTTAGTTCCTAAAGGGTGTATCTATAACTTAGTCTGAGTCAATGACTGTTGACACCCAATTTTTGACCCGTGTCGGTATAAATTAATTATCGAGCTTCGTGAGTTTTTCAAATTATTTAAGCTAATTAGTTTTATAAATCTTGCGAAAATTAATATATATATATATATATATATATATATATACACATATATGTATATGTATATGTATATATGTATATCTTAAGTTTAGAAGGTATTCTATTAAACTACTTTACGTTAAATCACAACTATATTTTGAATCATTATTTTTACAATTTAAATAGTTATGTTACTAAATAAATAAGCTCGTTAACAAATTTACACCAAATTCATTTTCGTTTTAACTCAATTGGCGATTATTTAAATTGAATTCCCTTTACATTTTAACAATCCATTTCAATTTCAGCCCATCCCCCTCAAACCCAAATCAATTTCCCATGTCCAATTTGTAGGCCCAAACGTTTTCTGTAACAGCCCACTCCATTTTAAACAACCATCCAATCTTCCAACCCATTACCAATTAACCCCAGGCGGCCCATCCTCCTCAACCCAACTCACTAAAACCCATAACCCGACCCAACACCTCACGATCCGACCCGAACCCATATCCTTTTCTTCTTCCCCTTCCCCTCTCACACCCCAAATAACGAAAAAGCCAAAGAACCCAGTGAAAAAACCCAGAGGAAGCAGAACCCCAAAATGGAAAATTTCTCCCATACCCTTGCGTCTCCCTCACATCCTCTATCTCTCTCCCAAACTCTCTCCCTCGCGCAGAACCTCCCAGACACGAAATTAATTCCCCAGAAATCATCAAAATTCCCAAAACTCACGCGCAAGGAGTTCTCACAGCATGGTTTGTCTTTTTCTTCGCGTGTCCTCGAGTCGCGCGTCTCCTTCCCTCTCTCTTCGCGCTCGTACAAGCGCACAGTGGACAGTAGCCGCCCTCGCCTTAACATCCTTGCAACAGTGCTGCGACCCTGCCCTCGTCGTACAGCCCTGCAGCATGCTAGGGGGCGCGAGCTCGTCCTTGGCGACGTAGGATCATGCCGCGTCATTTGCCTAGGACGAGAGTTTAATCTCGACCATCCACGTCGCCTCAGAGACGTTCAAAGAGCCAGGAATCGAGGAATATCCGTTTCTGTTGGATAATGTTTGAGATTTCAAATTTTGAAATGGGCCATCGTCAATCCCGCCTAAAATCCAAAACCCTAATTCCGTTCTCCTCTATAAAAACCCCTTTTCTTCTTCAGAAAAGGGGTTGGACATTTTTGGTTTAATAAATTTTCCGAGAGTTGGAGCTTTAGTAAAAAAAGGGGGGGGGGGGTTGTATTCTGTCTGTTCTAGGCTTAGAAAAGAGTTGTCGTGGTCTAGCTTTGACGAGAGGATTTCTGGAAAAGAATCTTGGAGAGATTTTTGTTCAGAGGTTTTTCGCTCGTCTCTACTTTTCTGGTCGAGAAAGACGGAGTGTGATCGTTGCCATTTTTTTTGTTGGCGATTCTGAGAAGGAGACCTGTCTCGCGTTCTTAGAAAGGAGAGGAGGAAGTTTTCTAAGCTAGCTTGCGTTGGACTGGTGTTCGTGCTCGCACGGTGGTAGTCGTCCCCATTCCCTGCTCATTCTCGTCCCAGTTTGCCTCCCCTATAAAGGTAACATTTGTTTCGACTCTCGATCTTTAGTTGTATCTGTTGTTTACACTTCGTGGCTTAGGTTGGTTTTAGCTGTTGTTGACTCGATGTAGTGCGAAAACCATTTGAAAATTCGTGGTTATGTTGTTCTGTTTCTGTCGCTTACTGTTTACCTTTCCGAACACCCCGCGTTCATGCTGTTTTTGACTTGATGATTCCTTGCAGTGACTGGAGCTTCTTTCGAGTTAATAGTCGAAACCGTTACGTATGATGTTGTTCATTCAAAATGCTGGTCCTCTTTTTATATTTCTTTTTTCTTTGGCAAGCATGTTAAATGTTCGAGTGTTGAGTATGTATGGTTTGTTCGCTGTAAGTGTAGAAGGTTATACTTGTTGGCGTTTCTTGAGTTCGAGTCGCATCGCATATAGGGGTTTGTTTCGTTGCGATTCGTCTGTCTTGCGTCGCTCATCTGAGGCTTAACTGAAAAGGTCGATTATATTAGTGTTGTTAGCTGTATTTTTACTTGCTGATTAGTCGAAATAAAATGATGAAATCTGTTTCTTTGTTAGTCCATGTTCGCTGCCCGTCATTCATTTGATGTGATCGAGGGTTCTTGACGTTTTCTCCTTCTTGTTCCCACTGTCAGAACCTTCTCATTTCAGTGATGCCCTTATCGACAGGTTATGCAAAGTTATGGTTCAGTCACGAGGTTCAAAATCATTTTCCACAGATTTTTTTACTACTAATCTGACCTACGATCTGTTTATCACTTTCATCATCTGAAGTTGAAGCATCATGATGTATTTGTTGTTTACGCATATTTGGTGGCTTTTACTTAATAAAATTGGTCGAGTGGTTACATAGGCGGACTCATCTTCCCTGGATGATGGAATGTCTTTTTATGATGACTACGTTATTCTCTTCTTCTGTATGTTTCGTGTTCCTGATTGCCTGCTAGTTCGGCTGTCGAACATCCGAATGGCCGTAGTTTTGCTAGTATTCGGAATTTGTAAGGTTGAGTAGATATCACATTCTTAGCTCTATGCATATGATGGCTGTTTCAGTGTATATGTGCGCTGTATGTCCCCGTTGTTGTGTATTGGTTGCAATTTCTCTTTCACGTCTTAGTTCTGAAAATTGAATTGGAGTCTCTTGTTTCCTCTAACTCAACTACACATATTTCCGCTTTATTCCCCTCTTATTCAAAAATGTTTGTTAATGGTTCTTTATGCATATGCTAATCCATCGTCATCTTATTGCATGTGAAATCATTCGCGAGTCCCTATGGACTTCGTTCTAGCTTGCACATCTTTGTTGAGCCGTAAAGGCTCAAAATTTCTTCGAGTCAAGGCCACTGGCGGAATCCGGAATTTCGTGGAGATTGAAGAAGAGCCAGGGCGAATTAGGAGATTGTCCTTGTTTTTTTTTATTTAGTTGTATTGTTGTAATTGGCATAAGCCCTTGTAGTTTTTTTTTTCTTTTTTTTTCATTCTTCTTATTTCATTTTTGTATGTTTAGATTACGACAGGTACAAAATGGGTCAAATACCCAAAAACAGGTGGGTCCAACATTCGGTCAAGGCGAACAGAACCAAAGTTGAATCCAAATCTCTCTCTCCCTCTCTCTTTACTATTCGCTTACGTATTTGCTCATATTTCGTTAGTTTTAGGACTAGAAAACTCCAAATCCCTTTGAAGCGCCTTTCTATTTTATCAAGTTAAAACTAATCTTGAAAACAATAAGTATTTCAAAATTCGTAAAGCCTGTCTAGATAAAAATCTTAACTTTGACAGATTCGCAAAATACAAGATAAGCAACATATTTCGAAACTTGTCAAAATTGCCTAGATAAAAATCAATAAGATCAAAATTGCAAAAGCTAAAACAAACATAGTCAAATAAATTAATTGCTGGAAAACCGTAAGTTAGCGGAGTGTCTTAGGTGCCTTACACCTTCCTAAGAAGCTAATAGGAATCCCGAACCCTTAAAATATTTTCAAACAATTTTCCTGTTTTAAGTTGTTTAGAAAATAAAGTTTTCTTGATTTTTCTTAAAAAATTAAGTGGCGACTCCTAAAATTCGAAAATAGCCTTAAAATAAAATAAACCTCTTTTCGAAAATAATTTTTCGATAAAACAGAATGGCGACTCCGCTGGGGAAGGAGGATTCTAACCCTAAGAATAATTATTTGACTAACTTGTAATTTGCTGTTTATATTGTTTAAATTGATTAGATTTTGAAATATTGCATTTTTCTCTCATGGCATATTTCCAATATGTATATATAGTATATTAAAGGACAGTTTGCGGAACCGTAGCCGGACTTTTTTGTACTCACCCTATTTCAAAATTAGCGGCAATTTATTGGTTTGTTAGGCGTCCAATGGTTGTCGCGAGTTTCAGCCCAAATTTTCCGTTTGGGTTCCCGGTCCTTTCAAAAGCCACTCTTAGTCAACTAGCGTAGAGCCGAGCCAAAATCCCGAATGTAAGAGCATTTGAACTAAGACGACCCAACACCCAAGGCGTGTTGGGCCCATTAGAAGCCCACCTTGCGTCTATTTGGCCTAAATTGCCAAAAACGGACAATCATGCTTATGTATTTATTGAAGGATGTATATGCATTTTAAAAACGATTTATTGTCTACGGGGTGGGGAGTTGACTAAATTTTGTTCACTATTTTTTATAGGATGAATCCGGCACACAAACCTTTGAAGACAAGAATGGTTACTATCCCCGACCCTTTCCTCAAAGTGTGGTGGAGGTTCATGAACAACGATGATAAAAGGGTCGTTCAAAAACACATAGGTCATCTTCCGTCGTTGTTAGAGATGAATGCGTGGCCTGGCTTAGTTGGAACGATGGTAAAATTCTGGGATAGCGAGAATATGGTTTTTCGATTCGGGGAAGTAGAGTTGACGCCGACTATAGAAGAAATTCTCAGCAGTTATAAAAGTGTCTCCATGTGCAACAAAAGGAAACGACATCCAGATACAGATCTCCTAAATCCTATAACATGAGATTTCGCCAAAATTAAAGAGAAGTTGTCATTGGTTAAAGCCGAGTGGATGGACAAACTCCCTGGTCCGAATATACCTTTCAGAAAGTTATATTATCGATTTGGGCGTGCAAGGGCTTATGAGAAACATGAAGACGAGTTCATCTCAAAAGAAAAATGAAAAGAGGAGCGTCCCCTTGCATTTGCGATATGTTTGCTCGGCACGATGGTTTTTCCCCAAGGGCCAAAATACACTATTCATCCTAGTGTATTTATAGTCACTCATGCCATTTTTTATGGAGTGGATTACAAAACATCGACGAAGTATTACACTTTAGCGCCTATGATTCTGGCCGACATCTACAGGGCTTTAGACAAGTGTCAGAACGGAGAACGCTTCTTTCAAGGGTGTAATTTGATACTACAGTGGTGAATGATGCGTCATTTAATCAAGACTCATAACCCCAAAGAACCAGATCCCTTAAGACGATCCGACGAGCTACATAGTCATGACTGGTGGTTGTATCACAATCGTTGCAACAAGACTGGAGGAGAGAGTTTTTGGTATCCGAGGCTTCGAGGGCTGAGAGAAGAAGACGTGCAATGGTCAATAGATAGTTTGGTGGTGACTAAGAATATGGTGGTTCGAACTGAAAAGGTCCCCTATCTAGTATTTGCTGGACTAAGAGGAACTAGACCATATGCTCCCGGTCGAGTTCTGAGGCAACTAGGAGGGAAACAAGAGTTGCCCCAGATTGCAGATATGAGGAAATTCATAACTGACCACGAGAATGGGCGAGTGGCATTTTCCGAAGACATGCGTAGGATGTGGAGATCTCGAAGAGTGTTGGGTGAGCCTGTACCCGATAGGTTTCGTCCAGAATTTTCGAGGGAGTACAAAGAATGGTTAAAAAAGAGTCTCACTGGAACAATTGAGCCTGCTCCGAACGTTCCTCACGTTATTGCCGATGTTGGAGCCAAACATCAAGTCCGACTTCACCGCCTTCAAGAGAAGTTTGATAGGAGTGAATTAGAGCATCAACGTCGTCATTCCGAAGATGCCAAAGTCATAGCTCGATTGAAACAAGAACTGCAAAGTGCCAGACAATGCATGACAGAGTTAGATGATAGCATGGAGCGACAGATTCAATCGATAGAGGGGTTCAGTCATCAAGAAGGAGCTCGATTGGCGAGAGATCATCTCTGGGCGAATAGATATGCCATGTGGGAAGAAGTCAACATCGCCAAGAAGACCAGACTTGGCGAAGGATCAGAGGAAGCCTGATTTTTACCATCCCCTACGTGGGACTGTTTTATTTTGTACTTTTTTTTGTAATTTATTTTTCATGTTTATCAGACATTTTGGATGCTATTAATGAAATATTGTGGGGATAATGATCGGGTTTAAAAAAAGCATATACATCCTTCAATTCGTTAGGCTTACCCTTGGCACAAAAGGGTCACATGCATGTTTAGGACACGATATTTGTTTAAATGTTTATGTGTTATGTTGCTTTGATTGAGGATATCGTAAACCCACTCCAAGACAAAATTCCAAAGAATATACAGAAGCCACTGTTATAAATGTCCGACCAAAAGTCCCAAGTCTCAAGTTTTTCACACAAAATCCACACCATAAATCCTAAATACCGCTCCATCATCTCAGGAAAGTCGAATCACCGCTATGGACAAAGGCAAGAACATCCAGATGGAGCTCACTAAGGAGGAAGTGCGAAGAGAAATCGAGCGAGTCACTCGAGAGATTCAGAAGGTTAAGGAGGAAGGGCTCAAAGTAGACATGACCACGACGATCTACAAAGCTGCGGTCACGACCTTGGATGAAGATTTGGCGTCGCAAATAAAGAGAAAGAAGGAGGTTGAGATGGAAACCGAAAGCCTAAGGAAAAGGTTGAACTTGCTTCGTTCGGAGATACATGAAGGAAAGGCGAGAGAGGCGAAGATAGATATCGAGACTGCTGTGTTGTTGTCCAGAAGCACGGCGCTCGACGAGGAATTGGCGACCCATAGCAACCGAAAGGGCGGAAAACACCTCGCCCGTGATCAGGGAGCAGATAACAGTGGCCCCGGCCGTGAAGTGATTGAGGAGGATAATGAAGAAGAAATCGTCTACAAGCCTCCATTTCTGACTGTCTGGAAAAAAAGGGGGAATGACGCAGCCACAAGACAAGAAATCGCCAAATGTTGTCTTCTAGAAATTTCAATGTTGTTTTTCAATTCCCTTGTAATCACAACGAAAGAATGAATGGAAAATTTTCATCCTAAAATTCGAACTACGTTGGGCCTGAATTCTCCCCGTGAGATACGTAGGCAGCCTTCCCGGCCCGGCCCCTATCACCAAAAATTTTCATTCTCCTCTATGTTTCGGAGATACGAAGATAAGATCAACAGACGTCGCAAAGCAGCTGCAAGAAGACCATAGCTCAACGTGATTCAGATTTCCCAAGATAGCGCCAAACAAACAAATTCCTGTTTGTTCAAAATATATATCCGTCCTTATTCGTGGGTTAAGATATCCTCAAACAAAACGACTTGTGTGTTTAATCTGTTTGCTGTGCAATATTATGTATTTTTTACTCAAATATGCGCTAACAGATTTGCCTTTGAGTTGTTTTTACCTCTCAGGTACCTCTTACTGGTCTGTGTCTATAAAGCTGGCAGATCACCACTACTTTACCAGATCAAAAGGTCGCGCAGATTCCTTCCCCGGATCAAACGCAAATATAGACATGGGCGACAACAATGAACAAATCAGCCTCACAGATGTCGTGGTGGCTCAGCCCACCGTGGCAGAGCAGAATGAGCTTATTGCGCAGCTGATGCAGCAAATAGCTGACATGAGGGTAGAGATGCAACGGAGGCAAGACACTCCTCCACCCGGGTTTGGCCCCAACTTTCTCGACGCAAGACCTCCTGCATACCTTCCTTCGTCCAACTCGGATCCTACTCAGCACCGTCCATCGATACCCGTGCATAACCCCTCCAGAATGGATATGACAGCCCAAAACCCCCAATACACGTCAGTCTCCTATCAAACTCCCTCACCACTCCCAGACAATCCTCCACAAATACCCCCACCCCCCAAAATACTCAAACAGCCACACTACCCCAAAATCAAACCCAAAATCCCACCGCTTTCAATTCTCAAACACCGCATCCCCATTTAACAAAAAATACCAATCCCCAAAATTATCCGCAAAATTATCAAACCGCACAGAACGTCCCAAGCCCTTCCATAGCTCCACCCCTCCCCAAAAGAACCACTTTTCAAGTCCCTGTCCCTGCCGAGCATGAGGTGCACGGCTCTGAGTTAGACCATTACGAGGAGCAAGAAAGAGAGTGGAGGGCGAGGGAAGAAGTGAAGGTAGACATAAAGGAGGAGATCAAAAGGGCAATGAAAGAATTGCAATGCACTCCAGACGTCGCCGGGTTAAGCTACGCAGAACTATGCATCCACCCAGACTTGAACCTGCCTGAAGGGTTCAAGATCACGAAGTTTGATACCTTCGGTGGGGTGGGCAACCCCATGGCACACCTCAGAGCATACTGTGACCAACTCGTGGGAGTTGGCGAAGATGAAGCCTTGCTGATGAAGTTATTCAGCCGGAGCCTGCGCGGTGAAGCCCTGGAGTGGTTCACGTCACATGAGACTCGACAATGGCCCAGTTGGAGTGCCCTGGCTAAAGATTTCATGGACAGGTTTGCGTACAACGTCGAGATAGTCCCCGATAGGTACTCCTTGGAAAAGATGAAGCAAAAATCCACCGAGAGCTATCGAGAATTTGCGTACAGATGGAGGAAGGAGGCAGCGAGGGTGAGGCCTCCCATGACAGAAAAAGAGA
The DNA here is from genome assembly GCF_036512215.1 of Solanum lycopersicum. Lineage (NCBI taxonomy): Eukaryota > Viridiplantae > Streptophyta > Magnoliopsida > Solanales > Solanaceae > Solanum > Solanum lycopersicum. Next base: position 31,571,022 of record NC_090811.1, read on the forward strand.
TTGTAGAGGTGTTCGTGCGGGTGCAGGAGCCCGAGTATTATGACAGGATCATCTTGTTAATCGGCGCCAAATTCGCCGAAATAGTCAAAGTGGGTGAGACTATTGAAGATGGCCTGAAGTCGGGGAAGATAGCCCGAGTGTCTGCATCGCCTGGATCTTCTGGACTGGTAAGGAAGAAAAGAGAGGAGGTTAACGCTATCTCACACGGGGAAAGAAAGGCCTCCAGAAACTTACCACATCCCCAAGGCCGCTCCTACCCTCCATCAAAGCCTCATCAAGCCTATCGTCCAAACTCAAATCATTCCAGCCACTACAATGCCGGCCCCACTTATCCGGAAGCCCATATTGTGTCGTATCAGAATCAACCCCCGATTCCCCAAAATTTTCCAAACTACCCCCAAGCCTATCAAGTCCCTCCCCACTACCAGAATGTCGCTCCCAGCTGCGCTAATGTACAACTAAGCTATCAACGTCGTTCCCCGCATATCAAATACAAACCCCAGCATATCAAAACCCCCATCTAAATTACCAAGCCCTAATGCCAAACTACCAAATAAATCCCCATCCCAGAGCCCAAGCTCCACGACCAAATGCCTGCAATTACCAACAAGTCCCTCCCCCTCAGCAAAGCGGTTATGATCCTCCCCGTCCGAGATTTGAAAAAAGGCCTTCAAGGAAATTTACCACACTTGCTGAAAGCCGGACCAAACTATTTGAGAGGCTAGTCGCAGATGGATACATCCACCCTGTGGGGCCCAAACCCGTGGATATCAACTCAAAGTTCTACAGGCCAGATCAAAGGTGTGCTTATCATTCCAACAGTGTTGGACATGACACGGAAGATTGCATCAACCTTAAGCACAAAATCCAAGACCTGATCGATCAGGAGGTAGTTTCTCTTCAACCGGCGGCGCCACGCGTCAACACAAATCCGTTGCCAAATCATGGGGGTGGAAACATCAACATGATAGAAACTGACGAAGATGAGCGTGAAGCCAAGAGAATTACTCCTGTTGTTCAAGAAGACTTGGAAAGGGCTGTCGCTTCTTTAAGCATCAAGGAAAGAAGGGAGTTTGTTATTCTGACACCTGCAAAGGCTGTTGCCTTGGTGCCCTCAAAGACTCTCCCCAAACCCAAGTTGTGATAGAAACGGTTGTGGCTCAAGGCATGACTAGGTCCGGAAGGTGCTACACTCCTGATGAGCTTGCTCTCGGAGGACAGAAGAAGGACCATGCTAAGAGGCTGATAAGCGAGGGGGGAGCAGAAGAGTTCTGGAGAAGGATGCAACCGAAGGACTATTCTATCGTCAAACATTTAGAGAAGACTCCGGCTCAGATATCTGTGTGGGCCCTGCTGATGAGCTCTCAGTCCCACAGGCAGGCCTTAATGAAAGCTCTTGATGATACATACGTGCCCTCAGGCACAAGCAGCGACAATGTAGCTGCTATGATTCACCGAGTCATTCAGGGACACCGCATCAGCTTCTGCGATGATGAGTTACCATCCGAAGAGAGAGCCCACAACAAAGCTCTACACATCACCGTGGTCTGCCGTGGAAAGATCGTCAACCGTGTTTTGGTAGACGATGGATCTAGCCTAAACATATGCCCCTTGTCCACGCTGAAGCAGCTGAGGTTTGACCTCGGAAAGTTGGAGAAAAACCAGGTCAATGTGAGAGCATTTGATGGTGTGCAGAGAGAGACGTTAGGAGCGGTGAACTTGATCATCCAAATGGGCCCCGTAGAGTTCGAGGCAAAATTCCAGGTGTTGGATATCAACACCAGCTATAACCTCCTTTTGGGAAGGCCATTCATTCATATGGCTGGAGCCATCCCCTCCACTCTTCACCAAGTGATGAAACTAGTATGGAGAAATGAAGAACTAGTTATTCACGGGGAAAGGAGCCATTCAGGTAAGCAGGTGCCGATTTTGGACGAGACGCCGCAAACTTCGGATTTCTACACAGTGGAGTTGGTAAATGCCACCGATGAGGGCTTGGCACCACAGACTCCCATGCCGGCCGTGTACAAAATGATTGCCACGGTAATGCTGCAGAGCGGATTCGAACCAGGTTCCGGACTAGGAAGGAATGCCCAAGGGATTATCAAGCCAGTTCCCGTCCTTGCTCAGGGATCAAAGTATGGTTTGGGGTACATCCCCACAGATAATGATATGAAGATGAAGAGGAGAAGGGATCAAGAGTTGACTAAGCCGATCCCGCATCTCTATCACTCCTTTCCAGTTCGGGAGCATGCCGAGCCTGAAGACGACGGGGAAAGAATCTATGACCTGTTCAAGGAGATCAATGCCGTAATAGAGGAGGAGGCTGAGCCAACTGGCTTTCGTGATGCCGAACCAGGGGAGATGCTGAAAAATTGGACGTCCACACCAATCCTGATGTCCCGGACTTTTGGGTAGAAAGGAATTATTTTGTGCATGTCGAAATCGGTGGTCGTTTGGAAAAGGCCCGAGACCTACCATTTCTGCATTTTTTTATTTTGAATTTTGTTATGATTGTTTAAAGGGCGACATGGCCTTGTGCCATGACCCAAGTTTGCATTTTTGATTCAATTTAAATGAAGGCCTCCTTATTTTGACTTTGTTTATTCGATTGCTTGTTATATTTTACTTTTCTAATTTTGTCTGTTTATGATTTCAGTAACGTAAGTTACAAACCTGCCAATGTCATGTCATGTCATGAGCTAAACGAGCAGAATGAGGCAAATGATGACGAGGCTGATGACTACGACGAAGAAAGTGGGGAACCAGACTATGTGGTAGAAGAGTTTCGACAGTTCGAGAATCAACATAAACCGAATCTGGAGGAAACCGTGGCGGTAAATTTGGGAGATTCAGAATGTGTCAAAGAGGTTAAGATCAGCACTCACCTGAATGAAACTCAGAAGGAGAGCCTAGTTCATTTGCTTGCCAAATACAGCGATGTGTTTGTTTGGGAGGTCGGTGACATGCAAGGGTTGAGTACCGATGTCGTATCTCATAAGCTGCCTATCAACCCGGGGTTCGAACCAGTGAAGCAAAAGACTCGGAAATTCAAGCCCGAATTGAGTTTGAAGATTAAGAAGGAAATCACCAAGCAGATAGAGTCTCGATTGGTGGAAGTAACAGAATATCCAACCTGGTTGGCCAATGTCGTTCCGGTCGCCAAGAAAGATAGAAAAATCAGGATTTGTGTCGATTACAGAGATCTCAACAAGGCTAGTCCAATGGATAATTTCCCGTTGCCGAATATCCATATTTTGATTGACAACTGTGCCAAACATGAGATGCAGTCATTCATGGATTGTTACGCGGGTTATCACCAGATTTTGATGGACAAAGAAGACGCAGAAAAAACGGCCTTCATCACACATTGGGGGGTATATCACTACAGGGTAATGCCGTTTGGCCTCAAGAACGCCGGTGCTACTTACATGAGAGCCATGACGACTATCTTTCATGACATGATTCACAAGGAAATTAAAGTGTATGTGGACGATGTCATAATCGAATCCCGCGAGAGTTCGGATCATTTGACGCACCTGAGAAAATTCTTTGAGCGTTTGCGTCGGTACAACTTGAAGCTAAACCCCGCCAAATGTGCTTTTGGAGTCCCAGTTGGGAAGTTGTTGGGGTTTATAGTCAGCAGAAGGGGTATTGAGCTCGACCCTTCCAAGATTAAAGCAATTCAAGAGTTGCCTCCGTCGAAGACGAGAAAAGAAGTGATGAGTTTCTTGGGGAGGTTAAACTATATCAGCCGGTTTATAGCACAATCAACAGTGGTATGTGAGCCCATTTTCAAGTTGCTGAAGAAAGACGCCCCAACTAAGTGGACTGAGGAGTGCCAGACCGCTTTCGACGCTATCAAAAGCTACTTGTCTAATCCACCAGTATTGGTTCTTCCACGAGAAGGGAGTCCTTTGCTACAGTATTTGTCGATTTCAGATAGTGCATTTGGATGTGTACTGGGTCAACACGACGAGACAGGGAAGAAGGAAAAGGCTATCTACTACATCAGCAAGAAATTTACTCCGTACGAGTCTCGCTACACTTTGCTAGAGAGAACATGCTGTGCTCTGACGTGGCTTGCCCAGAAGTTGAGACACTATTTGTCGTCGTATACTACATATCTTGTCTCCAGAATGGATCCATTGAAGTATATTTTCCAGAAAGCGATGCCGACCGGGAAGTTAGCTAAATGGCAAATGTTGTTAAGTGAGTTTGACATCGTGTACGTGACTCAGAAGGCAATAAAGGCACAAGCTTTGGCTGATCATCTTGCGGAAAATCCCGTTGACGAAGAATATGAACCTCTCAAGACATATTTTCACGATGAAGAAGTGTCATTTGTGGGTGAAGATATCTCTGAAGCTTATCCAGGTTGGAGATTATTCTTTGATGGAGCGGCAAACCACCAGGGTAAAGGTGTTGGAGCAGTCTTGGTATCAGAATCTGGTCAACACTATCCTATGGCAGCCAAACTGCAATTCAACTGCACAAATAACATGGCTGAGTACGAAGCTTGCATTCTCGGTTTGAAAATGGCCGTTGAAATGAATGTTTACGAGTTACTGGTTATCGGAGATTCAGACCTCTTGATTCATCAGGTTCAAGGAGAATGGGCTGTGAAGAACCCGAAGATTGTACCTTACGTACAATATGTGCAAAATCTGTGTAAAAGGTTTCGCAAGATCGAGTTCAGACATACTCCAAGAATACAGAATGAATTAGCTGATGCTCTTTCCACCATCACTTCAATGATCAAACATCCGGATACTGATTACATCGACCCGTTGGATATAGACTTGAAGGAACATCCAGTCCATTGTTCACATGTTGAATCAGAACCAGATGGTTTTCCTTGGTATTTCGACATAAAAGGTACTTGGAGTCTGGGACATATCCGGAAGATGCCACATCTAATCAAAAGAAGTCGATACGTCGTATGGCTCTCAATTTCTTTTTGAATGGAGAAGTCCTTTACAGGAGGACTCCAGATTTGGGTCTTTTGAGATGCGTGGATGCTGCTGAAGCCATGAGGCTTATTGAACAGATACATGCTGGAGTTTGTGGTACACATATGAACGGGCTTACCTTGGCAAGAAAATTCCTTCGAGCCGGTTATTTCTGGATGACTATGGAGCATGACTGTTGCAAATTCGTGCAAAAATGCCACAAATGTCAAGTGCACGGCGATCTGATAAGGGTGCCACCTCACGAACTCAATGCTATGAGTTCACCTTGGCCATTTGTATCTTGGGGAATGGATGTCATCGGTCCTATAGTGCCGGCCGCTTCTAATGGACACAGATTCATTTTTGTTGCCATCGATTATTTCACCAAGTGGGTGGAGGCAGCTTCTTACAAATCGATAACCAAGAAAGTGGTGGCCGACTTTGTCCGCAACAATTCGATATGCAGATTTGGAGTTCCAGAATCCATCATTACTGATAACGGTGCAAATCTCAACAGTCATCTGATGAAAGAGATATGTGAACAGTTCAAGATTATTCACCGGAGGTCAACTGCTTATCGCCCTCAAATGAACGGAGCCGTAGAGGCTGCCAACAAGAATATCAAGAAGATTTTGAGGAAAATGATTGACAAACAGCGAGGTTGGCATGAAATGTTGCCATATGCTCTACTGGGTTATCGAACGACGGTCAGAACATCAACTGGGGCTACTCCATACTTGCTAGTATACGGAACAGAAGCAGTCGTACCTGTTGAAGTTGAGATACCGTCACTGAGGATCATCCAAGAAGCTGAGCTAAGTAATGTTGAGTGGGTTAGCAAACGGATTGATCAACTAGCTTTGATTGATGAGAAGAGGATGATCGCTGTTTGCCATGGCCAGTTGTATAGACAAAGAATGACTCGCGCTTTTCACAAAAGAGTAAGAACCAGAAATTTTGAAGTTGGTCAGTTGGTTCTTAAGCGTATTTTTCCTCATCAAGACGATTACAAAGTAAAGTTCGCACAAAACTGGCAAGGTCCTTACATGGTTCGCAAAGTACTATCTGAAGGTGCTTTAGTCTTGTCAGAGATGGATGGCGCTGTATGGCCCAAGCCTATCAACTCAGATGCTGTCAAGAGATACTACGCGTGAAGTTGCGCTTTGCATTTTTCTATCATTTGCTTGTAATCGTTTTGTTTGCTTGTATTTGTCAAATTTGAATTATTATCCCTTTTGTAACGAACTATGTCTGACCTGAATTCTCGAGAACGAGATACGTAGGCGGCCTATGTCGGCTTCGGTCATCCCATTTACCCCTTTAATCATTTCTTTGTATTTGAACTACGTTCGACCTGAATTCTCAAGAATGAGATACGTAGGCGGCCTTTGTCGGCCTCGGTCGGTTTCTTTGTAAAATTTATTCCTGTTAACCGTTAAGGGGAACTACGTTTGACCTGATTCCTGCCTCAACGGGATACGTAGGCGCCACAAGGGCTCGGTCATATATCTCGTAAGGTCTATTTCCCCCTTTCTACAATAGAAACTGGGACAGAATTTTTGAGAGGGACTCAAAAATTCTCCAGAAGAAGCCTCCTCTTCAGCAAGCCAGACAAAAGATATTTCGAATTTGCGACTGGGACAGAATTTTGAGAAGATCACAAAATTTCCGCGATTTGTTCGGTTACAATGGAAAGATGAGCAAGATACTAAACTGGGACAGATATTTTGAGGATGGCCTCCAAATTTCATCATGGGACTTACCTACAAGTCCGGAATGCCTCTGAAATTCATTCGACAAGCGTCGGACTCAAAGAAGCTCGTTAAGCCTGACATGACATGATTTGGCAGTGACTTTTTCGAGATACTATTTCTTAAAAATTTCTTGTTTCTCTTAAAAATTTCCCTTTTATATTTCATCTGTTTTGGCATAAGATATTTTCTTATCTATCAAGAGTTAGGAAATTGGGAAATCAACCGGAGACGTCAAGACAAGGAGCAAACAACCGAAGGGATCGACACAGATCAGTATGTTTAAAACTGACAATTTTTCTGTGGATGCAGGTTTATAACTTCGCTTCGAAATTGGCCGAATTCTTCCGACTGATGAATACGGAGAAGGAGAAAACTATATCCAAAGCCAGTGATTTTATTGAAAGCAAGAAGCATTTCTTATCGTTTATGCAAAGATGCTTGTGAATGTGTTTGATTATTTCAAGCCATTCCCCAATACATGAGATTTACACAGTGCCTGGCCAGATTCAAAGGTGAATCAAAAAGGAATCTCAGCGAAGATTTCACGATTTCTATAGAAGACGCTATTTGCATTGCGTTATCAAAGCAAGATGATTATTGTCGATCAAGACAATGCATTACCTCAGAAGAGAAAACTATGAAATTATTATTTTTATCATTATCAATCAAGTCGATATATTATTTGGAGGTCGTCTTGCCGTTACTATCCACGGGGGTGATATAAATATTCATGCATCGCGGAATTTATACACAGAAAAACCATGCATCACGGAATCATGCATAGCGGAATCATGCATCGCGGAATCATGCATCGCAGAAATCATGCATCGCGAGTCAATAATTATGCATGACGAGAAGATTTCATGCCTCGTCAAAATTTATACATCGCGAGAAGAATTTATGCCTCGCTGAAAATCATGCATCGCGGAATCATGCATCGCGGAAATCATGCATCGCGAGTCAATAATTATGCATGACGAGAAGATTTCATGCCTCGTAAAAATTTATACATCGCGAGAAGAATTTATGCCTCGCTGAAAATCATGCATAGCGAAAATCATGCATCGCGGAAATCATGCATCGCGAGTCATTAATTATGCACGATGAGAAGATTTTATGCCTCGTCAAAACTTATGCATCGCGAGAAGACTTTATGCCTCGCTGAGAATTATGTACGACGAGAAGATTTCATGCCTCGTCAAAATTTATACATCGCGAGAAGAATTTATGCCTCGCTGAAAATCATGCATAGCGAAAATCATGCATCGCGGAAATCATGCATCGCGAGTCATTAATTATGCACGACGAGAAGATTTTATGCCTCGTCAAAATTTATACATCGCGAGAAGACTTTATGCCTTGCTGACAATTATGTACGACGAGAAGATTTCATGCCTCGTCAAAATTTATACATCGCGAGAAGAATTTATGCCTCGCTGGAATTCATGCATAGCAAAAATCATGCATCGCGGAAATCATGCATCGCGAGTCATTATTTATGCACGACGAGAAGATTTCATGCCTCGTCAAAAGTTATGCATCGCCAGAAGACTTCATACCTCGCGGGAATTTACGTATTGCGGGAAGATATTTATGCCCCGCAAGAGGACATACACGGATAAAGAAAGAGCAATATTTATCCATCGACCTCAACCGCATTCCTTATTTTGATAAAAGAAAACATCAAGAAGAGCATCGAAGCACAAGGCATAAGCTTTATTTGCTAGATGTCAGACCGATCGAGTCGACGTCGAATATTGAGGAGAACAAGGAAGTGTCGACATGGTAAAAAGACACTGTCTCCCATCCTAATTGCATTTTTTAAGCTGATGAGTTTTATCTTAGTTTTGTCGAGAGCATCCGAAAGGATGAATTCTCCAAAAACCACAGGTGCGGACGACATCAAAAAGGATGCAGCAAACCGTGGAGCTTTTTCTTAGCAGCAGACTGGGACACAGTCCGGAGAGGAATGTCAAACTCTCAGGACGCGAGCAGAGGAGCGACTTCCACCACAATCGAACCACCCTCTCAAGGCATGTCGGTCTTTCTTTAGTTCTGTCAGTTTCAGTCTCGCATCCGGAAGTTCCGACTTATCAGAAGCAAGTTTCCAATCTGAGTGACAACTCGCCAAGAGCTTTGGAAATTATGTCCGTGTAAGTTCTTACCTATGGATGTGAAGAGCTCCACATTCATAACTAAGAGGTTACAAGCCTCCTTTTCATACTCGTTAATGTGTCACCCTTCCAAAACCGAAGGTTATCTAGCATAATAGGTTCCCTTTTCCATCGATTGAGTCGAACTACACAGAGCCTGATTCCGAAGGTCTAGGGATATGTAGGCGGATTCTATGTCAAAAACTCGGCAGTATTCCAACATTCGCTCTCGAATTCTATTCTCGAGCATTTCGATACCTTCATAATTCGGTATCGAGGGGGCTTTTGATTCTTTCAAGATCTTGCGGTGAATCAAGCTTATCGAACTACAAGTGGCCTGAATTCTCATATAGCCTGAGAGAGGTAGGAAACTCGTTTTCAAGGGTTCGGCCATAATTCCTAAACTCTTTGTCAAATCCTTCCTTTAAAATTAATAGGGTTGGCCAAAATTGGTGGTCAATTTCATTTTCCTCGAGTTGCTTGCATCAAACCAAGTAAAATGAGGGACAGTTGTTGACACCCAATTTTTGACCCGCGTCGGTATAAATTAATTATCGAGCTTCGTGAGTTTTTCAAATTATTTAAGCTAATTAGTTTTATAAATATTGCGAAAATTAATATATATATATATGTATATATACATATATATATATGTATATGTATATATGTATATCTTAAGTTTAGAAGGTATTCTATTAAACTAGTTTACTTTAAATCACAACTATATTTTGAATCATTATTTTTACAATTTCAATAGTTATGTTACTAAATAAATAAGCTCGTTAACAAATTTACACCAAATTCATTTTCGTTTTAACTCAATTGGCGATTATTTAAATTGAATTCCCTTTACATTTTAACAATCCATTTCAATTTCAGCCCATCCCCCTCAAACCCAAATCAATTTCCCATGTCCAATTTGTAGGCCCAAACGTTTTCTGTAACAGCCCACTCCATTTTAAACAACCATCCAATCTTCCAACCCATTACCAATTAACCCCAGGCGGCCCATCCTCCTCAACATAACTCACTAAAACCCATAACCCGACCCAACACCTCACGATCCGACCCGACCCCATATCCTTTTCTTCTTCCCCTTCCCCTCTCACACCCCAAATAACGAAAAAGCCAAAGAACCCAGTGAAAAAACGCAGAGGAAGCAGAACCCCAAAACAGAAAATCTCTCCCACACCCTCGCGTCTCCCTCACATCCTCTATCTCTCTCCCAAACTCTCTCCCTCGCGCAGAACCTCCCAGACACGAAATTAATTCCCCACAAATCGTCAAAATTCCCAAAACTCACGCGCAAGGAGTTCTCACAGCACGGTTTGTCTTTTTCTTCGCGTGTCCTCGAGTCGCGCGTCTCCTTCCCTCTCTCTTCGCGCTCGTACGAGCGCACAGTGGACAGTAGCCGCCCTCGCCTCAACAGCCTTGCAACAGTGCTGCGACCCTGCCCTCGTCGTACAGCCCTGCAGCACGCTAGGGGGCGCGAGCTCGTCCTTGGCGACGTAGGATCATGCCGCGTCATTTACCAAGGACGAGAGTTTAATCTCGACCCTCCACGTCGCCTCAGAGCCATTCAAAGAGCAAGGAATCGAGGAATATCCGTTTCTGTTGGATAATGTTTGAGATTTCAAATTTTGAATTGGGCCATCGTCAATCCCGCCTAAAATCCAAAACCCTAATTCCGTTCTCCTCTATAAAAACCCCTTTTCTTCTTCAGAAAAGGGTTTGGACATTTTTGGTTTAAGAAATTTTCCGAGAGTTGGAGCTTTAGTAAAAAAAAGGGGGGGGGGGGTTGTATTCTGTCTGTTCTAGGCTTAGAAAAGAGTTGTCGTGGTCTAGCTTTGACGAGAGGATTTCTGGAAAAGAATCTTGGAGAGATTTTTGTTCGGAGGTTTTTCGCTCGTCTCTGCTTTTCGGGTCAAGAAAGACGGAGTGTGATCGTTGCCATTTTTTCGGTTGGCGATTCTGAGAAGGAGACCTGTCTCGCGTTCTTAGAAAGGAGAGGAGGAAGTTTTCTAAGCAAGCTTGCGTTGGACTGGTGTTCGTGCTCGCACGGTGGTAGTCGTCCCCATTCCCTACTCATTCTCGTCCCAGTTTGCCGCCCCTATAAAGGTAACATTTGTTTCGACTCTCGATCTTTAGTTGTATTTGTTGTTTACACTTCGTGGCTTAGGTTGGTTTTAGCTGTTGTTGACTCGATGTAGTGCGAAAACCGTTTGAAAATTCGTGGTTATGTTGTTCTGTTTCTGTCGCTTACTGTTTACCTTTCCGAAAACCCCGCGTTCATGCTGTTTTTGACGTGATGATTCCTTGCTGTGACTGGAGCTTCTTTCGAGTTAATAGTCGAAACCGTTACGTATGATGTTGTTCATTCAAAATGCTGGTCCTCTTTTTGTATTTCTTTTTTCTTTGGCAAGCATGTTAAATGTTCGAGTGTTGAGTATATATGGTTTGTTCGCAGTAAGTGTAGAAGGTTATACTTGTTGTTGCTTGAGTTTGAGTCACATCGCATATCGGGGTTTGTTTCGTTGCGATTCGTCTATCTTGCGTCGCTCATCTGAGGCTTAACTGAAAAGGTCAATTATATTAGTGTTGTTAGCTGCATTTTTACTTGCTGATTAGTCGAAATAAAATGATGAAATCTGTTTCTGTGTTAGTCCATGTTCGCTACCCGTCATTCATTTGCTGTGATCGAGGGATCTTGACGTTTTCTCCTTCTTGTTCCCACTGTCAGAACCTTCTCATTTCAGTGACGCCCTTATCGATAGGTTATGAAAAGTTATGGTTCAGTCACGAGATTCGAAATCATTTTCCACAGATTTTTTTACTACTAATCTGACCTACGATCTGTTTATCACTTTCATCATCAGAAGTTGTAACATCATGATGTATTTGTTGTTTACGCGCATATTTGGTGGCTTTTACTTAATAAAATTGGTCGTGTGGTTACATAGGAGGACTCATCTTCCCTGGATGATGGAATGTCTGTTTATGGTGACTACGTTATTCTCTTCTTCTGTATGTTTCGTGTTCTTGATTGCCTGCTAGTTCGGCTGTCGAACATCCGAATAGCCGTAGTTTTGCTAGTATTCGGAATTTGTAAGGTTGAGTAGATATGATATTCTTAGCTCTATGCGTATGATGGCTGTTTCAGTGTATATGTGCGCTGTATGTCCCCGTTGTTGTGTATTGGTTGCGATTTCTCTTTCACGTCTTAGTTCTGAAAATTGAATTGGAGTCTCTTGTTTCCTCTAACTCAACTACACATATTTCCGCTTTATTACCCTCTTATTCAAAAAATGTTTGTTAATGGTTCTTTATGCATATGCTAATCCATCGTCATCTTATTGCATGTGAAATCATTCGCGAGTCCCTATGGACTTCGTTCTAGCTTGCACATCTTTGTTTAGCCGTAAAGGCTCAAAATTTCTTCGAGTCAAGGCCACGGGCGGAATCCAGAATTTCGTGGAGATTGAAGAAGAGCCAGGGCGGATTAGGAGATTGTCCTTGTTTTTTTTTATTTAGTTGTATTGTTGTAATTGGCATAAGCCCTTGTAGTTTTTTTTTCTTTTTTTTTCATTCTTCTTATTTCATTTTTGTATGTTTAGATTAGGACAGGTACAAAATGGGTCAAATACCCAAAAGCAGGTGGGTCCAACATTCGGTCAAGGCGAACAGAACCGAAGTTGAACCCAAATCTCTCTCTCCCTCTCTCTTTACTATTCGCTTACGTATTTGCTCATATTTCGTTAGTTTTAGGACTAGAAAACTCCAAATCCCTTTGAAGCGCCTTTCTATTTTATCAAGTTAAAACTAAATCTTGAAAACAATAAGTTTTTCAAAATTCGTAAAGTCTGTCTAGATAAAAATCTTAACTTTGACAGATTCGCAAAATACAAGATAAGCAACATATTTCGAAACTTATCAAAATTGCCTAGATAAAAATCAATAAGTTCAAAATTGCAAAAGCTAAAACAAACATAGTCAAATAAATTAATTGCTGGAAAATCGTAAGTTAGCGGAGTGTCTTAGGTGCCTTACACCTTCCTAAGACGCTAATAGGAATCCCGAACCCTTAAAATATTTTCAAACAGTTTTCCTGTTTTAAGTTGTTTAGAAAATAAAGTTTTCTTGATTTTTCTTAAAAAATTAAGTGGCAACTCCTAAAAGTCGAAAATAGCCTTAAAATAAAATAAAACTCTTTTCAAAAATAATTTTTCGATAAAACAATGACTCATGTGTTGAGGAACCTTTACTTCATCTAGTTTGTACAGTCAGTGAGTTTCCAGAAGTATTTTCTGATGACTAACCTGGAGTCCCTCCCGAACGAGAGATAGACTTTGGCATAGATATCATCCTAATACTCATCTTATCTCTATTCCTCCATACAAAATGGCACCCGTATGGTTAAAAGAGCTAAAGCAGTAGTTGAAAGATCTGTTAGATAAAGGCTTTATTCGACCGAGTGTCTCACTGTAGGGTGCTCCAGTCTTGTTTGTTAGGAAGAAGGATGTGTCCCTTAGGATGTGCATAGATTACCGTTGATACGCTCAAACTTACTTTTCAAATAAGAAGTAAAGCGTTCATATCAAGTAAAGAACCCAACTAATGAGGTTAGGATCGTTCCCACGAGGAAAATAGTTCAGACTTAACTTCAATATATTATTACAACTATTTAGTATATTATTTCCTTGGAAAACAAATACAATATAAGGGAGTTTTTTATTTCTAAATGAATGAAAATAACTAGCTAAATTAAAGGAGACAACTAATAGATTCAAATGTTGAAGTTTGATCAATTAATTAAAGTAACTAGGGTTTATGTGTTCCCCACAGGTTCCTAATTTGATAATTCTAACTATAACAAGTATTTCCTAGTATCTTGCATGCAAAGTGATAAGTTATGTATTTCTAAATCCTTGGTTCGGTATCTAAAATATTTTACTCCGCACCTTGGTCCGGCTACATGTGTTGCTATAGTAACCCTTACCTTTACCTCATATTAAGCATTGTGTTCGATATTTGACTAAGTTATTACCTCATACCAATCAATACTAGCCTATTAGATAGTATACGCTAAATATATGTTGATAATTCTTTTCCTATTATCTATCTCCTTGGTACGACAAGTAGCATTAAGGCGAGTTCTAACGTTGGCCATCCGTTAAAAAGACTCCTAAGCGAAAGAATAATCAATACATGCAAGACACAATTCTAGAATTATTATTTTAGTTAGATTTTATCTTATTATTCACCCATGGTTCACACAACCTAGTTATGGAGTTTAGTTACCCATAGTCATAATCACAATATTCATATATAGTCATATTCACAATATTCACTACATTAAGTTTGCTATACAACTTTTAGGATCACAATAGGACTTTCTTAGCTTGTAACATAGGTTCAAGGTCAGGAAGGGTATATGTAGGTATACTTTAGTGACTTTTTCCCTCCTTTACATATCGGCTAAACATACCACTTTTTATCTTTTTATTTAGCCTAGTTTCTCATGTTCTTTCACCTTGCTATTTTCCCTTCTTTCTTCATTTGTGTAAGTGACTTTCTTCTTTTCTTGTTTGTATTTATTGTATTTTTTTTATTTTTTTGTTTCACTTTTATTTCAACTGATTCTTGATTCACTTCACTTTTGTTCTTTCTCTCTCTTTGTTCTTTCAACCCCACTTTCCAGAGCATTTCTCATAATAGTCACCCTCAACTCATGGCTTTGCCATGAGTCAAAGTACACAATACCCAAAGTTGGGTCAGGGCCATAAAAAGGTTGTTTACTGCATTAGCCACCCTCAACTTATGCTTTGGGCATAAGCTGAGGTGCACATGTCCAAGGAGGGACCAGGGCAAACACATCATTCCCAGAAAAGATCAGTTGGGGTGAAAAAGAAAGGCCTAGTTTAAGCTCATATCATTTGGATCAAAGAAGGATTAATTTCATTTGGTTTTTTATAGGCTAAAAATGGGCTATATTGAACAAGGGCCTATGATCCTTTCCTAATTGTCTATTACAACGTACTTTTAGCAGGACTAACCAGGCAAGTTCTAACTCAGTACAAATAGTGAACTATTCAAATCTTCCTCACACTAACTTAACATCTCATTACTCTATTTAGACTTAGGGTCATGCAGTGGTGTATCTCTATGTCATGCTTAGAGCCACACTTTTATCAATTATTATGCCTAGTCATGCATCATTTTCATTTCATCAGGATATCAATTTTAGCCATCATGCTTCAGAGTTAGACTATGTACACAAGATATAGACATGCCAATTAAACAATAAAAATAATCAGTCTCTTAAGTAAAAAGAACGCATGCAAGAAAACCCCAAAAGACGATAGTGAATTGGTCTACTCAGATTTCACCCTATCACTCAATTTCCATTTACCCCACCCCCAAAAAAAAGACATGCAATTGTCCCCAATGCATAAAAAAATTCAAATACGAGAGTGGTAGGTGAAGTAAACCTGGGGCGCAAAGCGCCGACGATCAGCAAGTTGGTGGGTCCGTTTCCCCAGAAACCACTACGTCTATAATCTGGACACCCTCAGTAGCGTCATCATCAGCAACAACACTATCAGTAGTGCCTCCCGCTATCTCCACATTTCTGGAGCTAGATGGCCCAGCAACTGACTCTACAGGCCTCACCCGACGCGCCTCCTCATCAGCAAGCGAGGCTATCATCGCAGACTCCATCTCACGGCTCTCCTTCTTCCGTGCTCTAGCCTTATCCTCCTCTCGACCCTTATGCCTCTTGGCATGCTCTCGAGGGGGAGGTGGTGGAATCTCAGAAGTGGCGAATAAGGACGCCATCACTGTGTCCTCGGCAAGCTCTGCAGAAAGGGCCTCAGATTCATGCACCATAGCCTCTAGGATCATATCAATGTCTGCTCAAAGACTCTCGATCGCAGCCTGAAGGGTCGACAGATCCACAAGAGGGGCTGGCCGGGCTAGCACCCGCAACTCAAAAGCGTCAAAGCGCTGATGAACCTCAGAAATCTTCCGCTTTGTGTGCTGGACAATTCTCCGCTCCAAGCGCTCTTCTGCCTCAGCAATAGACCTCTGCATCTAAGGCTGGATGTGATGCAGAAGTGTAGCCATCTGTAACTCTAGTTTCTTGACCCTAGCAAGCGAGACCAGAGCGGGGAAAGGGACTGAGCAAGAGAAGCTACGGGCAGTGCTACTACCCGAGATAGACTCGATCGAGGTAGTGTTAGTGGTTTTAGAAGAAGCCTGCAGCCTGTGCCACCGTATCGGCCAGATTGTCACCATGTGGAGGCAACTCTTGACGGGGACCTTTACGTGGAGCCAACTCATTGGCCTCATCCCTGATGAGGACAATATCAACAGTGCCCAGGGAGGTCTTGAGCTGATTAATGTTCCTGATGGGCACACCTGCGGACTTGCATAAAGAAAATATCATGCACGCAAAAGGGTAAGTAGTTGTGACCTTAAAAGCCCTCTCGTGCATGACCGCCTGTAGAAGCCAAGAAAAGTCCACCTCAAACCCGGCTGTCATTGCCGCCATCAAAACTGCACAATCCCATGTGACTATATTATCAACCGATATGGGGGAAATGCAGTGGCGGATAATCAACCAGAAGAACTTAGCCGTGAAGGTCAGGTTAGCCTTTTTGATGGATCCCTTCAGCTCGGTTACCCAGTCAGCACCCTCTCCATCAACAGACAAGTGCAAGGCCATCCACCTCTTGGTGGTCTCTCTTAGCCATGGCTCACGCAAGAATTAGCCATCTTTGATAATTTGCCACCGATAGTCAAACTCGGTGGTGAGAGGGGTCCGGTTTGCATCAACATCCTTGCCGTATAGATACCGGTGGATGGATATCCAGGGAGATATCAACCTAAATGCCACGTACTCGGGCATGCTCAAGTGGGTATTTGGCGGGGGAAGCCCGCCTCTCAATCTTGATTTGAGAGTATCCACGTAGGAGATTATGGATCGCTGGCATAGTAGGGAGACTTCCCGTAAGGACCCGCATCTCCAATGTAAGGGTCCGTGTCATGACTCCATTTTCATTAAGAAACTTTTCATCTGAATAAACTTGATACAGCGCGTCGACACACCACCGGTTGGGCTGGTTGGCAATCGGGGTGAGAGCACGAGTCGGTGAGCCAGCTGTGGATTCAGAACTGTCAGCCTCATCAGACAAGGCAGACTGTGCAGCTGTGGCGGGTACAGGTACTTCAGCAGACTCAGAGGCTTCCTCCGACCATGAAACTCCTAAGGAGGCAGACGCTTCTTCTTCATGAGTAGCTGCCCTAGAAGGTGTGCCGGTCAGTGTGCGCTTCTCATCAGACTGCGAGGCAATGACTATGCCGGACGCCACCTCTTTGGACGTAGCTCTGGCAGCACATGCAGCTCGGAATGGAGTGGCAGTGCCTAGGGGCATGTACTTGGGGTCACGCTCATCATCAGATCCAATGACCAAGCGGGCAGAAAGGGCGACAGACTTTGATGCCAACGTGTATAAACTCGATCTTGTTTTAGTACAATAATAGATAGTACCTGTGAAGAATCAATATTAGTGCGAGAAGGAGCAAATAAGACGAGCAAAAACGAAACAAAATAAATAAAAGAGTCAAGATGTAATAACATTTCTATAGTAATAGTGAAGCACAACGGACCAGGTGACAGATCGTCGTGAGTATAACGGACCATCGTGGGGGTCCGTCGTGTCTTATTTCCACTATGATGATGTGAAGTCCCCTAAAGGAAAGTCTCTTACAAGTATTACGGATAAGAAGGACGGACCGTCATGACAATGATGGTCCATCATTAATGTCCGTTGTGGGGTACTTAGAAAAGAGAATGGAGACCCTTAGGAGAAGGGTCTCTGACCATCACAACGATTATGCATGATGGACCGTCGAGGATATGATGGTTTGTCGTAGATCTCCGTCAGAGGACACTTAGAAAAAGTATGGAGACCCTCAGGAGATAGGTCTCTGACAACCATGACGGTTGTGCAGGACGGACCTTCGTGGGTATGATGGTCCGTCGTAGATGTCCGTCAGAGGACACTCAGAAAAAAAGTAGGAGACCCTTTGAAAAAGGGTCTGTGACAACAAGAACGGTTGTGCAGGACGGACCATTATGGTAACGACGGTCCGTCGCAGGTGTTCGTTGGTGGAAAATTTGAGAAAATTTGACAGCAAGATTATGGGGGTGTTGGGATGGACCCTATGACGGTCCTTCATCGGGGTCTCATTCTGTCATTTAGTAATAGAATTGGGGATGCCACAATCATCCCCTATGACCCAAATGGAATTTTTAGTGTTTAACCTACATGTGTCTAACCCAAATACCTAGTACATTAGCAATTCTAAAGCACCTATTTCTAGAGTTTGAACAAGAAACTTTTGAGGATTCTTAACCTAGGTCAGACAAAATTTGGATTAAAGACTAAACCCATCAATAAGAAATAGGCTAATACTAATTGATAAATAAAAATTCAATGTAAATGGGTAGAAATCAGAGACATATACCTTAGAATTTGAGAAAAACAAGCGAGGAGGTAGTTGTTGATCAAGAAGAGAACCACAACAACAGACTCCGACTAGTAAAGAGTTGATTTTAGGAATTGGGGAATTTGGGGAAATGATTGGTTGAAAGAGAGGTAGGAAATAGGAATTTTAAAAGGGAGGGAATGGGAGAAGGAGGTAAAGAAACCGTTTAAATGAAGGGGTAGGGGTTATATAGGTTGATATTTTTTAAAAGTTCCCAGCAGGGTCGAGTTGGATACGCTCATTAATGACGTGATGAGTCCCCGACGACAGTCCTACGCAATTGAGACGATCCGTCATTGGTTCCATCGCGTGTTCCCTAGTTTTGAAAATAAATAAAACATGTACCTGGAATGAGAGATTCATGCGACGGTCCGTCGCTTTCGTGATGGGCCGTCGATGGGTCCATCAATGACTGCTGCAGAGTGATTTTCTGTAGAATTTCCTGGTGATATGCCTACAAATTTAAAACCCATAATTAGAAAATGCTACTATGACTATAAAGAAAAACTATAAGTATTGGGTGTCCTCCCAACAAGCGCCTGATTCAACGTCACGGCACGACTGAGGACACTTGATTACTCAGTCTTCGTCAAGACGGTATGCCTCGATCATTTCATTTACTGATTCAGTATGCCCGAAATAGAGTTTTATTCGTTCTCTATTCACCTTAAACCACACTCCCTCCTTGGTTTCTTACTCAACTGCTCCATGAGAGAATAATTAGGTAATCAAGTAAGGTTTAGTCCATTTGGACTTGAGCTTGCCCGGAAGCCAACGCAAACTAGTAGTGTCTAAAAGCACCAAATCATCAACCATAAACTCTTGTTTTTCACTTTTTAGTTAATAATCCTTCTTCATCTTTTGTTTGTAGGATATAGCAGATACCGATTGGAGCTCACCGCTCTGCCTCATGGACCTACAATTGTTGAAGGTAGCTTCTTCATTGTTCAACCAAAATTTCATTTGCCCCTTTTTAATATCAACTAAGGCTCTACCCGTAGCAAGGAATGGCCTCCCAAGAATAATAGGCACTTCAAAATAGACTTCACAATCAAGAATAACAAAATTTACCGGAAATATGAACGACTCCACTATTACTAGAACATCATGGAGTATCCCTATAGGCCTTTTCATTGTTCGATCGGCCATCAGTAGCATCATGGTAGTGGGTTTTGGGTCACCCAAACCCAACTTTTTGTAAATCAAGAGGGGCATGAGATTTATGCTTGCCATCAGATCACATAATGCTTTCACAAAATGTAATGACCCGACTGTACAAGGAATAGTGAATGCACCCGGAACTTCTTTCTTTTGTACGAGAGATCTTATAGCAATAACAATACAATGTTGCATTCTATCATCACCCTCTAAAGTGACCAATCTTTTCTTTGTAACCAGATCTTTCATAAACTTGGCATAACCATGCATTTGTTCTAGAGCTTCTACCAAAGGGACATTGATAGAAAGCTGATTCAACATTGTTATAAAATGCCAATATTTACCATCATCGGTCTTTTTCACTAATCTCTGACTAGGCATGGAAATTACCTTTATAGGCACTTCAACATCTTTTGTTGTGTTATCTTCTACTTCACCACTACCCTTTATCACCTTATCATTATCTTTTATCACCTTTTTCTCCTTAGACGGCATAGGTGGGTCAATGGTCTGCTTACCACCCCGAGTAGTGATTGCCATACAGTGTTCGTCATTTTCCGGATGTTGGACAGTGTTGCTAGGAAGAGTGCCCAGTTGACGTGCATCGACTTTCTGCCCAATACCCGCAAAATCACTCCTTAACTTTTTAATGTGCTCATCATTAGAATCGAACCTCCTCATCATTTTGTGCAACAAATCCTCAACTAGCGCCATACTATCTCAACCATCCGTAGGTTTAACTTCACAATTTTGAGGAGGGACATAGAGCTCATTCCTATCATTTCTGTTACCATACTTACCCCTGTTGAAGTTGTTGTCGTGGTTGTAGTTTCCATCTCGGACATAATGACCCTCACGGATATAGTTACCATAGATCTGACCTTGGTTTCCTTGACCTTGGCGCCAATTCTCTTGATTTGAACCTTGGGCACTCAGTCAGAAACCCCCATCTACTCATTTACCACATATGAATCCTCCGCAAAATAGCATTCATAATTTGGTGGGGGTGCTTTAGAAAAGTAGTTAACTGCATTTATATTTTTGCACCCTCAATGATATGTTTAAATACCAACCCAAGCTCGGTTCTCATCTTATCCATCTCTTCACGAATCTCATCTATGGCTGGGTTGTGAGTGGATTGTACTGCGAAGGTATTTCTCCCAGTACCTGACTTCCTAGTACTCCAAGCTTTATTGTTCCCGTACATTTTCTCTAACTTTTCGGCAATCTCAGCATAAGGACACTACCCATAAGAACCACCCGCTATAGTATCCAACACCGCTTTATTATTATCATTTTGTCCCCGATAGAAGTATTTTTTCAGCGACTCATCATCTATACGGTGATTTGGGACGCTTCTAAAAAATCGAGGTAAAACTATCCCGAGAACTACTAACTGACTCTCCTTGTAGTGCCACAAAGTTTTTCACTCTGTCTTTGTGGTTTAGTTTCTTGGAGACCGGGTAGTAGCGTGCTAAGAAAACGTCAAGTAGTTGGTTCCAAGTGAAAATTGAGTTAGAAGGGAGCTCAGTGAACCAAATAGCAGCCTCTCCCATCAGTTAGAGAGGAAACACTCTTATCCCGATTACATCAAAGTCCAAGTCACGCCTCTCTGCACAACTTTTACACACTGCCCTTACCTTAGCTATATGGGCATGTGGATCCTCAGAAGGTAGCCCTGATAACAAACCTCTGGCAGTGAGCATTTGCATCAAGCTACTAGTTACCACAAAGGCGTGGCCTGGTGGTAGAGGGTGCAAGACAAGTGGCCCATCGGAGTCTGTTATATCGTCATAGCCTCTACAGTATTCTTGGGGATGTGGAGCGGGATTTTTTTCCCTCTGTTGGTTTACACCCGGAGCATCGGGTAACTACTGAACATGAACATCAACCGCAGCTGGGATGTTCTGGCTTGGATCATTATCATTAATACCAAATTTTTGATTCATGTTGCATAGTGTACGCTCTAATTCTTGATCGTAGGGAAAAAAGGGTTCTCTTCCTCTCCATGTATTTGGCATACAAGGAAGATAGTTTAGCAAGAATAAAAAAAACAAGAAACAAAGTAAATTCAAGAAAATATCGACTAAACTATAGTAATAAGTTTAAGTTAATATAAAATCTACTTTCCCCGACAGCGGTGCCAAAATTTGATATGCTCAAACTTATTTCTCAAATAAGAAGTAAAGCGGTCGTATCAAGTAAAGAACCCAAATATTGAGATTAGGATCGTTCCCACGAGGAAAATAGTTCAGACTTAACTTCAACATATTATTACTACTATTTAGTCAATTATTTCCTTGGAAAACAAAGAAAATAAAAGGGGGGGTTTTATTTCTAAATGAATGAAAATAACTAGTTAAATTAGAGGAGACAATTAACAGATTCAAATGTTAGAGTTTAATCAATTATTACAAGTAACTAGTGTTTACGTGTTCCCTACAGGTTCCTAATATGATAATTCTAACAATAACAATTCTTTCCTAGTATCTTGTATGCAAAGTGATAAGTTATGTATTTCTAAATTCTTTGTCTGGCATCTAGAAATTTTCACTCCGCACCTATGTACGGCTACGTGTGTTGCTATACAAACCCTTACCTTTACTTCATATTAAGCATTGTATTCGATATTTGACTAAGTTATTACCTCGTACCAATCAATATTAGCCTATTAGATAGCATACACTAAATGTACGTTGATAATTCTTTTCCTAATATCTACCTACTCGGTCAAACAAGTCGCATTAAGGCGAGTTCTAACGTTGTCCATCTGTTAAAAAGACTTCTAAGCAAAAGAATTGTCAATACATGCAAGACTTTATTCTAGAATTGTTATTTTAGTTAGATTTTATCTTATTATTCACCCATGGTTCCCACAACCCTAGTTATGGAGTTTAGTTACCCATAGTCATAATCACAATATTCATATATATTATATAAGAATTCATACACTTACTTCAACGAGAAAGAATAAAATCCAGAAATTTACTTAATTAATCGACAAAATCACCAACAATCAACTCCAGAGAAAAGTGTAACAATCCAAAGTGTAATAATCAAAATAATCTACTCACAAAGAATCTAACATAACAGTGTCCAATCACCTAAAGTCTAACCGTATGAGAGTCTAACCCCAGAAATGAGGTTTTTACAATTATTTATAAAAAAACAAAAACTAATAAAAGAAGGACTCTTATTGCTGGAAATCTGTAAAAACTCGGCTGGGTAGACGGACCTCGCGATGGATCGTCGTGGTCATGACGGGCCTACATGGACTCTGTCGTCCCATACTTTGCAAATTCTTCTGCTTCTCTCTCATTACCCTCAATGGCAGGTATGATGGATCGTCACATGCACAACAGTCCGTCGAGGGTCTTCGTTCAATAATACTTGAATTCTTGGAATTTGGGTACTGGGAATACTTCTCTGATCATCATGAAGAACCTAAAGGCGGACCATGCTCACTAAGACGGTCCGTCACGCACTTCATCACCCCACACTTGGTTAGACTTCCCCATCTTCCTTTAGCAGCCTTACTACAATGCCACCTACGGACCGTCACAGGCATGACGGACCGTCACCAGCTCTGTATGTGGTAATTTTTGTACATTTTTTGCTCAAGAACTTCCACGTTCATCTTTAAACAGATTTCCTGCAAATAAAGAGAAGCTTACATTAAATTTAATACAAAAAGGTTTTTGGACACACACTAAACTTTAGGGAAAAACATTAAAAATACCATGAAACCACGGTATATCAACCGTCAACTAAATAAGGTGACCATGAAGAATAAATATCCTCTTACAAGGATAGATGACCTTTTTGATAAACTTTAGGGTGCTTCATGTTTTTCCGAGATCGACCTCAGATTAGAACATCATCAGTTGAGACTAGGGGAGATATTCCCAAGACATCTTTAGAACAGGGTATGGGCATTAAGAATTTTTGGTTATGTCCTTTGGTTTGGCAAATGTACCTGCAACGTTCATGGATCTTATGAATTGAGTCTTTAAACCTTATTTAGATTTGTTTCTTATCATCTTCATTGATGACATACTGATTTATTCAAGGAACGAAGAAGATCATGCTAGTCAGCTAAGGATTGTTTTTCAAACATTGAGAGACAAAGAATTGTATGCCAAGTTCTCCAAGTGTGAGTTCTGGCTTAAGTCTGTGGCACTCTTAGGCCACATTCTTTCAGTTGAAGGTATTAGGGATGTTCAGAGTTGTCCTAGACCATTATATTAAAATCTTGGGTTTGGCTGCATATTATAGGATATTTTTTGAAAGATTTTAATCTATCTCCTCTCCTTTGAACAAGTTAATCCAGAAGACAGTCAAGTTTCAACGGTCTGAAGCTTGTGAGAAAAGCTTCAGGATTTGAAAAAGAGATTCACTACCGCTCCAATTTTGACCTTAACAGAGGGTACTCATGTCTTTCTGGTGAATTGTGATGCATAGAGAGTTATCTTGGGCTATGTATTAATAGAGAATTGTAAGGTTATAACTTATGCCTCTATATAGTTGAAGGTTCATGAGAAGAATTATCCAATTCATAACTTAGAATTAGCTGAAGTAGTATTTGCATTAAAGTTATGGTGTAACTATTGGTATTGAGTTCATGGGGATATATTCACTAATCACAAGATCCTCCAAGATAATTTCACTCACAAAGAGCTCAACCTCAGACAAAGAAGGTGGTTGGAATTACTCAAGGATTATGACATGAGTATTCTTTACCACATAGGTAAGGCTAATGTGGTTTCTGATGCCTTAAGCAGGTTGTCCATGGGAATTACTTCCTATGTCAAAGAAGAAAAAAAGGAGTTAGCAAAAGATGTGCACAGACTTGCACGTTTGCGAGACATGCTTATGGATTTCATAAAATGAGATATAGTGGTGACCAATTGGGATGAATCATCCTTGGTGTCAGAGGTGAAAGAGAAGCAAGACCAAGACCCTATTTTTCTTGATTTGATGACAAGTGTCCATATCCAAAGAGTTTGGCCTTCGAACAAGGGGAAATGGTGTGTTGAAATACCAAGGCAGATTATGTGTACCTAAGGTGGTTTGACTCCAAGAGAAAATCTTGGAGGAGGTTCATAGCTCCAGATATTCCATTCATCCGGGTGCTACCAGAATGTACCATGATTTGAGAGAAGTATACTGGTGGGAAGTCATAAAGAAAGATATTGATGAGATTGTTGCCGATTGTCCAAATTGTCAACTAGTGAAAGTGGAATACCAAAGGTCTGGAGGTTTATCTCAGAATATAGAGATTCCAAAATGGAAGTGGGAGATGATTAATATGGACTTCATCACAGGTTTTCCAAGATCGTGAAGGCAACATGATTCCATTTGGGTGATTCTTAATCGAAAGAAAAAGTCTTATTCAGTTGAGGATTATGTTGGGTTGTACCTTCAGGAAGTGGTAAGACTTTATCGAGTTCCGATCTTCATTATTTCATATAGAGATGTACAATTTACTGCATAATTCTGGAAATCTTTCTCGAAAGGTTTGGGTCCCAAAGTCAACTTGAGCACTACTTTTTATCCTCAAACATATGGAAAAGCAGAGCATACGATCCAGACCTTAGAAGTTATGTTAAGAGTTTGTGTTATCGACTTCAAGGGAAATTGGGATGATCATGAACCTCTTATTGAGTTCACTTACAATAATATTTATTATTCGAGCATCTAAATGGCCCCACATGAAGCTCTTTATGGGAGAAGATGTAGATCTCCTAGTGGGTGGTTTGAAGTTGGTGAAGCAGGGTTTATAGGACCAGATTTAGTTCACAAAGCTATGGAGAAGGTTAAAGTGGTTTAAGAAAGGTTGAAGACAACACAAAGTCGCCAAAAGTCCTACAAAGATGTTATAAAAAAGTCCATTAGAGTTTGAGGTAATTGATTGGGTGTATCTTAAGGTTTCACCTATGAAAGGATTTATGAGGTATGTTAACAAGGGAAAACATAGTCCTCTGTATATTGGACCTTATAGAATCTCCAAGAGAGTGGGAAATGTGGCTTATGAGTTGGAGCTACCCCAAGAGAATGAGGGGATTAAGGATAACTGATCCTATAAAGAAGTTTCAGTCCATATTTTGGATTGGCAAGTTCGTAAGTGGAGGAAAAAAGAAGTTGCTTTAGTGAAGGACATTTGGAGGAACCAATTTGTTGAAGAAGAGACTTGGGAAATAGAGGAGGATATGAAGAAGAGATATCCACATGTCTTTGAATACGGAGAGAATGCAAATCAAGGTACTAAAACTCTCTTCTGAGCAATTTATAGAATTATGCATAAGCATGTTACTACGTACTTTTGTTGTTAAGTGCTGAAATAATATTACTATCCTTATCTTAGAGAAAAAAATTCTCATTCGAGGATGAATGTTCCTAAGGGGGAGATACTGTAACATCTCGTATTCTAGATAAGCTAAGGTTAAGCTAAGAAAAACAAGAAGAATCAAATTTGGAAATAAGTAAGACAAACTGGAAAATTTCTAGATTTCAAAAGTGATTTTTGATCATTTTCAAAGGGCCAGAATTCCCATATTAGGAGAAGTTTGGGTTATTTATTTATATGGATAAAAAAAATTTGAAAGATTTTTTTAACAACGCCAAGTTTGCGAATTTCCAAGGTCGTATGAGGGAGATATGACTTTCGAAAGTTGGGTTGTTGAGCAGGGAAAGTTCCAAAATAAGATTTGTTTAGGGTGTTTTGGTCTTCTCCTATGTTAATTATTAAATTCGTTATCCCATTCAGTTTACACACATAGAAGTAAGCTAGGGTTATGAGAGAAAGGAGATAAGAGGATAAGGGAGAAGAAGACGCAAGAACGCCAAGAATTCGTTCGGGGATTTCCTCGGGGTTGATACCTAACAAGGTATACAAGATCATTCGGTGTTGAGTCCTTTCACCCACCCTTATTTTGATTCATTGCTGAAATTTATAGTTAATTGAAAGGAAATTTTGAAGTTCTTGATAAAATTTTTGAAGTTGTTGGTTCAATTGTTATTGATCTCTGTTAGTTTCGCTCCATATTTACGACCTGTTTTGAGGTCCAAACTATTGTGTAATAAGTTTTAGGGATCCAAAGTGTTTGGGGTGGGATCCATGGGAGTTGGGAAGGTTTAGATATGAAAAACAAAGAAGAAAATAAAAAAAAACTCGTTGGAGACATGTTGGGGAGCCTCGCCTCTCAGAGCGCTATATCTCCCTGAAGACCCTATTCTTTCTCTATCTTTTTGAACTATTTCCTAGGTGATGTACCTTTCACTCTTAGTTCATTCCAACACTCTATAGCACAACTAATCATCATGAAATCATCCATAAACATGATATCATGATCCTTTAATCCATAATCCAATTCAAGGAAAGTTAAGATTAAAGTCAAGAAAGTAAAGAGTCAAGTCTAGGAGTTAAGAAGCAAGTCAAATTAAAGTTATCAAGTTTTCTAAAGATTTTCACAAACGTTTTCACTTTGTTGTAAATACTTAAAGTTCAAATCAAGAAAGAGTAAAGAGTTGAGTTCATTTGTCAGAAGCTTTAAGGGAACTAAGTATTCCCTAGGATTTAAAGTTTCAAGTAAGCAAAGATTATCAAGTTGAGTTCACTTCTCAAGAGTTAGAAGGGAACTAAGTATTTCCTAAGGATTTAAACAAAAAGGCTTTCGAATTTTAGAGAAGGAAGGGATGCTAGCTAGACTTCCACAGAGCCTATGGCTAGTTTTAATAGAAGAAAGAGGAAACTATGATTTCCAAGAGAGCTCTTTAAAAAGCTATGTTTTGAGCACTAATATCAAACCACGGAATTAGCATATTTTTAAACATAAGAGCAAGTGTATTATTGGGAGTAGCATTGAGCACCAATATGGGGGAGATTTCAGATAACTCACAGTCCCCACAAACCATGCTAGACACCATTGGTAGAAAATGGTCATACTTTTTAGATGATTCCTTTACATAATTTACTAGTGCATCGATTAGGCAATTCAACTCTCATACCTTTGGCTGGGTATAGGATGTGTTGGCATCATGCGGTAGACCGCTGTATGATCGTTGTAGCTCTTAATTGATGGTTGTCGGTTACATAATATCCCTCAGGTAAATTGTATTTTTATACACAACAACATTTTATTTTAATAATGCATCATTATTGTATCTTATATACATCTCAGACATGATTGGGTACTTGTATATATATACTGAGAGTTGCATTTATTTTAACTACGTATATTGAATAAGAGTTCGTAGATCATGGTTGAATAGAGTCAAGGTAACTATTCATTGTTACTCCTTTTCAAGCCTATGTTTTGTTTAGCTTTCCAACTCGCATACTCGTACATTCAATGTACTGATGCCTGTTAGCTTGTATCATTTTATTACGCAGACACATGTAACCAGGATCAGCATGCGGCGTTTCGTGGATCTAGATTGAGCTCCAAATTTAGTGGTGAGCCTCCTTGCATTCAAGAGGACATAAATTTCTTTTGCTTTTAGTATTCTAGTTTTAGGATGTTATAGGGTCTGTCCCAACATCCCTGTTCAGTCAGTTTAGAGTCTTTGTAGGTGCTAGTATTTAAGTTTAGAGTTTATTGTATTTAAGTTTAGAGTTTATTGTTGCTTGTTGAGACTTAAGTGCCATCATGCCCAGATATTATATGAAGCACTTTCTGTTAAACCTGTCCTATTTCTTGCTTAAGATCAGCTTAGTCTTTCGTTGAGTTAAGTATGCAAGGCCAAGGGATCACTTGTGGTCCAGCAATGATCTTCGAGTTTTAGTCCCGCCCAGGGTGTAGACTCTGGGTGTGACATAGATTATTTTTTTAAAGGGATAATGAATAAGTACGCCCCTAGCCTATGACGAAAACCCCACTGACACACCTAAACTTAATAAAGATCTTATTACTCCGTTGAACTCATTTTGTTCGCATTTTTGTTTGCCTTTTTGTGTTGATGTGGCATATTCAACAACCCAACTTGGTTGTGTTTGTACACACTCGCGCGCCTTGTGTGTTTGTGTGTGTGTGTGTGTGTATGTGTATATATGTGTGTATATATATGTATACACATATATATATAAATATAATTTTTTTATTAAAAAATTCTCAATTTTTTAAAAAAAAATCATAATTTTTTTTAAAAATATTTTTTTCTTTTTTAAAAAAGTTCTTTTTTTATCTTGCATTTTAAGTTAAGTTAATACACATTTTTTTACCTTGTATCGAGACTATATTATTACTTACATTCATTTTTTTCTTTTATTTTTTTATTGAGTTTATTTATTTTCAATTCAAATGTCTAGTTTTTAGAATAAGTAAATTTTTAACGGATATCAAAAGAAGTGAAGAAATTCAAATCAAACATAAACATATTAAAATATAGTAAAGGACAATTTTAAATTATTTTTTTATACAAACACAATTTACTAATAATAATTAAAGTGAAAAGATGATAAATTATTTGCAAAAAAATTTAAAGTGAAAAGAAATTAAAATAAATATTTTACAAAGAAAGAAACAAAAATAATTAAATATATATAAGTTTTATTATACATAAATATGTGTACTAAGTAATTATAAAGTTACAAATTAAAAAATAACATGTGTCCAATTTGTGCGCTAATCACTTGCCTTCAAGAGAGTGTGCACACTCTATATGACATGTCAGCATTTGTGGTGTATTTAAGTATGTGTATGCAATTTCATTCATAGTCTTAAGAGTACTTATGCATTTTCACTTTTTTGAAAGTTAAACAATTTATATTTATAAACTACGTGAAAATATGAATTTGTTTAAAAATCAAAAATCGAAATGTATCACATAGAAAAGAGGTTTGATAAATTATTATCTCTCGCTTGCTTTTTACTTGTCATATTTTTACTTATACTAATATTTGAAGATATAATTTTTTATTATATTTGATATGAAGAAATTGTAATTTTAGTATTTTTTGTATAGTTTTTGACTATTTAATTTTTTATTTTAAAATACTTTATTACTCTTATCTAATTTATCATTGAAAGTAAACAATATTAATTTTATAAAATATATAAAAAAAATATCATATAAATTAAAAGGAAATAAATAATATTTGAATCATCACTGCAAATATTTTCCTCGTATGTAATCTTTTCAATTATAACCATACGGTAAAACCTCGTCAAATTAATATAGTTAGGACTATGAAATATTATTATTTTATAGAGATATATTTAAATCAATAAATTAATATTATAAATTTAAAGAGTGTTTTAAGGTTCAACCTTGTGATATTGGAATAAATAGAGCTTTCATGTTGTATCACCGCAATAGATTTTATTGAAGAATATTAAAAGGTTATAAAGGCGGACAAACTAATTAAGAAAACATAAATGATTTGAATGCTACCAACATTGCAATCCCGACTTTGAAAACAAATATTCAACAAGAGACAAAAAAAATTATTTTTGACAGTGCAAAATTTGTTTGAATGATGAAATCTCAATGATTTTGAATGGACCCACTCGTGAAAATGTTATTCATTTACTTGAGGTCATAATTAATATTCTCTATTACCCCAAAAAAGTGGATGTGAATAATCTGTTGAATTACCGAGGTGATAATGATACATGATTAGAGATTCAGAATTTGGAAGAAATTGTGGATATCATAAATAATAATTTTAATACTGAAGTTGAATATGAAACAATACCTTTAAAATCATTTATGTGTAATAAAACACTTATTGCATCTGGAACTCTTCACAATGTTATGGTGCATTTAGAAAAGTCAACAATGAAACTTTTGAATGCAATAAGAAAATGTAGAGATGAACTTCAACATGATTTAGAGTTTAACAAAAAACGATACATAATAAGATCATTCTCTTAGTTATATTTGATATGAAAAAATTTATAATTTTTGTTTTTTAATATATCTTTTGATTGTTTAACTTTTATTCTAAAAACATTTAGAGGGAGAGAAAAAGGGTTGAGTTAGAGAGTTCGCAGCAAGATGATATGATAGTTGCAGAGAATGAGGTTATATTTAATGTCTCGGCTAGGTATACTTTGAAAATAATTTCCATTGAGACTTAGAGAGTGAGAAGGTTTGTTAAGAATTTAATTATTTTGATTCAAATAGGAATTTCTCAAATTACCACTTATACTGTTCCTTTTCAGAAAGTCAGAGATGTTGTCAAAGAGTTGGAGATATTTGATGTGCGAGATTTGAGTAGTATGAGGACAAGAGGGACCATCAATTAGGTGATTTGCGTAGTGCTGCTCCTAAGTGTTGAGATTACTCAAGGAGAGGTTATCACTCTTAGTCTAACAAACTCATGTTCCAATACCAGTGTTCGAGGTTGATTAATTTAAGCATAATTTTTCTAGTTTGATACATACTTCGCATGGTTCATCTTCTAGCTTGACCTATAGGTTGTGGAGGGCATTCTGATCGTTCAGGTTTCTTCATCAGCCTACATCTCATATTTACCTTAGTATCCTTATTTAGTATTTTGTTAAAGTCAAGTTTCAATCAATGACCATAAATTTATTTATTTGGATTAATCAATTTGACCAATAGACATGAATAATTTACTTCACTTTTTCTATGTTGGTCAAATATAAATTTCTTAGGATATTAGCTTTCAACGGTAAAATAAGAAGAATAAAGTCATTTATGAATTAATTTTGTGAAATGACGAGTATTAAAGAACATCTATTTTTTATAAAGACAACATTTAAAACAAAACGAATGGAGTATTTTTTAAAAAATTCTTTCTACCATATATTTCAAGAGATAAGTTTCAAAACCACACCTAAACTATTCCATTTTTTGAGTTTCATACCTAAACTATTGAGAGTGTGAGTTACATTCCTAAACCATCAATTTTAGGTTTGAGAAACACACCCTAGTGGTGTGCGTAATAAACATTCCTTTTTATTTGGAAAAAATCTTGACATATGACATTTTACATTGATAAAATATTCCACCTTGACCAAAAAAATTATAATAACTATTAGTACTAATTAAAAACTAAAGTATTTCTGTCCATAAAAAAATTACTTTTTTTTTAAAAAAAAATAAACAACATACACCCCCTCCACCACACCCAATAAACCACCCATTATTCATCACCGCAAGAACTCTCGCATAGCTATCACTTGTCTTTCCTAAAGCAAACCAGGCTGAAGACAGTAGAGAATGAATTTTTATTACGTTATCCAGATCGTTTCTCCAAGGAACTCATCCCCTCCCCAACCCCCAACCCCCACCCCTTAAAATTTGATATATTTTTTTAAAAAATAATTAATCTATCCCATCCTATTTAACTCCTCTGCTCCTAATTTTTATTTTATTTTTACATTATTTTCATTTTGTGTTAGATATACACGTACATATAGTTTTAGAGAAAAAAAATTCTATTAGTGTATCGAATATAAAATAAATGTAAGAAATTAAACAATGTCTTATAGTGCCAAGTAAATAATATTTTGATTTGTACAATATCTAACACAAAATGAGGAAAAAAATTAAAGCGCTGAATTAGGTGAGGTGGGTAGAATTATTTCTTAATAAATAAAATAATATCTAAATTAGTATTTGAAGAATGATGGGAGAGATCAAGTACAAAAATAATTAAATTCTTTTATAAGAAAATTTAAACAAAAATGAACTTTAAAAAAAATTTCATTGGGGGGGGGGGGGGTTAGAGGAGAGGGTAAGAAAAATATTTTACATTTTATTTTATAAATGAAATATCTTCTTTTTGGATACTGATTTTTTAATTTTTAAATTTTAATGATACTAATAATTTATTTAATTTTTGTCAATGTTGAATATTTTATCCATGTGGAGTGTGATGTGAGAATTTTTTAAAATAAAAGAGAGAGTGTTACACACACCATGGTGAGAGTTGTATAAAAGAGAGATGTGTGTTTATCAAACTAAAAGTTGATAGTTTAGGTATGAAAAGCACCCTCTCAATGAAACGATCAGGTTCCGCCTTTAACCAAAAGCCAATGAGTAGAAAATTTGGGTACGAAACATTTTAGTAAAATCTTAAAATTTAATTTTTAACCTTGTTTAGATTTGGACGAAATTGACGCACTTAAAGTCTAGAGAAATCAGGTAACAATGATGTGGTTATTTATGATTTGATTTGAGGAATGGATCGAAAATGCGTTAAATAATTTTTAAGGCATTACGAAATTGAATTTGGTTAATTAGATCTCAGAAATTGACCTAAGCGTGAAAGGAATTTTTTGAGTGTTGTTAATTGAGGGTGTGTTGTGAAGTGGGATTTTTGAAATTGTTGAAGGAACTCTCTGTTTCGTTCATGCTGCTTAGGCGCTTGTTTTTCCTCTATGGTGAGCTGCTACAATGGGATTTGGGCGCTTAGGCAGGCTCAATGGAACTAAAAGTCTTTAATAGCTCACTGCCTTAGGACTGCCACTTTGGCGTGTATTTTGGTCGCTCTGGTGCCATTGCTGTGGCAGGATGGGTGCCTCTATGGTGGGCTAGACACGACTCAATGTGGTTAATGAACCCCTAAACGACCTTATTTGTCACTTTTCAAATTTTAGAGCTAAGGAACGAATCCATGTGATTCTTACTCATTTTTCACCATTCTTAAGGATAACGGTAAGCTTTCCATTCCCAAATTCATTTTTTGATCCGTAGAACGCAATAGGATGGGTTAATATTGATGGGGAGGGTTTTTATCTCATAATTCATGGTGAAAACAACCCTAATAGGATCATGGAATGATCTAGGGTTTGTTAGTAATCCGGGTAATTAATGATTATCTATTGATTCTCATGTCATATTTATTGCTTGTAGACCACGAACAAGCAGAACAAATCCGAAAAGGGAACAATCAAGTTTCTTTGGATTTCAAGATTATTTCGAGGTAGGTGATGGTTGTGATTCTATGATTGTATGATATATGTTTGTTCTTGCTTCATTATAATGCATGTATGTATGCGAATGTTTCATGATCGATCACACTAATTGTAAATGAGTATGAACACATGACTATATGCCATGAATAACTTCTTAATTTTATAATTATTGAGAATATACTTGTGAATGTGATTGTGGTGTATTGATGGATCATATTGCCACGTACCGACATGACTGTTTGGGATCAGTTTCCACGTTTCGATATAAAAATGGGACGGATTGCCACATTTCGGCAAACTAACATGGATCAAGGACCATGTTTCGGTGTACTAACAATTTCGGTTTGGTTCCATGAAAGGATGAACTACTTGTGATAAAATGTATAAAGTTAAGTATCTGTTAATCAATATTGCTATATTCGATATATTGTATGGTTATAATGTTGTATGACTTTCTTATATTACACTAGCGGGATACCAGTGATCCTACCAGTACATGATGGTTTTGTACTGCATCTGCACTTGCTCTTATTTTTATTAAGTAGAAGACATCTTCCGGTGGCTATTGGCATACCTCGTTAGAAGATCTAAGATCGTGTTCATGTCCAAGGGTGAGCTAGCATCTTCCGGGTTGCTTTGGGTTTTCTTAGAGTCTATCCATATTACAAACTTAGACTAGTTCTTTATATAGTTTGTTAGTTAGGATTATGACCTTTCTTATTTAGACATTGCCTATTTAGACATTGTTTTGTTTCGTAGATGTTTTGATATATTGACTTTAAAATTCTAGGTTATTTCTTCTACATTGTTAGTTAGCTCTTTAGAATATTTCTTGAGTTTTATGTGAACTTCATTAATTTAGTTATTTAACCTACTTCCGTAGTTGAAATGCTTTAGTTTTGCTTTAATTTTGGTTCTCTGATCGGAGGATTTAATGTAGGTGTCACTACGACAATTTGGGTCGTGACAAAGTTTGTATTAGAGCCTAGGTTCATTGATCTCAATGTACCAAAATGAGTCTATTAGATTCTCGTGGAACAATACGTGGAAACCTTTAGTTTTCTTCGATAGACTATAAGACTTTACGAAATTCTCTATTTTTCTCTTGTCTTTTCTCATGTTATAACTTGGGTCCAATTGGTATATAGGTGATACAAATGGTAGCTAAACTCCTTCACTTTTCTGTCCGCATAATGTTCGTACAAGATTTAACGGTGCTTTTCATGATTGAGGAACTCCTCCTAGTCGCAACCGGTGTCTTCGTCCTCTAAGAGACCTTAAACAAGCCCTTAGAATACATCATTGAATTTCATAGGTAAGAATTACGGAAAATTAAAAAACTTTATATTAAATTTTACATAGACTTCTCATATATCGAAAATAGACTACATAGTCTCAGGCATAACCATCTAACATAGGAGTACAACATTTGGGACGTCACCCTTACAATATTACAATAAGTCTCATATAGGATTACATCATAGTCTCAAAAGATAAGAGACAGAATGGAGTCTTTAAACTAATCAAATAGTAAGAACTAAAATAGTAGGCTTCATCCTCGGACTTGAGGACTCACCAACTTGGAAATCTATCCTAGCTTCTTGAAATTTGGCCTTGAATCCCTTCAATCGCCCAAACCTATATTTTTGTAGAAATAGAGTGAATATAGGTTAGTACAAACCACATGTACTAAGTATGAAGACATATGCAATTAAAACCTTTAGAAACATGCTAAAAAGGAAATTTTGTTCGAAAGCATGCTAAATAAAGTTAAAAGCCTTTATGCACATTCCAAGCATGTACAAGTCTATGTCACCACAACAATAAGACATATTCATATTCATGTTCTATAGTAAAATCCTATCAAAGCCATAATTAACATATCATATAGAAAACATTTCATGAAAATCTTATAATACCTTACTTACAATCCCAATCTAAGCTAACTAGCGCAATATGTATGTGAAAACACATAACCCCACACAAACTAAGTCAACTAGTAAAGAGACCACAAGCATTGCATTTACATCATATAACATCACATAACATCATAGCAAGAATATTAAATCTCATATGGCATTTAAACCAATAACATGTATATCAAGTGAATGCAACATCATATGAGACCAACATTATATAGAGTCAACGTGATGCATTTTATTCATAACAATTTTATATAAAGAATAACCCTAGGAGTTACCTCAAGGTCCACATGTGCAATGTATAGGCAATGTTTCATACCCTTACCTACACTAGTACACCTCTCAAGTCATCCTAGTTATTATGTATCTTTTTTACTTTCATTCATTCATTTTACTTTTGAAAACTTTTCAATGACTGACAATAATACCATGCTAAACATGGAATCCGGTGTTATCCGCTCACACCGAAAGACAGGTATCCTACTTGCAAAGGTAGGATATATACATCATAATAGTGTCTACGTGGATTCACTAGCTAGGTTTCGTATGGGGCAAATAGTTAAGGAAGTAGGAGGTTTTTACTAGAAATCTTCTTCATTCTAATTCAGTTCATGGTTTCCCCCTGACGATACCATAGGAGAACCTACCTTCCTCATTGGAAGGGACACCTCGTTCACTCGGTGCTAAGCTAATATTCCATTTTTGAAGTATCTTAGATTCTTTCTTAACATTAGTGTATATCATAGGTCTTACGAGTCTAGCCTCTTGTATAACATGATAATCGCTCCTAGGTTCTAGGCTGAGAAAGTTCGTTCATCACAACCGAACATTAAGTGAGAACATTACATCATAATCATAGTAATAAGATGCATAAGAGATTTCCTTCCAATCCATCAAAATCTTAATATATCATCATTTCAAATTAATCATGTTCATAGCATAATCATTTAAACTTCAACAACATCAAGAATATGCCAATATTAACACAATAAAGTATTTATGATCTTGAAAGTCTTACCAATGCCTTCAAAAAATCTTATCAAAGATCTCACCCCCAAATCCATTATATTTACCCCATAATCAATCATTATCATCATATTAGGTAAACTATCAAGAACACATTCAATTTGATCCCGCCTTATTCATAATCAATCAAATTT
Organism: Solanum lycopersicum; assembly: GCF_036512215.1. Classification (NCBI taxonomy): domain Eukaryota; kingdom Viridiplantae; phylum Streptophyta; class Magnoliopsida; order Solanales; family Solanaceae; genus Solanum; species Solanum lycopersicum. The sequence goes on from NC_090811.1 coordinate 31,607,559, forward strand.
ACAAGTTAAGGTTAGGAGAAGAAGAGTATCCAAGGGTCTATAGAGATTTAGGGAAAATATTAAAGAGGCTAATTCAATCCACACATAAACATACATAATTCATCACTAACAATCAAATTAAGACTATACAATCTAACTTCGAAAGTAGACTACTAAATTTGATGAAAACAAGCTTTTGAAGAACATTGAAATCAAATATTTGAAGAGCCTCTTGGGGAAAAGAGTCCCAAGGGTAAATAGCCTACATACCATGAGAATCCTTGAAGAATATTGAAGGAATTTTTTTATCTAGGAGCCTTAGAGAATCTTGAACTTGTTCTTCAATGGTGTTTCTTTGATAGTAGTTAAAGAAACTAGAGAGAAAAGGGAGTTATTTGAGTTTTTGGATTCATGAGATGTTAGGTTAATTTATTGACTTACGATACTCTTATAATCCTAAACTAACTAATTATAACCGACCCCAATCATTAGTAAATTAATTAAACAAATTACCTAACCAAATCTACTTAACCCGTGTAGAGGTAGTAAGGCAGGGGTCCATCGATGAGACCCTGTCGACAAACCGTCATCCCATTCATGGACCGGATCAGTCAAACATGGTTTGGTACAGAATCTTCAATTTCGGTTCTCAAGGGGAAAAGTTTATGTGTGGACCAATAAGAACCATTCAAAGGGTGTTATCTCATCGACGACTCGTCGTTCCCCCTCGTTGGTTGCACACTATTTTTGACAGGTTTAGGGTCAAATGTTGGGTCATCCTCAAAAACCCTTAGTTTGGCCCTTGGGAGAAATACCCAAACGTTTGACCCGAAACAAGTAATAATATAAGTTCATGTACTTAGTACAAGATTTAACCCTCAGAAGACTCTTTAACACCTTTCCAACACATAAAGGAACACTAGTTAACTTTCACTCTTCTCCGTACATCATGGTCGTTTCTTTATGTTTATACTATAACACTTCCTTATCAAGTTAATTACTTTTATTAAACCCTAGAAACATTATTTTAGAGTATTGTTCATTTAATGATGCTCTACTTTAGATCATTGGACTTTTGAGGTATCATAGTACTCATCCTGCCGCTCCCGCCAACGCTCCAGCTGATGTCTCACAGTGATAGGTCGTGATCGAGGTAGGGGTAGAGAAAGAGATAGAGGTAGAGGTCATGGAAGAAAATAACTTATTACGAATGTAGATCCTATTGATAATACTCTCGTGAATGAGAACCCTCCTACACATCATGAAGATCTATATGTGAATGTTGAAGATGTAGAGGACTTTGAGGAAACTGGACAAGGGAAAGAAGTGCTAATTGAAAATATTATAGTTCCACATTTTGGATCCATTGTTAGAGAAACATATCATGCTATTTATGAAGAGTTAGGACTGTCCTGGGATGCTCCTTTCTAGTAAAGAGACTAAGGGTCCTGCTAATCCTCGTATTGCTAACACTTCTCCCGATTGAAAAGAATGATGCTTCTTTCGCCCCTTGTTGTGTTTTGTTATGATTGGTAATGAGAATTATTTGACTAAGTTTTTGTAGCTCAAGCCTCCTTTGTTTCTTGGTTCTGAGAGTGAGGATGCTTATGAGTTTATCCTTGATTGTTATGAGACTTTGTAACTTAGGAATTGATCACCAGCATGGGGTTCAGTTTGTGTCAATCAAACTTTAAGGTGAGGATTAATAGTGGTGCAAAGCTTATATTGAATTTAGATCTTCAACCTTATCTCCATTCACTTGGAATTAGTTATGTTCTTTGTCCTTAGAAAAATATATGCCTCGTGCTTTAAGATATTGCAAGAAAGATGAGTTCATGGCATGCATTGGATCAAGGTGGTATATTTGTGGTTGGTTACGAGGCCAAGTTCTATGTTGTATCTAAATAATGCTACACAATTTGTGACTACTGAAGAGGAAAGGATCTGGTTATTTATTAGGGGGCTAAATTTTGAGTTAGAAGTGTTATCTGTTCACATGAGTATTGCGGGAAGAAGATTCAATGAGTTAACTGACTTTGTGAAGAAAGTGGAAGGCGTAAGGCAAGATGTTGAGGATAAGGCAAGAGTACCTGGTAGACCAACTGTTGCAGCTCGGCCTATTAAGTCTATTATGCCCGCCTCTATAGGTAATTACTCTCGAACTCCACCTCAGAATTTCTGTGGTGGATTTCAACCCATCTTTTGATTGTAGTTTTTATAATTATGGGGAACTAAGACTTATGAGGAGAGATTGTCCCCACCCGGACTTGTAGGCTTCCTCTAAGCAGCAGACTAAGGTGTTGGTACCCGTGGGGAATGGTAATAATGGTCGAGGTCATCCACAAGGTGGGTGAGGAGGTAATCGGCGAGGTCGTGGGGGTCGTTAAAACGGTAATGCAGAAAGAGGTAATGTGCAACTATACATGGAAGTGGATCATCGAGATTGTATGGCTCTGTGATAAAGGACAGGAATAAGGTAGAGGCGTGTGATGCGGTGATCATAGGTACAATTCTTGTTTGTGACTGGATGACTGACTTCCTATTTGATCCAGACTCTACTTATTCTTATGTCTTTTTAATATTTGTGTGGAATTTTGAAATAACGTGTGATGTACTTGATTCTCCCATTCATGTATCTACCCTGTTGGAGAGTATGTCATAATCACTCATATCTATAGTATTTGTCTTATTGTTTTTGTGGGTTATTAGACTTGGGATGATTTGATGATTTTGGATATGACTGACTTTGATATAATCTTAGGCATGACTTCATTTTCCCCCTATTATGTTGTATTAAATTGTAATACTCATTCGACGACTCTACAAATTTTGAGAAGGGAAAAATAGAGTGGCAAGGGGTGTACAAGCATGAGCATACTAAGATCATATCCTCCATAAGAGATAGGAAACTAGTAGGTCAAGGAAACATGAAGGGCAGGGTTATTTGTCTTACTTGACTCATATTAGGGATGTTAAGATTGATGTTCCATCCATTGAGTCTATTTTTGTGGTGTAAGAATTTAGACTAGTTTTCCCTATTGATTTGTCTAGTTTGACTCCGGATAGAGATATGTATTTTTGTATTTATTTGGAGCCTTGTACTAGTCACACCTCTATTCCTTCGATATGGCTTTGACAGAATTAGGAGAGATTAATTCTCAAATCAAAGAGATTCTTGACAATGGATTATTCATCCTAGTATTTATTCATAGGGTGTCCCAGTTCTATTTTTTAAGAAGAAAGATGGTAGTATGAGAATTTTTATATATTACCGGCAATTGTATAAAGTGACCATTCGAAATAAGTATTTATTGCCTCGGATAAATTATTTATTTGACTAATTGCAAGGTACATACGTCTTCCCTAAAATTGATTTAAGTTCTAGGTACCATCAATTAAAGATTAGACCATAAGACATACCAAAAACGACATTTAGGACTTGATGTGGACATTATGAGTTCCTAGTTATGACATTTGGGTTGACTAGTGCACCGATAGCCTTCATAAGTTTGATGAAGGAGGTGTTCAAACCTTTTCTTCATTCGTTACTTATTGTACTTATTGATGAAATCCTAGTTTATTCTAGAAATAAGGTTGAGCATGTCGATCATCTTCCTAATATTCTGGGTGTTCTTAGGAAACAAAGGTTGTATGCTAAATTTTCTAAGAGTGATTTTTGGTTGAATTCGGTAGTATTTTTAGGCCATGTGGTTTTGAATGAATGGGTATTGGTAGATCGTCAAAAGATTGAGGTAGTTAAAAATTGGGTTCGACCAAGTTTTGTGACCAAAATTAGAAGTTTTGTAGGGCTTGCTAGTTATTATCGTCGGTTTGTTAAGAAATTTACTTCAATTGCTATAGACTTGACCAATATGACAAAAAGGGGGTACAATTTGAGTGGAATGAAAAATGTGAGGAGGGATTTAAAAATCTCAAGACTCTTTTGACCACCGCGTCTATTTTAGAATTACCAGTTGAAGGTAAAAAATTGTAATTTATTGTGATGCTTCTCATTCTGGTTTAGCACGGTGTTGTTGAAATATAAGAATCTTATATCCTAAGAATCACGTCAATTGAAGATTCATGAGAGGAATCACCTATCACATTATTTGGAGTTGGCAGTGGTAGTATTTGTTGTTAAGATCTGGCGACATTATCTATATGGGGTCAAGTGTGAAGTTGTTACTGATCAGCGTAGTTTGCAGCATGTGTTTACTCAAAAAGATCTGAGTTGGAGACAAAGAATGTGGATGGAGTAACTCAAGGATCTTGATGTGACCATCCAATACAATTTGGGTAATGCTAACGTGGTGGCGAATGCATTAAGTCGATTAGTGGAAGTATGGATAGTCTAACTTGTTTGCATATATCCAAGAGACCTTTGCCACGTAAATTCTTTTCTTGGAGTCTAACTTCATGCGATTTGGCATCTCGGAGAGAGAAGGAGTGCCAGCTAGCATTGAGGTTAGTTCCATATTTCTTAACGAGATCAAGGCAAAAGAAATTGAGGACCAAAATATGAATGAACTTAAGGAGAATATGGCAATTGGCAAGGCACAAGATTCCACTCTTGATATGGATGGCATGCTTAAGTTCAACAGAAGAATTTCTGTTCCTCGAGTTTATAACTTGATTCAAAAATTGTTGGCGGAAGCTCATAGGTTACGATATTCCATTCATATAGGTGTGACCAAGATGTTTTAGGATTTGAAGCAAATTTATTGGTGGCAAGGTATGAAGAAAGATGTTATAGAATTTGTGGCGAAGTGTCAAAAATGCTAACAATTAAAATACAAACAACAAAGGTCGACGGGGTTGCTTCAAGGATTGCCAATTCCAAAATGGAAGTGGTAGAGGATAGTCATGGATTTCGTGGTTGATCTTCAAAGACCTTGAAAAAGTATGATTCAATTTGGGTAGTTGTAGACAAATTGACTAAGTCAACCCATTTTATTCTGGTAAGGACCGATTATAATTTTTAAAAATTGGCTAAAATATATGTGAAAGAGATATTAAGGTTTCATGGATTTCCCATTTCTATTATCTCATATCAAGGTACCTAATTTACTTCATAGTTTTGGAAAAGGATACATCATGAATTGGTACACAACTTACTTTTAGTACAACTTTACATCTAGAGACAAACGGACTGTCTGAAAGGACTATTATGTGTTAGAAGACATGATGAGGGCATGTGCGATCGACTTTGGTGGACATTGGATGAAGTTCATAGCTTTGTGTGACTCTCATAATAATAGTTATCATTTTAGCATTGATGTGGATCCATTTGAGGAACTTTATGGGAGAGGATGTAGGCCACCCATAGGATAGTTTGAGGTTGGAGATGTGAAACCTTTTGGGGTAGACTTAGTGAAGGATTTTCAAGATAAGGTGAGGAGTACTCAAGATAAGTTTCTAGCAGCCTAGAGTAGAAAGTAAAACTATGCGGATCATAAGGTAAAAGACATAGAATTTCAAGACAATGAGAGTTTTCTTCTTAAGGGTATCACTCATTAAAAGGGTGATAAGGTTTGGTAAGAAGCGCAAGTTGAGTCCACGATATATTGGTCCCTTTGATGTTTGTGAATGTGTAGGAATGGTAGCGTATAGATTGGATTTACCTCCTGACTTATCGGGTGTTCACCTAGTATTTCAAGTTTCCATGTTGAAGAGATATCATGGTGAAGGGGATTACATTATTAAGTGGGGCTTAATTTTACTACACATGGACCTTAAATATGAGAAACCAATTGTTATTCTTGATCATTATAAACATAAAATGAGGACTCAGGATATCAAGTCAGTGACAATTCAATAGAATCATCGTCAAGTTGAACAAGATACTTGGGAAATCGAAAAGGATTTGCAAGAAAAGTATCACCAATTATTTGTCGATTCAAGTACTACTTCATTCCTTCTCTAGCCGTTTTTCCAAGTTTGTCAATCGGGGATGAGTAATGGATAAATTCATATCTGTTTTAATGTTCAGGTTCCATCTTTATAGATAACCATATAAGGAGAATTTTTGAGTCTATAATTTTTTTAGTAAAATCTGGTAATTTCCCAACCTAGTCAAAATTTGGACAAAATCGATGTGCTTAAAGTCTACAAAAATCTTGTATCAATTTGGGTGGTTTGTTTATGATCCAAAATCGATGTGCTTAAATTCTACAAAAATCTTGTATCAATTCGGGTGGTTTATTTATGATTTTGATTTAATGAACTAATATATAACGCGTTAAGGAATCTGTTTGACTTTACAAAATTGAACTTGTGTAAGCTGATCTCCGCGAATCGACCTTAGCGTGAAAGCTATTTTTCGAGTGTGGTTAGTTGAGGGCATGTTGTGAAGTGGGATTTTTTGATTTTTGAAAGAACATTCTGTTTCATTTATGCCTCTTTAGTGTTGTGTTTTTCCTCTATGGCAGAGCCACTACAGTGGGGTTCGGGCAATGTGGTGGGATCGACGGGACTAAAAGTCGTTAATAGCTTGCTGGTTAGGGAATCTCGCTCTGGCGCTGCCGATGTAGCAGGCCAAACGCGAATCAATGTTGTTAATAAACCCCTAAGCAATCTTATTTTTCAGTTTTAATCTTTTAAAGCTAAAGAACAAACCCACTGTGTTTCTTACTTGTTTTTCATCATTCTTAAGGCTAAAGATTTTTATTCACTGATTTTATTTTCGATCTATAGAACGCAATAGGATGGGTTAATATTAATGAGCAAGGGTTGGATCTCAGAGTTCATACAAGAAACAACCCTAATTCGATCATGGGATGATCTGGGGTTTGTTAGTGTCATTAGTAATCCTGGTAATTAGTAATTATTTATTAAGTGCCATACTATATTGATTGTTTGTAGACAACGAACAAGTCGAGAAAATTCGTAAAGGAAATAATTGAGTGTCTTAGGGTTTTAAGTTTGATTTCAGGTAGTTGATGGTTGTGATTTTATTATTGTGTGATATATGTTTGTTCTTGCTTCATTATGATGCATGCATGTATGGAAATATTTCATGATTGATCACACTAATTATAAATGTAAAAAGGCCTAAAATACCCTTGAAGTATTGAAAATGGTACAAAACTACCTTCCATCCACCTATTGGCTCCAAAATGCCCTTCTGATCCACCTATTGGCTCCAGAATACCCTTGTCATCCACCTTTAGGTTGAAAATTGACCACTTATTTTACATTTTTAATTTAAATAGTTTCAATATTATTTTAATATTTGACTATAAACTATTGTTTATAATTTAGTTAAAATATCATTTATAAACAAACCCACTACTCATTCATTATGTCATGCCCCAAGCCTACACCCTGGACATAGCCGGCACACAATGATCATTGTTGGTCTTGAGCGAACCCTTAGCCTGATTTACTTAACTCAGTGGAAGATTTAACTAACTCAATTATGAAATAAGAGCATTCTTAATAGAAATACTTAAAACATAATAGTCTTGCCAAAATGGTACTTAAATTCTCATAGCAAAACATCTGCAATTTAAGAAACTGACTATCTATCTGAAGCCTATACAATAACTATGATGAATGAAGGGATAAACCCCTCAACATTCTATAAAGGAAAATATTGAAAGAAATAAAGGGTATTTTTGATGCAAGTAGGCTTACCACTGACTCAAGATGCTTAAACTGTATCAACGAGGCGTTGTATAGTGATCATAGTTACGTGCGTCTGCATCAGAAGACAATGCATGCCAATTGACATCAGTACATTGAATGTATGAGTATGCTAAGTGGAATGCTAAACAATAATTTAAAGTTTCAAAATATTAAGAAGAACTTATCTTGGCTCTGTTCAACTCACGATATACTAACTCAATACAAAGACATAAGGAAACGTGCAATACATATGATAAAAACTTGTAAAAAAGTGTAAACAGCTTACTTCGTTAAGATAATGTAATAAAAACTCAACTTTATTTATAATGAAGATAATATAGTTTCTGTGGGAGATTCTCCAATCAAAAATCATCACTATGAGCCTAAGCGATGGTATAATGTCTTACCTCACATTGCAAGAGGACCACTCCATACTTTGCCGTTGGTATAAAGCCTGAACTACCAAGTGGATAGACTAGTCTATGTTAAAAATCACTAAGAAATCATCTAAAAAGTTTGATCCTTTCTCTGTCCATGCAGCTACAATGAACTTTTATGAATTCGCGTCCCCATATCGGTACTCAATACTAGTCCAAAAAACACTTAGTCCATGTGTTTTTAAAACAACTTTTTCTCTGGTTTGAGGTAATTTCTCAAACTTAGCTTTAAAAGATCTTAGAAATCATATTTCCTTTTTTGTAAAACTAGACAAAGGCTCTGTTGAAGTCTAGCTTCCATTCTTTTCTAAAAATGTGAAAACATTTGTAACTAACTCTTGAGAAATGCACTCACTCTTTGCGCTTTTCTATACTTGAAACTTAACTGTTATGTAATACTTAGTTCCCTTATAACTTTTGAGATTTAAACTCAACTCATTACTCTTTAATCAACTTGTAGATTGAGCCTTAAAACAAAGTTAAAATGTTTCTTTAAGACTCTTGAAAACTTTAAGAACTTACTTTGTCTGGCTCCTTAACTTTTCGACTTGACTCTTAACTTCTCTGGCTTTGATCTTAACTTGTCTTGAATTGGATTATGGATTCAAGGATCATGATCTCATATTTATGGATGATCTCATGATGCTTAGATGTAACTTAGAGTGTTGGAATCATATAAGGAATATGGGTACATAACTTAGGAACTAGTACGAAAAGAAGGGAGGGAAATGGGGTCTTCACGTGGCCTTGGAGATCTGAGAGGTGCGGGTGCCAGAGCTTGACGGACAGACAATGTTCTTAGCCGCTCTGGATGGTGCGGTACGCCAGGGCGTGATGGTTAAAGTTTGTCCTAAGGGGATCTTGTTGGCGCGGCGCCTGAGGGTCTATCATATGGGATTTCCGAATTTTCCTTAGCTTAGGCACAGAATCATCCACCTCAAACTTTAACGGTCCTCTCCTAATATATATGTATAGGACTTCTGGCGACTCTTTGCCATTTTCAATCTCTCCTTAATATCTTTCACCTTCTCCATAGCTTGGTGAACTAGAGTGGCCTTATCAACCCTCCTTAACCACATTCACTCACCCAATTGGATATCTGCATGTTTACCATAAAGAGCTTCATATGGAGACATTTAAATGCTTGAATGTTAAGAGTCGTCGTAAGAGAACTCAATAAGATGTAGGTGATCATCCCAATTCCCTTTTAAGTCAATCACACAAGCTCTCAACAAGTCTTCTAATGTCTGGATAGTGAGCTCTGCTTGTTTATCTATCTGTGGATGAAAAGTTGTGCTTAAGTTCACCTTTGAACCCAAGCCTTTGTTGAATGATTTCTAGAACTATGCAGTAAATTGTGCACCTCTGTCTGTAATAACAGAAACTGTAATTCCATGAAGTCTTGCCACTTCTTGAAGGTACAACTTAGCATAATCCTTGGTCTAATAGGTAATCTTTACCAGATAGAAATAAGCTGATTTTGTCATTCAATCGACAGTCACCCAAATAGAATCATGTTGTCTGCGAGATCTTGGCAAGCCTGTGATAAAGACCACATTAATCATCTCCCACTTCCATTCTAGAAGTTCTATATTCTTAGCCAAACCTCCCATCCTTTGGTGTTGTACGTTCACTTGTTGGGATTCGGGCACTTGGGAACAAACCGACTCTGCAATGCCCTTCTACTTACCTTCCCACCAATATAACTCTCTCAAATCGCGGTACATCTTTCTGGAACCCGAATAAATGGAATATCTGGAGCTATGAGCTTCCTCAATAATCCTCTCTTGGAGTCCATCCACCCTAGGTACACAGAACATACCGTGATACTTTAGCAAACCAAACCCCCTTATTCGAAGCTAATACTCTATGCTTATGAACATTTTCCTTAAATCAAGAAAAATGGGATCTTGGTCCTTTTCTTTTTCACCTCCTTTTGTGGAATCCATAAGTCTGACTCCTAGGAGTGCAAGTCTATGCACACCTTTATCTAACTGCCTCTTTTCTTCTTCAGCATGGTCAAACTCCCCATGGATAAAATTCTTAGAGCATCAGCAACCAAATTAGCCTTACCAATATGGTAAAGAATAGTCAAGTCATAATCCTGGAGCAATTCTAACCGCCTCCTCTTTCAGAGATTTAGCTCCTTCTGAGTGGACACATATTGGAGGATCTTGTGATAAGTGAATATATCAACATGAACACCATACAAGTAGTGACGCCATATCTTCAAAGCAAAAACTACTGCAGCCAATTCTAAGTCATGAGTCAGATAATTCTTTTTATGAACCTTCAATTATCTAGAGGCATAAGATATAACCTTGCCATTCTGAATCAACACACAGCCCAAACCAACTCTCGGTGCATCACAGTATACCACGAAACCTTGAGTACACTCTAGTAAGGTCAAAACCGAAGTGGTAGTCAATCTCTTTTTCAATTCCTGAAAGTTTTTCTCACAAGCTTCAAACCATTGAAACTTAACTTTATTCTAAGTTAGATTGGTCAAAGGATAGGATATAGATGAAAAACCTTTAAAAATATCCTATAAAAGTCAGTCAAACCTAAGAAACTCCATATATTTGTTGGAGATGTGGGTTTAGGCCAACTCTGAACTGCTTTTATCTTTTGGGCATCAACTCTAATCCCATCATAAGGAATGACGTGGCCCAAGAATGCCACAGACTTAATCCAAAACCCACACTTGGAGAACTTGGCATATAACTCCTTATCTTAAAAAATCTGCAGGACTATCCTGAGGTAACTAACATGATCTTATTGATTCCTTGAATTAATAAGTCCGTCACCAATGAACACGATGACAAACATATCTAAATAAGGTTTGAAGACCCCGTTCATAAGATCCATGAATGATGGAGTTTCATTTTTCAAACCAAAGGACATAACCAAAAACTCATACTGCCCATATCTTGTTCTAAAGGTTGTCTTTAAAATGTCACATTCCCGAACTTCCAACTGATGGTATCCTGATTTGAGATCAATTATGAGAAGAAAGAAACACCCTGAAGTTGGTCAAAAAATATCATCTATCATTGGAAAAGGATAGTTCTTATTGATGCCTTATTCAACTAACTGTAATCTATATACATCCTAACAAAACCATCTTTATTTCTCACAAATAAGACCGGAGCACCCTAAAGTGAGACACTTAGTCGAATAAAGCCTTTGTCTAACAAATTCTTTAATTGTTCTTTCAGCCCTTGTAACTCTGTTGGCGCCATTCTTTATGGAGGAATAGAGATAAGACGAGTCTCTGGAATGCTGTATATGCCAAAGTCTATTTTCTCTCTTGAGGGACTACAGGTTGAATATCATAAAAGACTTTTGGGAACTCTATAACTATTGGAACAGACAGAAGAGAAGGTACCTCAACACTTGAGTCATTAACTCAGACTAAGTAATGATACACCCCTTTGAAACTTACTTTATTTCTTTAAGGTATGAAATGAAACGATCCTTAGGCATTGTTGAACTATTACTCCACTCTATGACTAGATCATTACGAATCTAAAACTTAATAACTCGAGTTCTACAATATTTTGACGCATAACAGGCATGAAACCAATCCACACCTAGAATGACATCACAATCTACTATGTCTAAGTTTACTAGATCAGCCATGGTATTCTTGTAATTGATGGATATTTGACAATCACGATAGACTCTTTACGCTAGAATAGACTCCCCAATAGATGTACAAACATGGAATGGTTCACAAATTTTTTCAGGAAGAATCTCAATGTTATTTGCAACATAAGGAGTTACAAATACAAACTTCCCCCTTGTTCTAACAAAGCATAAACATCAAAAGTAAAGACTTATATCATACACGTGACAATATTTGGAGAGTTCTCTTTCTCTGGTAGTTAGTGATTGCATAGAGGCGGTTTTCCCCTATGCCAGAACTAGAAGTGGCTCCTCTAGGTGAAGCCCTATCTGATGGAGCAATTAATGATGATTGGTCTCTATTACCTGGATATCCACCTCTTTGCTTATTCTTAGGTAAATCTTTCATGTATTTCCCATCTTGAAAACACTTGAAACAACTTGACTGGCCATCACAACACTTACCGACGTGATTTTTACCATGCCTACCACATGCAGGAGCCATATTACCTCCTCGTACCACATTGTCTTGGGACCAGGCTGGTCTAGACTTGAAGTTCTTCAAATTCTTGCCATTATACTCATATCTATTTTTGGGCACATGTGCACTACCACATGATGGTAAATGCCCCGTATAGTTTCTGAAATTGTGGTCATCTTGAAACACCCTTCTGTTGACCAGACTCATTCGGTCTTAGATTTCTTTTACCTATACTTCTTTTTATACTTCATCTTCTCCTCTTAAACTTGTTTCACATAGACCATTAGCCTTGATATGTCCATTTCGCCTATCAACATTGTATCCTACCTTCTTTGCTTGAAGTACGACCCAAGCCAACAACAAACAAGCCATTCTGCTCTTCATATCCTTAACCATCTTGGCAGCATTGCGAGACAGTTGGGTGAACTTTAATCCATACTCATGAACACTCAAGGAGTCCTATTTCAAAGTAAGGAACTCCCGTACATTTCCTTCCTCAAGTTCTGGGGGAAAGAAACGCCCCACGAGGTATTTTCAAAGCAAGCCCAACTTGGATGTGATGCATCATCGTCTCTGTTCTTCTTGCACTAATCGAACCATGTTCTACACATTCTTCAGTTAATATGCTGCTAGTTCAACTTTATCAGCGTCTACCACATGCATCACATTGAAGACCTTCTTCAACTCTTCCACAAAGTTTTCCATATCCTCAATAGTGCTCAAACCGATGAAGCTGGGAGCATTCATCCTCAGGAACTCACGGATCCTCAAGGTGTCAGCCTCTTCCTATCAAGATCCTCTCTATTGATTGCCTTGGTTGGTCACAGCTTGTCTTAACATCCGGATAGTCTCACGGAATTCAGTGTTGGTGACTTCTTCTTGAGGTTGCACATTTGGTGCATTAGGTACCTCTGGAATGTCGACATTCCTTCTGGATGGATGACCTCATGCTGCTCTTTGTGGAGGTATAGTTATCCCAAAAACGCGCAAGAACGAATTAGAGAGAGACTTTTTGAGATAAACTCTAACACACTAAAAAGGAATATCAAAGAAGTGAGGGATTCCTAAATGTTGTAGCCTCCTAATCGTAGATGTGGCGCTCTTCACACCGATGACTAAGACTATACATACACGACTTCATAGACCCCTAGGACTCTTGACTCTGTGTTCGGAAATCTGATAGCAAGTTTGTCATGCCCCGAGCCTACAACCTGGACGTGGCCGGCACCCAACGACCATTAATGGTCTTGAGCAAACCCTTGTCTTGTCTTACTTAACTCAGCGGAAGACTTAACTACACTCAATTTTGAAATAAGAACATTCTTAATAGAAATACTTAAAACATAATACTCTGGCAAAAATGACACTTCAATTCTCATAGAAAAACATTTTCAATTCAAGGAACTGACTATCTGTTTATGAATCCTCTATAATAACTAGGATGTATGTTGGGAAAAAACCTTAAATATTCTATAAAAGAAAATACTGAACGCAATAAAGGGCCTTCCTAATACAATGAGGTTCACCACTCACTCTGGATTCTCAAACTAGATCAACGAGGCGCTGGATGCTTATCATAGTTATTTGCATCTGCATCATAAGATGATGCAGGCTAATTGGTATCAGTTTATTGAATATACGAGTATGCGAGGTGCAATACTTAACAACAACTTAATTCTTGAAAGGATTTAGAAGAACTTACCTTGGCTTTGTTTAGCTCATGAAATACTAACTCAATATAACGAAGCAAGAACACATGCAATACATACATACATATATAGATATATATATACATACATACATACATATATATATATATATATATATATATATGATAAAAACTTGTAAAACAGTGTAAAAAACTTAGTTTGTTAATGATAATGCAATAACAAACTCAACTTTACTTATAATGAATGTAATATAGTTTCTGCTGAGATTCTCTTACTGACAACCTCACTATAAGACTAAGTGATGGTACAACGTCTTACCTCACGTTGCAAGAGGAACACTCTATACCTTGTCATCGGTATAGAACCTGAACTACTAATGGATCAACAATAAGGACTCATCTAAAAAGTATAATCCTTTATCTGTTCATGTTTGCGACATGGTTTATAGAGACTTGAGTTGTTATGAACTCGCAACTCCATATCGGTGCTTAATACTACTCTTTAAAATACTTATCTCATGTGTTGTTAAAACAATTCTTCTCTGATTGGAGGTAATTTCAAACTTAGCTTTAAAAGATCTCTTAGAAATCATAGTTCCTTTTATCTAAAACTAGCCAAAGGCTCTGTAAAAGTCTAGATTCATTTCTTTTCTCAAAAAGGGAAAACATTTGTAACTCTTATGGACTACTTAGTTCCTTTGTAGCTCTTTAGAAATGCACTCATTCTTTGCTCTTTGCTTTACTTGAAACTTAACTATTAGGGAATACTAGTTCCTTTATAACTTTTAAGATTTAAACTCAACTCATTACTCTTTGCTCAATTTGTAGCTTGAGCCTTAAAACAAAGTTAAAATGTTTATTTTAGACTCACTAAAACTTTAAGAACTTACTTTGATTTTCTTCTTAAGTTTTAGACTTGACTCTTAACTTCTTTGACTTTGATATTAAATTCCCTTGAATTGGATTATGGATTCAAGGATCATGATCTCATGTTTATGGATGATCTCATGATGTTTATATGTACCTTAGAGTGTTGGAATAAACTAAGGAATATGGGCACATAACATAAGAACTAGTACGAAAACATAGGGGGAAAATGGGGTCTTCAGGTGGCCTTGGCACTCTGAGAGGTGCGGAGCGCCACATCCTGATGGACAGACACTGTCATCAGGCACTCTTTGTGGCACGGAGCACAGGAGTTTGATGAACAGAGTTTGTATGGAGGGGCTCTGGTTAGCGCGGAGCCCCAAGGCCTTTCCGACGGGATTTCTAACTTTTCTTCTATGATTTCCACCTCTAAACCTTCTAAACTTCCATGGATATTTACCAAAGAAATTATGATCACTAATATTCTAAATACCAAATAAATTAGACCCATAAAACAACCTGGAAATACGAATCAAAATAACTAAAGGTATACTCTAACTCAACCAACAAGAAAAAACAATTGCTCATCAAGAACTTCAAGTTCCTCATTCAATCTACTCTAAATACGCTGAACTAAACACGCATTGGTGTGTCGGTGAAACAACCCAACACAGAAATATCTCACATACCTCAATAAAAAAACACCGCTGACGAATTCCACTCATGAATCCTTAGTCTTGAAGGATTTTTTTATCTTCCTCTTCTCTTTTCTCCCAGGCCCTACGCGTATTCCAACTTTTATATACTGACTTAAGGCTTAGTTTTAGACCTAATAAACTCTTAAAATTAATTAGAAAACAGTAGGGTGAAAAGACTAGTTTGCCCTTACTAAAATCCAGATTGGACATTCCTCAATCCAACAGCCCAACTTCTGAAAGGCATATCTCCCTCATGCAATGTCAAAACCAAGAAAGCTTGGCGCCGTTGGAATGATCTTCCCATAGTATTTCGAACCATATTAATAACTTACCCTAATTCATCTTGAGATAGAAGTTATGGATATTTGAAAATCACCAATACTCTATTTTCAAACTTAGGAAATATCCAGATTTTCCCTTTATTTTCAAAAGTGATTATTTTTTTTTATTGTTGTCTTATTCCGAGTTACGAGATGTTACACATTATTAATTAAACCCCACTCAATTAATTAACCAATTCTAAAAATTATTCGAGTCCGAATTGAAGCCTTAATTAAATTTACGTTGAGTCGCTTATTAGGAGGAAATTTTCATTAGGATTCTTTTACAAGCTTGATATCAAAATTTATGATTAAACATAAAGAAGTGATACATCCCAAATTAATTCATGCACTTTTTTATATAATTTATTAAACAATTTTGATTTGTTTTAAATATTAAAACTTAAATATATTATTTTTGAAAAAAGTTATCTCTTAAGTAACATCACAATATTGAGACGAAGGAATAATTAAGATGAACATAGTCAGAATTTTAAGTTTACCGATAAATTTTATTCAGACACTTGAATTATAATATATTTTGATTGAGGACGTGAATGTATGATAACGTACTTCTATAGATATTTTCACTTCAAATTTTTAGAAACATTCATTGGCAGTAGCTTTCCTGTTATTGCATTTGTAATTAGGCGGGTTTATCAACTGGGTGGGATTGAATTAGAAACGGGTGGATACTGAATTGATTTGTAAATTTGATTAATAAGTTATATTATAACAAACAGTTGAGCGCCACGTATTTTAAAAATATTTAAATAGTTTAAATTTAAAATTGTTTAATAACTGGTCAATTTTGAACCTAAAGGTGGATGACAAGGGTATTTTGGAGCCAATAGCTGGGTGTGAAGGGTATTTTGGAGTCAATGGATGGATGAAGGATAATTTTGTACCATTTGTAATACTTCAAGGGATTTTAGGCCCTTTTCTGAATTGTAAATGAGTATTAATGCATGATTATATGCCACGAATCAATTCTTGATTGTATGATTATTAAGAATATACTTGTGAATGTGATATTGGTAGGCTAATGGATCAGTATTCCACGTTCCAACATAACTAACTGGAATCGATTGTCACGTTCCAACATTAAAATGACATCGAATTGCAACGTTTCGGCAAGCTAACATGGATCGGATACCACGTTTTGGTGCACTAACAATTTGATTTTGGATTCTATGAGAAGATAAACTACTTGTGATAAAATGTATAATGCTAAGAATGTGTTAATTAGTATTGTTATATTCTTATTGCATGGTTATTATGTTGTGATGACTTTCTTATGTTACACTAGTGGGATAGTTGTGTGATCCTACCAATAAAGGGTGGTTGTATAGTGATTCTGCACTTGCTCTTATTTTTGTTGAGTACATGACATCTATTGGCGGCTATTGGCAGACCTCGCTTTAAAGATCTTTGATGGTCCTCAAATCCAAGGATGAGCTTGCATCTTCCGAGTTGCTTTGGATTTTCTTTGAGTCTCTATCCACATTTCAGACTTAGACTAGTTCTTAGTAATAGTTCATTAGTTAGGATTAAGACCTTTCTTATTTAGACATTTTTCCGTTGCTTGGATGTTTGGTACATTGACTTTCAGGTTCTAGGTTATTTCTTCGGCATTATTAGTTAGTTCTTTAGAATATTGCTGGAGTTTTATGAGAACTTCATTAATTTTGTTATTTAACCTACTTCTGTAGTTTAAATGCTTTAGTTTTGCTTTAGTTTTGGTTCTCTCACCGGAAGGTTTAGTGTGAGTGTCACTCTTAATGGTTTGGGTCGTGACACTCGATAGTTTAGGTATGAAATTCAAAGAAAAAAGTATAGTTTAGTTGTGTTTATAAATTTTATCTCTATATTTCAACAGTATTTAATTTCTTAACTATTCATTCTCCTTATACTTTCTTATCATCTATTTTAGGACTCCTATTAAGTCCCTTAAAACTTCATACCATATGTTTTAGGACTATTTAGTTATAAATTTTTCTCAATACTTTGTATCATATATTTTAGAACTACTGCACTATTAATTTTCTTAAATACTTCTTACTATATAGTTTAGGACTACTTAACTATTACTTTTTCTAATATCCTTACCATATAATATTTCTATTTCTCTTGCCATACATTTTACCACCCCCTTAATTTCTTATTTCTGCTAATACTACTTACCATATATTTTATGTTATTTAGTTATTAATAGTTCTAATATTTCTTGCCATTTTTTTAAAAAAAATAAGACATAAATTTTTTATTGTAAAACTAAAGCAAAATAAGACAATGAACATAAAGATAAAGCAATAAAAATAGGGAGACAAAAGATGAGAGTATGTCTTATTCTTCAATGTATTCATCAAATCTTCATGTGTATATAATATAAACTCTTATGCCTCTATTTATAACATAGATTCATACAAAAGGTTAGTTATAAACATGACATTAACATGAATATAATGGAGGAGGTTATGAAAGTGAAAGGTTACAAGAATAATAGTTATAAAGTTGGAGGTTATGGAGGCTATGGTTATCTTCATAAAGGAAGAAAATAATGGAGAGAACGGGTGAGAAACTTCTTGGTGTAGTGGACATCCACAATATAATATTTTATAACACTCCCCCTTGGATGTCCATAGATAAGATTCCCCGTTAAACCATACTACGAAAAAAACTGTGATAAAAATCGTAGTTAAGGTAAAAGAGTACATATATCTTGTAATACAGTTTGAATGTTTCCTCGTTAAAAACCGTACCAAAAAAATCAAATTGGGATAAATGATGGTTAAGGAAAAGAGTACAACGCACATTTTTCACCATCGATAAAAACTTTACTTGATATCTCGAAAACAATGTATTCCAATCTTGTATCACAACTTCTCAAATATTAATGTTGGCAATCTTAATTGAATAAATTTACAAGATTATCACTTGAATTTATCTTTGAATGTCTATCTCACCGTTTTGTTGAAGATCATGTATGAAAAAAAAAATTACAAATATACTTTGGCATAACTCCTTTGACTGTATCCTCCATTCAATTGAGTTATATATCATTTTCGTATATGGTGGCTGGAATATCCTTTTGAAGTGAAAACTACATGTTTCTTGAATATGACGGATCATGATTCCAACCAAAAATACTCTTGACTAACTTATAAATCAATATTATTTCTGCATGATTCGAAGAAGTGGCTACTAGTGTAATTCTTTGATTTTCATGATATTGTTGTGTATCCATAAGTAAATATTGGTCCATTTGAGATCGAGTTTTATGCAGATCAAATAGTTTTTTTGCATCTACATAATCAAATCATTTCTGACTCGAGAATTGGTCATTTTAATTGTGTTGAAGCTCGTGTTTTATTCGGAAAGAAAATCACACATCTTCTATGGGTTGAGTCTCTTACTTTGTTAGTTTCTTGTCATAACTCGAATAAAATTGTGAAAATCTTTCCACATAACTTTTGTTATGCATATCAAATAATCTTCTAACATTTGTATAACCAGGAATCTGTAAGTGCACCAATTGCAGTAATACCTTTTAAATTCTTCAAAGATTTTCATTTAACCTTAATTTTCAAGTTAGACATAATAAGCATTTTTTGTGCATATTCAAGTATTTCATCTATTGTCAGACTGAAAAGTCTTATTTAATCCACCACTAGAGAATATATCTTCATTTAATAATGTCAAGATTTTTGTGAATATCATTTATGCCTCGAGGCACAAATCGTACTTTATATCTTATAGTTATACTTCGCACAATGATTTATTCGTACCCCACTGATATATATTTTGATCTATGAACTATATGTTTATAAACATCACTTTTTTAAGTGCAACAAAATAAATTTGAATAGTGTATTTTATTTTTCTAGTCATTTATTTGTCCACACTATATGAATTGTTTAAATGTAAAATCCTCGAAATCATTTATAGCGTTGAGTGCTACTTCATATCAAATATACCATCAACAAACATTTTAATATCAGTTTCAATACGACATAAATTATCGAGATCTCTTCATTTTCAGGTACCTGAACCTTTGCCATGTTTTTATGAAATGTTTTGTAAGCACTTACCTCATTCAATTATCATTTTAATAATTTGTGTCTCTCCTTCCATAAGGAGTTTTTCATTTGGAATCGATTGGTCTATTACGCTTATGGCGTATCATAGACTCTGTCCTTCAAGAACTATTTATTGGAGCATTAACAGCTTAGTTAAAATATTGGGTCAGCAAATACATCTGACAAATTACTTGTGACATTGTTCAAATGAATTATCTCTTGAACTTCAAGTTCACATTTTCTTTATCAAGGATCTAGATAATTCACCCCACACATATTTTTCAGCTGATACACATATCTCCCCCTAATGTTAAAAAATCTAACATTCACCCTCAACCTCAATTGGGGATCCATCTTTGTGTATGGAGCAATAAAATCATATGTGCACACATCAAATTTTTAGATGGAAATTATTTGGTTCTTGACCCGGAACCAATTGTGTTGGGAGAACCTTAGTGGCTTGATGCATACATTTTAAATTAACTCATTTCATACCAAATTTTATTTGAGAGATTTATTCTCATAATCAATGGTCAATCTATAATTGGAGGCATACAATTTCTGCTAAACCAATAAGCAAATTATCAACATGAATTCATAGTTTGGAACTCTGCTCTTAATGTAATAACTCGAGCAAACAACCTTACAAAAACCAATTTATAAGTTGATACAAATTTACATGTGACCATACCATAGATGCATCTATTAAATCGTAATAGTAAGCGGTCCACATGGCAGATGAACAAGTCCATATTCACCTTTTTAAATGTTCTTAATAGTTTTAGGGGATACAATTCCAACCTAAGACTGTACAATGATCACTTTATCACGAGAACAAGCTACAAAAGAGAACTCTTGAAGAATCTTTTATTTCTTCAACATATAACCACGTGAATTCTCAATTTCTTTTGCATCACATTTGAATCGGAATGGCCAATCGATTATGCCAAATGATATTTATTTTAGTAACTTCTAGTTTACTTTTGCATGTGATTTAATCCTCATGCCCATGTTGGTATATAACAAACAAGAGGGGGGAAATTGGTTTTCTTTTACATAAATATTTACAACCCACTTTTGTTATAGTAATTTGAATATATTAAATCTACCCATAATTTATAGGCTCAATATAATATTTTTATTTTCAATCCTTCCGAAACATAAATTTTTTCTTTTGAGACTCACTTCAACCCCAATATTACAAACAATTTCATTCATCCGGATAGTAATAAATTATCCCTTTCGGAACTCTCAACTAATTTTGTGTACTATCACGAATTTCACAAAACCATTCTTATGGTGACCATCTCCTTCAAGGAGAAAATTATTATTATTGTCATGATCAAAATTATCGCATGCAAGACTTATTTCTTGACAACCATGACAAATTTTTTTGGTCATCCCACAACCTCTGTAGGAAAGAGTTATTTCTTTTTTTTGTCCATCAATAGTTCATAACATAACATATCACAATATATGTGTAGTACTTAAAGTATATGACTAACTGATCATTTATGTCAAAATATTTTTTTCAATATCTCAAATCTCCCGTAGAGGTGAGATGTGACATATATTCAATAATTCATGACATGTTCTTATCCGTAAACACACAAGTCACATTTTCTTTAAGAAATGGATCATAACGATTTGAGCATGCTTCATAAGTTTTTATTAGAAACATTTGTCATACTTTCACATTTATCAAATATATGTGACTCACCTCAACACCACTTTAAGAGATCAATGTATCAAATGTACTATCGCTTTGTATTATTTTATTTGATGGAGGATTAACAAAACGTTTCAAATTCGGGTTGCACCAACAACAATGTGCTCAATAAATTCTCATACCACTTTTATGGATACAAATTACCTTCACATTTGACGGAGTATCTTAAGAAAAAATGTATTCAATAACCTTTCATACCACTTTAATGGATAAAATTATCTTCATATTTAAAGGATCATCTTAAGAACCCATAATGTTCTTCCTTTAAATTACCACAATTATCATCATTAGTATTTTACCACACTCAAATTCATACATTCAACCACTTGTCATTTTTCAGACATATTATGCACTGCTACCACATTCACATTAAAAAATAGAGAAAACTAATTGAGTAAATTTCAAGACTTTCAGTCAAAGTATATAAATATATGTTAGTCATATCATATAATCATAGTGTATTGGGACTTAATCCAAATGTCTAACCCATATAAAGACGTCTTTGGTCATAAATTAATGGGACTTGAACCCAAATTCTTATTATCGTGGTGTGCGGAGACTTTAACTCGATGTCTTACCAACTTGGTATGGTGAAATATGAATTCACCGTCTTACCCTCAACCAATGTCTTAATAAAACCAAATGTAATATCAAAAAAAATATTGAATACCATAAATATAATATGATTGGACTTAAAATTAAATAAAATTAAATAAAACTAATTAATTAGAATAATATGTTGGAACCATAAAAAAATTTCAAGTAAAATAAATTAAAAAATTTGTACCTCATAATATTGTTATGAATATTCTAAGAATTTACTAACCATTTTAAATAACCACAAAACAAGCTTTTTTAATAAAAATAATATATCAGATATGAAGTATACCTTGCAGCAGCCGAAAAATTACTAGGATAATTCATCAAAATCAAGAGATACCTACAGTTGATGCTTGGCGGAGAATGATCAACTCATGCATGTTGATAACATATTGTAAAACTAAAGTAAAATAAGAGAAAGAATATAAAAGATAAAGCAATAGAAATAGAAAGACAAAAGATGAGGGCATTTCTTATTCTTCTAAGTATTCATCAAATATTCAAATGTATACAATATGAACCCTTACACCTCTATTTATAGTGTATCATCGAGGCATACAAAAAGTCATAAACATGACATTAATATGAATATAATAGATGAGGTTATGAAAGTTAAATGTTACAAGAATAATGGTTATAAAGTTGAAGGTTATGGATGATATCGTTATCTTACTAATGGAATAAAGTAATGGAGATAATGGGTGGTTAACTTCTTCTTGTAGTGGACATCCACAATATAATATTTTATAACATGTCATATATTTTAATGTTTCTTAGTTATTAATTGTTCTAATATTTGTTGATTGAGAAATTTTTATATTCTTCATAAAAAAAATAATATAAGAATGTGAAAAACCAACATCTTTATGAAATCGTACTAAAATTTAGATTAAAAAAAAACTACTTACCATATAATTTATGTTCTTTAGTTATTAATAGTTCTAATATTTCTTGCCATGTTTTATAAAATTAAGAATATATATATATATATATATATATATATATATATATATATATATATACATATACATATACATATACATATACATATATATATATATATATATGTATATATATATATATATTTTCTAAGGTTCCTTAGTTATTAATTGTTCTAATATTTCTTTCCCTATACATTGAAGTGCCTTAGTTATTAAGTGTTCTAATTTCTCTTAAAATAGTGTGTGTTGGTGCACTATCTATAAGACATATATCATCATGCTTTATTTTGAAGCTAACTAATGACTGAAAATTTTTCATATTCTTCATTAAAATAAAAAATACAATATAAAAATGTGAAAATTAAAATCAATAACTTTATGTCATTTTACTAAAATGTAGAAATTAGTACGAAGAATAAAATAGTTTCGAACATAAAGAAAAAAATAATTATTCTTATAAATATATTCTCACTTAGATCATCAGTTCTTCTATCAATACTTTCATAAAAAATTTCATCTTTGAAATGAGTAATATTTGGAAGGCTTCAAAGTCATCATCTTTATATGTAAGATTTGCCTCAATATTATAATATTTATTTGAGGGAGTTTCTTCATCCTCATCATTCTGAAAAGTCAAGTGTGCCGCCACATTATTATCTTTTCTTTTGAGAGGGACTTTGATAAAGTTTCACAAAATGAAAAGGCGTACAACATTCTCATGTCCAATGACTTTTCATATCATATCGATGATAAATAAAGATTCTACCATAATGTCGATAATATTTCGTCTTATACCACTTCCTCATTCACGTCCAGGATCAGGATAATTATTTTGTCTTGACTCACACTGATTATGTGCTGCTACAATATTTGCTTCAGCGAATGGAGCAGAACAAGTAGGACAGACTTCATGATTTTCATTAAGAAAGTATTGATCTCCTTAACAACAAGTATGCATGTAATTAATTCAGAATATTTTTAAGATCTTTTTCAAAGTATTGTTGTTGTGATAATATATTTGAACTGTGAAAAGTGAAATAAGTTTTCTCAAGTAAGTGATTATTAGTGATAGTATCTCTACATAATATTAATATGAAGCTTACTCTATGAACAACAGAATTATATTCAGTTAAAGTTTTAAAATCTTGAAATAGAAGGTTTATCTATCCATATCAAGCTTTTGGTAACACCGTAAGTTTTAGGTGGTCACGTCGATCCTTTAAATTAATTCATAATTCGAGAGGGTCTTTCATAGTAATTCAGTATTTAATCCCTCGTGATGATAAGATCGGAGAAAAATCACAAACTTCATTTTATCCTGAGTTGATGCTGCATTTTCTTGTTTACTAGTATCACCAAGACTTTCAGTATCCTGGTGAATTTCAGCATCAAAGACGCTAGAAAAATATTATTTTTTTTATAATATCAACTGTCACAAACTCACTGTGTTGATAAGCTTGACTTGATGAACACTACAAGAAGAGAGATGAGATAGAAATAATTAATTGTCATGTGAAAAAATAATTACTTATAAAAAAATCACAAGAAACATATATAAATTTAAGGTACATAAACTAGTAATATAGAAATATACAAATAAAAATAGGGATACAGAGATACATAAATACGTTCAGCAATATACAAATACACAAATAAAATTTTTATTGTAAAGTACATCAAAATTAGATATAATAGTAACAATACATAAATGAAATTTGGAAAAGCATTGTAAGATGTTCAACAAAAATTATGGTAAAATTATTATTTAAACATTATTTAAATATAAGGATAGTTGGAAGAAAATTGTATACCTACTAAAATTAATGGAACTCGGTAAATAATAATATAGTTAGATATTTTATGCTGATAATATGTTACGAAATATTAATTAAATAAAAACGGAGAAAAAGAAGAATAGAAGAAAGTGAGAAAGTGACGGAATATATAGAGAATATATAGTAAGAAGAAAAAATGAAGAAAAATAATAGCCTTTTTTACGAAAAATGTATTTTAAATATAAATTACATTCGTTTTATAATTTGATTTTTTTATTTGGTTTCGAATTTACAAAAATGAATATCGAAAAACAAAAAAAAACCATATATTTAATTTTTCTTGTTTTTTTCAAGTTGCAAATATAACTTTGTTATGTTTCTAATTACTGACATAACCGATTAACTGGGGAAAAAATCCAAACAAAAAAGACAAAATCAAACAAAACAATAATTTTTTTTTGCTCGGATTGGGTTACACTACCAAATAAAAAATTGAAAAATCTAAATTGAATAATATAAGATCAAACCAAAAAATCAAATACACACCCCTAATTAAAAGCAAGTGAAATAGTGTAATCACTTTTTTTTCAATTAGGAGCTAATAATCCAAACAAATAGCAATTATATTCAAGATTGAAAGTAAACACAAAAAAGCTGTCAATTTTGTTTATTTTTTAAAACTATCAAACAAATAATTAAGTGTACCCTAGCTAATATTTACAAGAAAAAATAAGACTGACAGGAATATGCGGACTTCCCGACTTTTTTACCTGTCAAACCTCGTACTTGTATTGAATTTTTTAAAATTATACGAATTTTAAAGAATCCGGTACATTTGAAGAATCTGAATAAATATATTTTTATAATTATTTGAAAACCTCTAATAAAGTTTGTTTTAGAAAAATGTATTTCATGTTCTTTAGTTGAATAGTTATTTAGAAAAATAACAAGCCTACTTGCTCGGTACACTTACTTGCTTTATTTGAAAGTTTTAAAAATTAAAAAAGTTGACAACTTTATTATTTTTATTATTATAATGAGTATATAATTTCATTAGATCTGAATCATAAATTATTATACATTTACACATAACATGAATCTATAAAACTATTAAACATTACTTGTCTAATTATACTTGATCGGATCTTTATACAAATTCTCCTCCCTCCACATATTTGGGACATATTAACAATTATCCATACTAAAAAGGTGGAAAATAAGAAAAGGAAAGCTGACATAATATATATAACAACCATATTGGAATAACACATCCTTGAAGATTCTATAAAGACCATGGATATCAATATATATATTTTAACGCTTCTTAATCATTCATTGTCCTAAGATTTTTTGTCGTATACTTTTAAGGCTTCTTAATTAGTCATTAATTGTTCTTATATTTTTAGTCATATATTTTAAGGCTCCTTGGATATTAATTGTTTTAATATTTCTTGTCATATATTTGTAATGCCTCTTAATTATTAATTATTCTTATATTTCTTATTATATATCTTTCTCTTACCATATTTTTGTAAGACTCCTATATACCAACCATATTACATCAAATTTGTTGATCAATAAAACAAAATCATATTACATGAAATAAATAATGTTTAAAAGAGAAGGAAATCTAATATTAAAAAAAAAGGCAACTTGTTTAATAGACCTAAATGATATAGACATGAAAAAACAACATGGCAAGAAAATCTTTGTATAAAAAATAAAAAAATAAAATTATAAAGAAGTTACCAAAAAATTCTCCCTTCATTTTAAATTAATTGAATTATTGATATATTTTTCATTTTTAAAATTAATTTAAATATTCAATTTTATTTACTATTTTTAAAATATTTTTCCAATTTTATTCTTTATTAATTAGTATTGAAATTAGTTATAATTATAAATTTGACAATGATTAATAATAATAACAATAAAGTTATATTTAACAACTTTCCAAGTGGATATGAAAACCTCAGGAAATTCTAGAAGCACATGTGTAATGGTGTGGCCCTCTAGTCTCTTTTCCATCAAGGAAAAAGTGCTCTTGCACAACCCCAATAAATATCACCAAGCAACTATGTGTATTTGGAAGTCGAGATACAATTTGGTCATTTCGATCACATATGAGAGGAGACATCAATTAGACTATCTAGCTGGCTAAAGAAAGTTTGAGATACTAATCAATGTGCAGATTGGATGTTGCCTCATGTTTTTTATGAATTGTATTTGTATTGAAACACATATAAGTATAAGGTAATGTTAGAACAAACCAAAAAGGCTAGAGACCCACTACTACAAAAATGAATCATGAACTCTCTATTTTTAGATTCATGTTAGCGATTATAAATTCTTGAAACATTAGCCATAGAGCTTATTTTGGTATATGTGAAAAGAGGCGGAGCCAGGATTTTCAATAAATGGGTTCAAAATCTGTAGAAATAGATAGCCAAAGGGAGTTCGATATCTACTATATATACAGATAAACTTATTTTAACCATGTATAAATAATATAATTTTTCAAACCTCCTTCTGTAGCTCCTCCCCTTCATGTGATTTCTTCAGTTAGTTCTTCCATTGTAATGTTGAAGCAAATGTTTACTTCTCTTAAACAGTCGCATCTCTCTATTTATCAATTCAAGTTTTCTTCAATGTCTCTCAATTATAAAATGTTACAAATATTTGAATTTGTAGGTGTTTTGATCATGATTTGCTTTTAGTCTGGCCTTTGTATTAGACATTCAAGAGGTCATAATCTTGAATGCAATATGTTATTATATATATATATATATATATATATATATAATAACATATAGTATTAAATAAATAGTATTATATAATAATAGTATTTACTGTGTACTAATCCTAGTCCTATTAGGATTAGTACTCCTTCCTATATCTCCTATATATATCTCCCATGTATTCCCTTATTAGAATAATACTTCAATACAATCAATATTCCTTCATGGTATCAAAAGCCAGAAAACCTAGATCTTCTTTTCTCTAGGTTTTTTTTTCTCTCTTTAGGGCACCGATCGTTCCCTCTCTTCTCTTGGGCGGCGGCAGCCATGACAACCGAGGTGGATCCTCTCGATTCACTTCCTTCTGGCGTTAAACTTCTTCTCAGGCATCTTCATGCCCTGATTCCCGAAAAATTATCAGACATAAATTACCCTACATGGAAAATCACCGTTCTTACAGCCCTTGAGGCCAATTACCTTCTCAAATACGTCGATGGAAGCACAGAACCGCCGCCGACAGTCATCACCGCGGAGGACAAATCAGAAAAAACCTATCCGGCCCATGCCGCCTGGAAAGCCGTGGATGGCCAGATCCGATCATGTTTGATTGCGGTCATCTCTCCCACGGTTCAGAAGCACGTCTGATACTACACAACTGCTTCAGCCCTGTGGACGGCCCTCGCAACACGCTATGCATCAATTTCCCACTCTCATATTTTTCAATTGCGTGATCGTCTCCACACAATTACAAAAGGCACGAAAACTATTGCGGGGTATTTAGATGAGGTCTCCACCATCATCACAGCCCTCGACACCGTGAACGAAATCATTCCCAAAAAGATCTCGTCATGTGCGTCGTTCGGGGGCTCCCATCAGCTTACTCCTCCATTAAACAGGCGGTTCACATCAGTCCAACGCCCGTTGACCTGGATACTCTCTCCTCGTGGCTAAAAAGTGAAGAAATCAAGATGGATCTAGAGAGCAAACTTCTTCTCTGAGAAGCGGCTGTTATGGAGCCGGCCACCGCCCTCACCGCAAGCCAGAACTATCGCGGGGGGCGTGGTGGCGGCCGGCAGGGGAGCCGCGGCGGCTACGGCAGAAACAGCGGAGGCCGCGGGCGCGGCGGTCGGCAGGGCAGTCGTCCGCCGTACGACGGTCAGCAGCACTGCAGCAACAACAGCGTGCACTCCTTCGACAGCGGCGGACAGTCATCTTCTAGCGGTGGGCAGGGCACTTACGAGCGGGATCGTCCAACTTGTCAAATCTGTCAGAAATCAGGACACAACCGCTGTTCGTTGCTGGTTTCGGTATGAGGAGAGCCAAAATAGTGATAACCGTGCCAATTATGCATCTAAAGCCGGCCCTTCCTCTGAATGGCTGTTGGATACTGGGGCCAAAATGCACGTTGCTTCTGATTTATCCAAGCTTAACACTCCAAATCCATATCATGGCTCCAATGGTATTACTGTTGGCAACGGTGAGTCCCTTAATATTTCTCACACTGGCACGGGCACCATTACAACCCCCACCGCTATGTTTCACCTAGGTAATCTTACCTACGTCCCTTCTATTAAAACCAATCTCCTTTCAGTTCACCAATTCACAAAAGACAATAATTGCTCACTCTTGTTCACCTCTAATTATTTTCAAATCCTAGACAATACTACCAAGAGGGTGATTTTTCAGGGCCCCTGTGAGCATGGTCTGTACGTTCTTCCTGTCACAAGTTCGTCTGCCCACCCAGTTTCAGAAAGCGTTCCTGTGGCTCCGGTGGCTCTTTCGGCTGATGGCCACAGTCTGTTGTGGCACAGTCGTCTGGGTCACCCGTCTACTCAAATAATAAATTCTTTAATGTCTCAATTAGGTTTTTCTTCCATTCATGTAAACAATTGTGACTCCTGTTCAATTGCTAAATCTCATAAATTACCTTTTACTTTATCTGAGAAGCGTACAACTGCACCTTTTCAACTTATTAATTCTGACCTATGGGGTCCTACTGCTGTTCCTTCATTTGCTGGTTTTCGCTATTATATTTGTTTTGTGGATGATTTTACAAAATACACTTGGTTGTACCCACTAAAACACAAATCACAGGCATACA
The DNA here is from genome assembly GCF_036512215.1 of Solanum lycopersicum. Classification (NCBI taxonomy): domain Eukaryota; kingdom Viridiplantae; phylum Streptophyta; class Magnoliopsida; order Solanales; family Solanaceae; genus Solanum; species Solanum lycopersicum. The sequence continues at coordinate 31,637,226 of NC_090811.1, forward strand.
CCACCTTTGTCACTTTTGAAAAAATGGTCAAAACACAATTCAATTCTCATGTTAAACTTTTTCGAAGTGACAATGGAAAGGAAAATGTCAATAACATCTTTGGCCAGTTTCTGAAATCCCTGGGAATTATACATCAAACCTCCTGTCCATACACTCCCGAACAGAATGGGGTGGCTGAGCGTGAGCATCGCCATCTCATTGAAATGGTGGTTACTCTTCTACATCAATCTCATCTCCCTCTGTCCTTTTGGGTAGAAGCTCTAGCCACCGCAAACTACCTCATTAACAGAATGCCCAGTCACACTCTGTCCAACAAATCACCCTATCAACTCCTTTACCAAGAACTTCCCAATTATACCAACCTCCGCGTCTTTGGGTGTCTTGCCTACCCTTGGCTACGCCCTCATATTACTCACAAATTACAACCCCGATCCCGTCCTTGTATTTTTTTGGGCTATCATCCTACCTCCAAGGGTTATCGCTGTCTTGACCCAGAAACTCATAAAGTCTATATATCTCGTCATGTCAAATTTGTCGAAAATGATTTTCCCTACGAGTCTATTTCCTCCTCCACAAATACATCATTCATTGACATCCTTCCCCTTTTTCAAACATACTCACAGGGTCCCTCACCACCTTCCCCCACACCTCCACCCACTACCCAACCACCCCTCATCACCCCTTCGACCGTCACCCACAATACACCCGCAACCACCACCCACACTCACAACCAACCCGAACCACCCCATACCCACAACATCTCCAGCCCGATCCGTTTTGGGTCCTTCCCGGCCACCCCCGAATCACCACCGCCCATGCCACCCCTCAATATTCATCCCATGTTAACCCGTGGCAAAGCCGATATCTTTAAACCCAAAACCTTTCAGGCTACCATACTACCAAATACACCCCTTCCCGATAGTAAACCAACAACCTACTCTGTTGCCTCAAAAAATGCTTATTGGCGTCATGCTATGAATGACGAGTTTAAGGCTTTGACTGATCAGAAAACATGGGTTCTTGTACCTAAGCCCCATGGGCGGCACCCAGTAGGCTGTAAATGGGTGTACAAAATTAAACACAATTCAGCTGACAGTATTTCCAGGTACAAGGCTCGTTTGGTTTCTAAAGGCTACGATCAGGAGTATGGGCTTGATTACTCCGAGACATTCAGTCCTGTTATTCGGCATGAAACCATTCTCCTGGTACTGTCACTCGCCGTGCGCAACAATTGGCTCATCAATAAGTTGGATGTTTCCAATGCTTTTCTTCATGGCATGCTTGATGAAACTATCTACATGCCGCAACCACCGGGCTATGTTGATCCCCGCTTCCCTCAACATGTTTGCAAACTCCAGAAGTCTCTGTATGGGCTCAAGCAAGCCCCCCGTGCTTGGTACACACGTCTGAAAATGTTCCTCCAGGGACTCGACTTCACGTGTTGCGTACACGACACGAGTCTGTTTACTCGACATTCAGCACACGGTACAGTCATTCTTCTTGTCTATGTAGATGATATCATTATTACAGGCTCTACTGCAGCTCTCATTCAGGATGTTACTCGAGCTATGCATACTACCTTCAAGATGAAGGACCTTGGCCCATTACATTATTTTCTGGGAATAGAGGTCTCTCGGACAGGCAGCGGCTTGTTTCTTCATCAGTCAAAATATGCTCGAAATCTGTTGCAGAAAGCTGGACTGGAAAAATGTACCGGTCAACCAACACCGATGGCAGTCTCTTCGTCTACCAATGGAGCCGACACCCCCTTTGCCGATATCACCCACTTCCGCAGCCTTATTGGGGCTCTACAGTATCTGTCCATTACCCGCCCTGACATCCAGTTTGCTGTCAACCGAGTTGCTCAGCGCATGCATCAACCAAGTGAACATGATTACCATTGTCTAAAACGCATTCTCAGGTACATTTTTGGCACTCTTGGTCGTGGTTTACTCATTCGACCCGGGGACTTGGAGCTTCGGGTTTTCTTAGATTCAGATTGGGCGAAGATAAAAATGACAGAAAATCTACATTGGGGTTTCTCGTTTTTTTGGGGCCGAACCTGATCTCCTGGTGTACAAAAAAACAACCCAGGGTCTCTCGGTCCTCGACTGAAGCTGAATACCACGCTCTTGCTCTTCTTGCTGCTGAGACCATGTGGGTCACATATATTCTTCGCGCCACTCACACTGTTCCTGCTCTCTATTGTGACAACAAATCAACCATCTGTGTGGCCAAGAATTCCGTCCTACACACCAGAATGAAGCATGTTGATACCGATTGTCTCTTTGTTCGCGATGAAGTTCAGGCCGGAACCATGACTGTGCAGTATGTACCCACTGAAGAACAACCAGCTGATATTCTCACCAAGCCTCTCTCGAGCCGACATCACGATTACCTCAGTTCCAAGCTTCCGTTCGCTTCCGCTCAGCTCAGCTTGAGGGGGGATAATAACATATAACATTAAATAAATAGTATTAAATAATATTAGTATTTACCTAGTGTACTAATCCTAGTCCTATTAGGATTAGTACTCCTTCCTATATCTCCTATATATATCTCTCATGTATTCCCTTATTAGAATAATACTTCAATACAATCAATATTCTTTCAATATATATATATATATATATATATATATATATATATATATATATATATATATATATATATATATATATATAAACTGGGCAACAACTTAAACTCGATCAATTTGTTGTCTTCCAGTTACTTCGACTAAAGCTCAAGCAAGAGTTTTTAATGACGACTAGTTCTATTACTACTAATAGATGTCTCTCTGTTTTAAAAATGTATTAGGTATTGAATTTGCCATTTATTTTGACATGTTATTGGAAAGAATGCGAGTTCACTCTCTTTGACAGATTGTTGGCCATTTCCAAATAATTAAGGACACTATATGCATGACTTTAGCACCTCAAGGTTAGGCAACTCATCTATGACGTCCAAGTAGGACCAACTTCTATATGTTTCTTTAAACCTCAACTTCATGAGCATTCTTGGTAAAGCTTTTGTACTTGGACAAGCTCTTTTTAAACTCAATGTTTCATGTTGATACAGATTGTCAAGAACTATATAATTTCGATAACATTCTTTGACTCATAACTTCTGAACATTATGAATCCCCGAAATAACCTCCTTGGTGCAACAACTTGGAGACAAATAAGAAATAATTTGTATATTTAAAAAGGCATTGTTAACAGATACACTTAGGGGATTTGGCAAAATAAATCTGATCATTTTCAAATGCCTTAATTGCATTAGTTCCCAAATCTGTACAGGAAAAGATATAATTAATCGATTATACCCTTTAACAATGAATTTTGTAGATTCCATAACCTGCAAATTTCTTGAGATATGTCAGAATTCTCATTGACAAACAATAATAGGTATCTCAACCAGATGAGGCTTAGTATATGTAGAGAGAAATCATCAACCCTTAATATGTGACTCAAGTCCAGGATTTTGAGGAATTCATAAAGAATAAGGTTTGATTTGAGCATAAAAGCTGAAACAAAATGATCCAGAAAGAAAACAGAATGAGTTTGTTTCAAAACTCTGTCACACTGATGATGTGCAGTGGTGTTTCATCACCAGTTCAGCACTTAAAGGTCTGCAATTTACGGCTATTGAGAAATTGACGGTAAACTGTTTTCATGATGAACATTTTTCCCTTTGAATTGCTCTCAAGCACATGTCATATAGATGGTTACAGCTTTACTCTTCAATTAACCATGGGAAAATTGAAGAGTATGGACTGGTTCCTTCGTTATGATCCCACTTAAATACTTTTCTCGACTTCGAGTGAGAGCAAAGTTCAAACCATCATTATAATTTTACTATTGATTCCCCAACCCGTAAAATGAATATTACTCAAACATTAGCAATAATTTCAATTATGTTTGTGTTAAAAGGTATTAATGGAAAATGAAGAATTGCAATTTTTATGAAGAGTTGTGACTTTGATGAAAAGTTGTGACTTATATGAAAGATGATGACCTTTCTGAAAGATTATGACTTTTCCAAAGGTTTGTGACCTTTCTGTTAAGACACAATAAGACCCTTTTTGCACTACCCTTTGTTTTCTATAAATTGAAGGAGTTCCTATCATTTTAAAAATAGAACTAGACTTCTTCTACAACTACTAAGTCTAGTATTTTAAGTGTACATTATTGTCGTTGAGTAGCTCATTGACGCTAGTGTTTTGGGTATCAATACACTGGTGATTGAGATCATTCCATCCTGAGAGGACATATTTCAAATCAAACCTTAGATACTAGAGGGAAATAATTTTCTTAAGGGGATACTGTGCATTCAGTGGGCTTGATCCTTTCCGTCTTGTCTTTTTCCAATTTCTGGTATGTTTTACAGATTTTAGTTGTTGGGAATTAATTTTTGTTCTTATGTTCTTACTGGCTCATTAAACTCTGGTTACTTTATGTTTGGGGACAATACTCAATTACCCCCTTAGCCTATACCCAAAATCTCTACGACACACCTTATCTTTGATGAGGTCCTATTACCCCCTCCAACTTTTTTTTAAAGTAATATATTACCCCTTGCGTGCCTACGTGGCAAAAATCGTGATTTCACCCATCTAGGGCGCGTGAGCGCGGAGTGAGTGCAGAGTGAGTGCAGCTTTTGGCTAACAATGGCCAATAAAAATGAGCCACGTGTCAATGCAATTTGAAAAAAAAATCAAAAATAAATTTTATTGTTTCTCTCAAAGCATCTTCTTCCTCTTTTAAAAAAATAACCCCATGTTTATGGTTCTTCATTTTTGAAGAAGCTCCATCCATTATCATTCAAGCTCCTTGATTTGAAAAGGTAAAGTAAAATTTAATATATTCTTTACATCTTTTTATGTCGATTATTAATTCTTATTTTATGTCGATTATTAATTCTGAACTTGATAATTATATTAAACCAAATGATAAAATAATAAAAGATCAATATTAACAATTTGAAACAAAACTCATTATCTTTATTCATATAGATTTATTAATTATGGGGCATAGGGAGTGGGGTGGGACGTGAGAGAGGAGGAGTATATTTCATTAAAGTTACTTTATCAAAAATTGAAAACTGGGTCCCGGCGCGTGTTCAACAAACAAATCGATCTTGCAGATTATTTTTGCCACGTAGGCACGCAAGGGGTAATATATTACTTAAAAAAAAGTTGGAGGGGGTAATAGGACCTCATCAAAGATAAGGTGTGTCGTAGGGATTTTGGGTATAGGCTGGGGGGGTAATTGGGTATTATCCCTTATGTTTGTGCAAAGTTAATTGAAATCAATAATTTTGTTTTAAACACAGACTTGCGACAAACATACTCTTCTTTAAGAAAAATATTTTGTATATTTTTTCTAATCTTATTTCTCATTGTAATTTCTCTACTAGTTTTAATTTTCTAGTTGTGAAAGTGTTCTTAAGCTTTGTTGTATCTTATCAACATTTTCAAGTTTTGGTCTAAGTATCTTAGGAATATAAGATGAACAACAATTTTAAGAAAATTATCATACTGTTAATATTTCTTGCATTCTACTGATTGAGATAATATGATCGTAGAAGTAGAAGATAAATGCATTACTCTCCGTAATTTATTGTTTTCTTGAGCAAGGTCGAAGTGAGAATGTAAGAGAAATATTGGTAGTATTTCTATTAAAGATTATACCAGATAACCTTCTTATTATTTATCTAAGGAGGAATATAGTTTTTAAAGTTTAATAATTCATGTGCGTCTTTGAAAAAAGTTATGCAAATCGTATGTTTTTTTAATGAATTTTCGTTGGTAAATAGTGTTGTGTTTAAAAATCACCAATTTGCAGAATGAGATATGCATATTTTGTTTGATAAAATAGTATGTCAAAAATGTTATAGTATGAAGACTATTTATAAATAAAACATTTCTATGTGATAATCTAAGAATATGTTTTATTCTGTTTGGAGAAAAAAACATTTGTATTTTTGTACTCCTTGTGAATTTGATTATGTATGATTGTTGTGGACTAAATTGTTTTGTAGTTTTTCACTATTAATAAATTAGACTATGCAATGGATTTGAATAATATGAAATCTTCACCTACTTAGTCTGTGTTGTACCTTTGATTTTCTATAAATTTCATTGTTATATGGAAACAATCTAAATAATAAGTGGTATGTCTATTTGTGATAGAGGAAAAAGACCAGTGACTTAGAGTTTATGAGTTTGTCCCTCTATTAAATGAACTTTGACACTATATAAAGATTGTCAAAGAGAATTGAAACTCTATAATTATTTGGAGAATAATATTTTAAAAAGAGGTTTCATACTGTCAATGACATTTTTATAGACTGGGAAACTATGTGGAAAAACTATTGTCAAATACTTGAATATCTTTTAGATCACATTTAAAATGTGGGGGTTCTTTGATTATGAATAAAGATAAAATTAAACTTGGTGTCTAATTTAATTTTGGAGAAAAATATATGAAATTCAGTGATACTTTTGTATTATATTAGACCCACAAAATTCTTGGAGTATATTTGATATTGTTGTTATTGAGTTTCTCTATTGCTAGTATATGACGTGAATAATATCAAACTACCAAATTATATATACATGTTCAAAATTATTGTGTTCTGTTATGAAAAATGTCACTTAAAATGTTGTGATCTTTCATGAAAAGTTGTCTTTTATCATAAAAGTATTTGCATAGACACAAATATTAGCGAATAGTCATTCGTCATGTTTTGTAAAAGAAATATCTGGACTATATTGCCTTTATTGGACTCGATAAAACTTTGTTTATGGGTAGTTATATAATAATCAAACTGAAAGTTATGGAAAGGTCCTTCTGAAAAGGACATTTGACAAGGTGATGACTCTATACAATGTTTGTATTAACAAAAAATTGTAAGAAATAGGAACAATATTAGTGAGAAAAAGCTACCCCGTGAAGATTTTTTTGAACTCAATATTTTTATTTGTTCTTACTAGCTTGAGTGAAAGTTTGTGACATGAACACTTGCGGCATGTAAATTACAAAATCTTGTAAGGAAAAAATTGATCAACTTAGAAGTTTGTCTAACTTTGAGTGCAATAAATAAAAATGTTATGTTTATGTGGAATCAAGTATTCTGAGCATTGTTATAAATATGTTGAAAGAAATTTTAATCTTATAGAGTTGATTTACATGACATTTGTGATATGAATACAATGTCATCTTGTGGTGGAAAAAATTATCTCATAACTTTCATTGACAATTGCATTAGAAATGACTATGCCTATTTGTTGAGCGGTAAGGATGAAGCAATAGAAATATCTAGACAATATAGTATCAAAGTTGAAAATCAGTTGAGAAAAAGATAAGAAGTGATAAGAATGGAGAGTATAAATTTTCTTGTACAGAAATATGTTTGGAAATTGGAATTATCCATCAAATTGTTGTCCTATTCACCTCAATCTAATGAAAAACCGAATGTTGAAATAAATGATGAATGCATTATTTATAAGTTCGAATTTACCACAAAACTTGTGTGTAGGAACAATCCTTACTCCAAAAGGGAACGATAAAAAGTTATCTTTTTAAAAAGAAAGCAATTTTGCTTGTTTAGGACACAATCTATTCCATGTGATGAATGAAAATGAAGGAAATCCAACTTGAAATATTTCAAAGTGTGGGGTGTCTATCCAAAGTCCAAGTCCTTATTCCTAAAATGATTAAAATAGGATCTAAGTCTGTGGACTATAAACTTATACTTGCATAGTCTGCTGAAAGGTGTAATCAACCTTGGGAAGAAGAACAAGAGGAGAATGTACTTAATAAATAGATTCTGAGTTGTAGTAAATGTCAAAGGATATCTACTTCCTTAAAATATGATTTTGTAACATTTTGATGTGTCTTTTGTAGACTTGCCCTTTTGGACAAATAGTGTCAATAGTGAGATCGGTTCAATCTTGAGCAGTCCTATTTGAAGTTGGTTGATCTTCCTCTAAAAAATAAACCTTTAGGTTCAAAGTGAATACTCAAGAGGAAAATGAAAGTCAATGGAACTATTACACTATAAAGCAAGATTTTTTGTCAAAGGAGTTAGACAAAATAAGGTCTTAGTCTTTTCGACACATACCAATCTGTAACTCGAATTACATTCATTTGGATGTTAATTGTGTTAGCTGTGGTATATGACCTTCAAATTCATCAAATGGATATAAAACAACTCTCTTAAAAGGAGAATTGGAGGAAGAAATTTACATGGAACAACTCGAGGGTTTTATGATTCCTCGTAAATAAAAAGAAAATGTACGAACTTGTTAAGTCACATTATGGACTAAAACAAGCACCCAAACAATGACACAAAAAATTTGATCAAACCATGTTGGGAAATGAACTTAAGAATGATGGAAGTGATAAAATATGTTCACATTAAATCATAAGGTCATTGTTTCTTTGTATATTGGTGCTATGTTGATCATAAATAGGGACACTAATGACATAAATGCTACTAAAAATATGCTAGAAAGCAAATTTGGAATTAAAAAACTTAGAGTTGCTGATGCGATCTTAGGTATAAGAATTCTTAAAAATCCATAATGTGTAGCATTTTCACGGTCTAATTGCATTGAAAAGATACTTGACTAGTTCATGAACTAACAACTTAGGGTATCTCTTTAGATTCGAGCAACTTAAATTTTATTAGCTAATATGCAGTATGTTCATGAACAACAACTTAGGGAATCTCTTTCAAATGAGAGCAACCTCTAAGCACGAGTCGTTCAAGGATATGAAAATTATCTTTTGTACCTTTCTAGTACGTCTGATCATTACCTTGAATTACCAAAAACTTTAATCGAGTAAATTTAGAAACAATTTGATACCATTCTTTGACACAACAAGATATATGCATGAGCTTTAGCACCTCAAGGTTAGGCAACTCAGCTATGACGTACAAGTGGGACCAACTTCTATAAGTTTCTTTCAACCTCAACTTCATGAGCATTCCTGGTAGAGCTTTTGTACTTGGACAAGATCTTTTTGAACTCAATGTTTCATGTTGTTACAGATTGTCAAGAAATCTATGATTTCGATAACATTCTTTAATTCCTAACTTCTTAACATTCTGAATCCCCGAAATAACCTCCTTCGTGCAAAAACTTGGAGACAAATAAGAAATAATTTGTATATTTAAAAATGCATCGTCAATAGATACACTTAGGAGATTTGGAAAAATAAATCTGGCCATGTTAAAATGCCTTAATTGAATTAGTTCCCATATTTGCAGGAAAAGATGTAATTGATCGATGATAACCTTCAAAAATGAATTTGTGTAGATTCCATAACCTGCAAATTTCTTGAAACGTGTCAAAATTCTCATTGACAAACAATGATAGGAAGCTCAACCAGATGAGGCGTAGTATATGTAGAGGGAAAATATCAACCCTTCGGATTTTGAAGAATTTATAAAGAATAAAGTTTGATTTGAGAATAAAAGCATAAATAAAATGATCCAAAAAGAAAACAAAACGAGTACGTTTCATAACTCTGTCAACTGATGATGTGCAGGGGTAAGAAGGACCCTTTAACGACCATAATGAGAGTCATAAATTTCATCACCAGTTCAGCACTTAAAGGTCTGCAATTTAAGACTATTGAGAAATTGACGGTAAACTGTTTTCATGATAAGCACTTATTCCCTTTGAAATTCTCACATATCAGATCATGAACCTTACATGATATGATTTTTATTTCATCCATACTTTTCTTGTTGATGAGAACAAGATGTTGATAACGATAGATGGTTTCATCTTTACTATTTTATACCTCTATTTTCTCCAAATCTGTCTTGCAGTTGGGCTTGCAACGTGAACACCATGGAAACTTAATATACACAAAATCCCAAACACTTGAAATTTGATAACATGCTCTCAGAAACATTATCTGCTATAAACAACGCCTAAAAATCTTGCTTTTTGTTGACAACTAATGTTCGGTAGGAACATTTTCATTTATTCTTTTGTTGGAACATCTTGCAGCGAGCCACTGTTTACAATTGCTTCTTTCGACCACCTTCACATAGTTGAGATTTTTCTTCTTCTCCTTGATCTTTTTAAGAACAGACAGTCAAATTAAATGTGCTCCATTATTTCTTTCTGGTACATCCCCACATAGTTGGTGTTTATCATCATGGCAGATCCCCATTTTATAGAGCCTCGCTTTGGTAAGTAATCTTCCATGAAGGGTTAACCAACAAATAAACTGTGCTTAGGAAGAATTCACTTACACCAAATCGACCTGCTCCACGTCCACTCTTCTAGCTTGCCTCTTCTCCATGTATATCCGCCTGCTATTGTGTACTTGACCTCAGGTTTAAGAGATCCTGTTTGGTTGTATTCTGGTTCAAAATTATATCTTATATGAAAAGTCTTTTTCCAACACCAACAACAATCATGTGGAATAGCAAAGTGTCAGTCTGTCCCCTTTATGTAGACATCATCCACGTAACGCACACATAGATTATAAGATTTTTGAACTATGTTCCACACATATTTTTCTACCGTATCCTGGTTCCATATCACACATTCAGTAATTTCCAGTCCTCCTTCTTTTTGGTCTTTAATGGACTTGCTACAACTTCTCCAGTAAACACCTACAAAGTTGGCAGGAGAAAACTAAGGCCAGTAATGAGTACTGGAGCTGGAAAATTAGTTGGAGAAAACTAATGCCATGAGAGAAGGCCAATTTGGTAATAAGTAGGTTCTCACAGGTGGTTTAGTTGATTTAGAAGTATGGGAAGCAAGTGATGTATTTCCTGGTACTAAGTCAGCCAGATTCGCGGGATTTATTGAACTACTATCTTTTAGCAAATATTTATTCACCATAGTAAAATTATCGTTAAGACTACTATCTTTTAGCAACTATTTATTTTGATTTATTGACTAAAACAAAAAGGACAATGACTAGCCGATATAAATTACCTTTAGTAGCCAACATAAAATATACTTCACATCTTCAAGACCTATAAAGGTCGTGGAGGGCATTGCGGCCATTCAGGTTTCTCTCATCAACCTACGTTCATATTTATCATAGTACTCTTATTTAATATTTTCTTAAAGTTAAAATTGGAATCAATGAACGTAAAGTATTTTTTAGGCTAATTGATTTCAAGTGTAAAATAGAAAGAATAGAGTCATTTATGCATTGATTTTGTGAATTGACGAGTATTAAAGGACATTTATTTTTAATAAAGAAAACATTTTTTGTAGGAATGAAGGGAGTGTTTTTCTATTCTTTTTTACCATATATTTCAAAACTAGTTAATTTCTTGACTATTAAATCTCCTAACTTTATCATTCATTTTAGGACTCCTTAATTATTAGTTTTTTAAAACTTACCATATTGTTTTAGGACTATCTAATTATTAGTCCCTCTGTCAATTTTTCTGTCACGTTTCACTTTTGAAAGTAAGTTTAACTAATGGGATAATGCACAAATCCCCCCTCAACTTCTGTCCGAAATTTCAGAAATACACTTATACTATACTAATGTCCTATTACCCCTCTGAACTTATTTTATTAATAATTTTCTACCGCTTTTCGAACTACTGATACGCTCAAACTTACTTCTCAAATAAGAAGTAAAGCGGTCGTGTCAAGTAAATAACCCAACTAGTGAGGTTGGGATCATTTCTACGAGGAAAATAGTTTAGACTTAACTTTAACCTATGATTACTATTGTTCGGTCAATTACTTCCTTGGAAAGCAAAAACAATAAAAGGGGGGTTTCTATTTCTAAATGAATGAAAATAACTAACGAAATTGAAAGAGACACTTAACAGCTTCGAATGTTGAAGTTTAATCAATTAATCAAAGTAACTAGGGTTCACGTGTTCCCCACAGGTTCATAACTCGATAATTCTAACTATAACAATTCTGTCCTAGTATCTTGCATGCAAAGTGATAAGTTATGTATTTCTAAATCCTTAGCCCGGCATCTAGAAAATATCACTCCGCACCTTGGTCCGGCTACGTGTGTTGCTATCCTAACCCTTATCTTTACCTCATATTAAGTATCGTATTCGATATTTGACTAAGTTATTACCTCGTACCAATCAATACTAGCCTATTAGATATTATACACTAAATCTATGTTGATAATTCTTTTCCTATTATCTACGTCCTTTGTCCGGCAAGTAGCATTAAGGCGAGTTCTAATGTTGGCCATCCGTTAAAAAGACTTCTAAGCGAAAGAATTATTAATACATGCAAGACACTATTCTAGAATTGTTATTTTAGTTAGGTTTTACCTCATTATTTGCCTATGGTTACCACAACCCTAGTTATGGAGTTTAGTTACCCATAGTCATAATCACAATATTCAAATATATTATATAAGAATTCATGTACTTCAATGAGAAAGAGTAAAATCCGAAAGTTTACTTGATTAATCAACAAAAATCACCAACAATCACTAATAATATAGAGTCTCGCAATACGGTGTCTAACAATACGGTGTCTAACCTCAAAAATGAGATTTTTCAAACTATTTATAGAAAATAAAAACCTAATTAAACAAGGAATATGTCTGCTGGAAATCTGTCAAAATGCGGCTGGGTCGACGGACCTCGCGACGGATCGTCGTGGTCACGACGGACCGGCATAGACTCCGTGGTCCCATACTTGTGCAATTTTTCTGCTGCTCTCTTCCTTACCCTCAGCGGCAAGTATGACGGATCGTCACGGACACGACGGTCTGTCGAGGGTCTTCGTTCCAAAACACTTACACTCTTGGAATATGGGTACTGGGATTACTTCTCTGAACTTCATGGCGAACCTGCAGGGCGGACCGTCATGGACTCCGTAACCCCACACTTTGTCAGACTTCCCCATCTTCCTTCAGCAGCTGCACTACGCTGCTACCTACGGACCGTCACAAGCATGACGGACCGTCACAAGCTCCGTAGGTGGTCTCTTCTACATTTCTTCGCTCAATGCAAATAAAGAGAAACTTATATAAAAATTAGCACAAAAAGGCTTTTGGACACACTAAACTTAAGGAAAAAGAATTAATAATACTGTAAAACCATGGTATATGAACACCCTCAACTTAAATTCGTTGTTTGTCCTCAAGCGACGCAATATGACTCAATACAAAATCTTTGTACAATAGTATCCATGTTTTATCCTTTGCAATCATTTGGCTATCAATCCCGATTAATCTCATCATATTTATGCATGCTATCACTATTAGGCTTGAATTATGTGGGATCAGAGCATGACACAAACTCACCATGCACTAACACCTATTCTCTTCAGTTTATCACCGAGGTGCTAATATTTCCGGTATTGCAACTAGTATCCTCACTTTCAAGCAAAATCCTCATTTTTCACACAATGATTTCAGTTTGAGTATAAGAATTACTTTTCAACACTCGCTCTCAGAACAAATTCACGCTCATTCATACATATTGTCATAAGCTTGCCTTTATTTCACTGCCTTAAGTTTGCTATACAACCTTTAAGATCACGATAGGACTTTCTTAGCTTGTAGCATAGGCTCAGGGTCAGGTAGGGTATATTTAGGTACACTTTAGTGACTTTTTTCCCTCTTTCACATATTGGATAAACATACCATTTTCTATCATTTTATCTCGCCCAGTTTCTCATATTCTTTCACCTTGCCATTTTCTCTTCTTTCTTCGTTTGTGTAAGTGACTCTATCCTTTTCTTGCTTGTATTTCTTGTATATTTTTATTTTTCTTTACTTTTCTTTCAACTAATTCTTGAGTCAGTTTACTTTTGTTCTTTCTCTCTCTTTGTTCTTTCAACCCCACTTTCCAGAGCATTCCTCATAATAGTCACCCTCAACTCATGGCTTTGCCATGACTCAAAGTACACAATACCCAAAGTTGGGTCAGGGCCATAACGAATGTTGTTTACTGCATTAGCCACCCTCAACTTATGCTTTTGGCATAAGCTGAGGTGCACATGTCCAAGGAGGGTCTAGGGCCAACACATTATTCCCAAAAAAGATTAGTTGGGGTGAAAAAGAAAGGTCTAATTTAAGCTCAGATTATTTGGATCAAACAAGGATAAATTTCATTTGGTTTTCTTTTATTTAGGCTAAAAATGGGCTATGTTGAATAAGGGCCTATGATCCTTTCCTAATTGTCTATTACAGCTTACTTTTAGCAGGACTAACCAGACAAGTTCTAGCTTAGTACAAATAGTGGATTATTCAAATTCTCCTCACACTCACTTGACATCTCATCACTCTACCAGATTATCAGACACCTAGTTCGAATTTTAGACTTAGGGTAATGCAGTTGTATACCTTTATGTCATGCTTAGAGCCACACACTTATCAATTTCTATGCCTAGTCATGCATCATTTTCCATTTTATCAGGATATCATTTTAGCCATCATGCTCCAGAATTAAACTATGTACACAAGATATAGACATGCCGGTTCAACAGAAAAAGTAATCAGTCTTTTGGAGAAAAAGAACACAGGCAAGAAAATCCCAAAAGAGAATAGTGAATTGGGCTACTCAGACTTCACCCTAGCACTCACTTTCCATTTACCCCACCCCCAACAAAAAAACATGCAATTGTTCCCAATGCAAAAAAAAATTAAATACTAGAGTGGTAGGTGAAGCAAACCTGTGTCGCAAAGCGCCGACGATCAGCAAGCTGGTGTGTCCGGTTCCCCAGGACCCAGTTCCTCTGTAATTTGGACACCCTCAGTTGTGTCCTCAGCAACAACAGAACTATCAGCAGTACCTCCCGCTATCTCCACAGTTCGGGTGCTAAATGCCCCAGCCACTAACTCTCTTACTCTCATCCGGTGAGGCTCTCCTCGCAACCTCCATCTCACGGTGCTCCTTTTTCCATGCTCGCGCCTCGTCCTCTGCTCGACCCCTACGCCTCTTGGCATGCTCTCGAGGGGGATGTGGTGGAATTTCTGAGGTGGCGAATAGGGCCACCAACACAGTGTCTTCAGCAGGCTCGACAGAAGGGGCCTCAAACTCAGGCACCCTTGCCTCTAAGATCGTGTCAATGTCTGTGCGAAGACTGTCGACTGCAGCCTGAAGAGTCGATACATCCACCGGAGGGGCTGGCCGGTCTAGCACCCGCAATTCAAAAGCGTCCAAGCGGTGATGAACCTGAGCGATCTTCCGCTTGTATGCTTGACCATTTTTCGCTCCAAGCGCTCTTCTGCCTCGATAATAGACCTCTGCATCCACTTTTGGATATAATGCAAAAGTGTAGCCATTTGCGCCTCTAATTTTTGGACCCTAGCAAGCGGGACCAGCGCGGGTAGAGGGGCTGTGCGAGAGGAGCTCGGGGCAGTGCTACTACCCGGGATAGACTCGATCGGGGTAGTGTCAGTGGACGCTGCCTGCGTAGCCGTGCGGGTTCAGTTTGAGTATAAGGATTACTTTTCAACACTCTCTCTCATAAACAAAGTCACACTCATTCATACCTATTGCCATAAGCTTGCCTTTATTTTCACTGCCTTAAGTTCGCTATACAACCCTTAGGATCACGATAGGACTTTTTTAGCTAGTAACATAGGCTCAGGGTCAGGTAAGGTATATTTAGGTATACTTTAGTGACTTTTTGCCCTCCTTGACAAATCGGCTAAACCTTCCACTTTCTATCATTGTATCTCACCCAGTTTCTCATATTCTTTCACCTTGCTATTTTCTCTTCTTTCTTCATTTGTGTAAGTGACTCTCTTTTTTTCTTACTTGTATTTCTTGTGTATTTTTCTTTTTCTTTACTTTTCTTTTCAACTAATTCTTGAGTCACTTTACTTTTTTCTTTCTCTCCTTTTGTTCTTTCAACCCCATTTTCCAGAGCATTCCTCATAATAGCCACCCTCAACTCATGGTTTTGCCATGAGTCATGGTACACAATACGCAAAATTGGGTCAGGGCCAAAATGAAGGTTGTTTACTGCATTAGCCACCCTCAACTTATGCTTTTGGCATAAGCTGAGGTGCACATGTCCAAGGAGGGACCAGGGCCAACACATTGTTCCCAGAAAAGATCAGTTGGGGTGAAAAAGAAAGGTCTAATTTTAAGCCCAGATTATTTTGATCAAAGAAGGATAAATTTTATTTGGTTTCTTTTATTTAGGCTAGAAATGGGCTATATTGAATAAGGGCCTATGATCCTTTCCTAACTGTCAATTACAACTTACTTTTAGCAGGACTAACCAGGCAAGTTCTAGCTCAGTACCATTAGTGGACTTATTCGAATTTTCCTCACACTCACTTGACATCTCATCACTATACCAGATTATCAGACACCTAGTTCGAATTTAAGACTTAGGGTAATGCAATGGTGTAACTCTATGTCATGCTTAGAGCCACACAGTTATCAGTTACTATGCCTAGTCATGCATCATTTTTCAGTTTATCGGGATATCATTTTAGCCATCATGCTCCAGAATTAAACTATGTACAAAATATATAAACATGCCGGTTCAACAGAAAAAGTAATCAGTCTTTTGGGGAAAAAGAACACAGGCAAGAAAACCCCAAAAGTGGATAGTGAATTGGGCTACTCAGACTTAACCCTAACACTCACTATCCATTTACCCCACCCCAACAAAAAAGCATGCAATTGTCCCCAATGCATAAAAATGTAAATACAAGAGTGGTAGGTAAAGCAAACCTGTGGCGCAAAGCGCCGTCGATTAGCAAGATGGTGGGTCCGGTTCCCCGGAACCCACATCCTCTGCATTCTGGACACCCTCAGTGGTGTCCTCAGCAACAACCGCACCATCAGTAGTGCCTCCTGCTATCTCCACAGTGCGTGAGCTAGACGCCCCAACCGCTAACTCAGATGCTCGCATTAGGTGCGCCTCCTCCTCAGCAACGGAGGCTCTCCTCGCAGCCTCTATCTCTCGGCGCTCCTTCTTCCGTGCTCGCGCCTCTTCCCCTACTCGACCCCTAAACCTCTAGGCAATCTCTCGAGGGGGAGGTGGTGGAATGTCATAAGTAGAAAAAAGGGCCGCCAACACGGTGTCCTCAACAGGCTCGAAAGAAGGGGCCTCAGACTTCGGCACCCTAGTCTCTAAGATCGTGTCGATGTCTGCACGAAGACTGTCGACTGCAGCCTGAAGAGTCGACACATCCATCGGAGGGGCTGGTCGGGCTAGCACTCTCAACTCAAAGGAATCCAGGAGCTGGTTAACCTCGGCGACCTTCCTCTCTGAAAACTGCACCATTTTCCTCTCTAGGCGCTCTTCGGACTCAGTAATCGACTTCTGCATCCACGGCTAGATATGACGCAGAAGAGTGGCCATTTGTGCCTCTAGTTTATGGAGCCTTGCAAGCGGGACCAGTGCCGATAGAGGGGCTGTGCGAGGGGAGCTCGGGGTTGTGCTACTACCCGGGATAGACTCGATCGGGGTAGTGTCAGTGGACGCCTATGTAGCTGTGCGGGCCTGTGCTACCATATCAGCAAGATCATCAGCAAGTGGGGGAAGCTCTTGACGGGGCGCTCTGTGTGGAGCCAAATCATTGGCCTCGTCTCTGATGAGGCCGACGTCAACAGTGCCCTACAGGTTCTTAAGCTGATCTACGTGCCATATGGGCACACCTGCGGACCTTCAAAGGGCAAAGATCATGCACGGGAAAGGGTAGGTAGTAGTGACCTTGAATGCCCTCTCGTGCATGACTACCTGGAGAAGCCATGTGAAGTCCACCTCAAATCCGGCTATCATCGCCGCCATCAACACTGCTCGATCCTAGGTAACGATATTATCAGCAATTATGGGGGAAAGGCAGTAACGGACAAGCAGCCACAAGAACTTTGCTGTGAAAGTGAGGTTGGCCTTCTTGATGGCCCCCTTCGGCTCAGTCACCCAATAGGCACCCTCTCCATCTACTGACAGGTGCAGGGCCATCCACCTCTTGGAGGTGTCTCCAAGTGATGGCTCGCGCAAGAACAGGCCATCCTTAACTATCTGCCAGCGATAGTAAAACTCGGCAGTGAGGGGGGTCTGAGTAGCATCAACACTCTCGCCGTATAGAAACCGGTGGATGGCTGGCAGGGAAATGTCAACTTGTACGCCCCAGA
This sequence comes from Solanum lycopersicum, assembly GCF_036512215.1. Classification (NCBI taxonomy): domain Eukaryota; kingdom Viridiplantae; phylum Streptophyta; class Magnoliopsida; order Solanales; family Solanaceae; genus Solanum; species Solanum lycopersicum. The sequence goes on from NC_090811.1 coordinate 31,655,313, forward strand.
CTCGGACCTGCTCCAGTGGGGCCTTGTTTAGCGGGGGAAGCCCGCCTATCGATCTGTGATCGGAGAGTCGCTACGTAGGATGCGTAGAACTCTCGGATCATTTCTTCATTGTATCGTCCCAACGGAAGTGCTGTCCACTCCAAGCGATGCCTGGTGAAGAGGTTGTGGATCTCACACATCATCGGGAGACTCCCTGTAAGTACCTGCCGCTCCAAAGTGAGTGTTCGAGTCATCACTCCTTTATCAGTCAGGAACTTGGCGTCGGAGTAGACTTGAAACTGTCCGTCGACACATCACCGGTTGGGCTGGTCAGTGGCTGAGGTGGGGACCTGAGTTGGTGAGCCTGATGTAGAGTCTGAACTGTCAGCCTCATCGGACGAGGCCGACACTGCAGCGGTGGCGGGTTCGGGAACCTCAACAGAGCCAAAGGCTTCCTCTGACCATGATACTAGGAGCCAGACGCTCCTTCCTCATTTGTGGCTGACCCAGAGGTGTGCCGGTCAGTGTACACTCCTCATCAGACTTGGAGGCAGTGACTACGCCGGACGCCACCTGTTTGTGTGTGACTCTGGGAGCACGTGCAACACGGGAAGGTGTGGAAATGCCTGGGGGCACATACTCGGGGTCACACTCATCATCAGAGCCGATGATCATGCGGGCAGATGGGGCGACAGACTTTGATCGCCCGCGTGCGTAGATTCGTTCTTGCTTGGGTGCCATAGTAGATAGTACCTGCAAATGATCAATATTAGTACGAGTAGTGGCAAACAAGACAAGCGAGACCATACGAAATAAAACATTGAAAATAGTATGTCATTGCTGTAGAAACAGTGACACACGACAGGCCTGGTGACGGCTCGTTGTGACTATGACGGACCGTCGTAGCATCCATCGTGTTTTACTTGGACTATGTATATAGAGAGAACCCTGTAGGAGAGTCTCTAACTAGCACGAAGGTATGTGCGGGACGGACCATCACAGGTATAACAGTCTGTCGTAGATGTCTGTTGTAGGACACTTGGGAAAAAATATGGAGACCCTTAGGAGAGGGGTCTCTGACCGTCATGACGGTCGTGCAGGACGGCCCGTCGTAGATACAACGGTCCATTGCATGTGTCCGTTGAAGGACACTTAGAAAAAATGAGAGACCTTTAGCAACAGGCTCTCTGACAACTAGAACGGTTGTACAGGACGGACTGTCGTGAAGACGACGATCCGTCACATGTGTCCGTTGGGGAACACTTTGGAAAAAATGAGAGACCCTTAGAAACAAGGTCTCTGACAACCTAGGGCTTTTTGCAACGGACCCTACGACGGTCCGTCGTGAGTACGACGGTCCGTCATCGGGGTCTCGTTCTGAGTGACAGTGACTGAACTAAGGGTACCCTAAGCATCCCCGATGAACCCACATCAACCTTATAGTGTTTTGGACCTACATGTGTCTAACCCAACTACCTAGGAAACTAGCAATGCAAAAGCACCTATTTCTAGGGTGGTAAACATGGCAATTTCGAACATTTCTAACCTAGGTTAGACAAAATCGTATAAAGTAAACAAAATACGATGAGGAACTAAGCTTAATACTAACTAGTAAACAAAAATGCAAGATAAATGAGTATAAATTAGAGACACATACCTTAGAAATGGAGAAAAACAAATGCACAAGTACTCGGTGGCAAGGTAGACACTCACAGCAGCAGTTTCCAATATTAGATAACACTTTAGGGCTATGGAGAATTGTGAGAGGGAAATGATCGGTGGTTGATAGAGGAATAGATTGTGGAAGTCGAGAAGGAAAGAGTAATGGGAGAAATAATGAAGTAATGGGGGTGAAATGAGGGGTTGGGGAGTTTATACGGTCTAATTTTGAAAAAGGGTCCAGCCGGGTCAGGTCGGGTATACCTCATTAATCACGCGACGGTTCCCCGACGATGGTCCATCGCAGTTGTGACAACCCGTCATTTGTTCCGTCGTGTGTGCCCTAGTTTCAAAATAACAGAAAAATGTACCTCGTACGACAGATGCATACGACGGTCCGTCGCAGGCACAACGGTCCGTCGATGTGTCCGTCAGTGACTGCTGCAGAGTAATTTTCTGCAGAATTTCCTGGTGATGTGCCTGCAAATTTAAAAACTCATTAGTAGAAAATTGCTACCATTACTAAAAAGACTATAAGTATTGGGTTGCCTCCCAACAAGCGCCTGATTTAATGTCGCGGCACGACTAGGGACCCTTGATTACTCAGACTTCATCAAGATGGTATGCCTCTATCACTTTATTCCCTGATGCTTTATGCCCAAAATAGAGTTTTATTCTATCTCTATTCCTCTTAAACCGCACTCCCTCCTTGGCTTTTAACTCAACTTCTCCATGAGGGAATACTTGGTTAATCAAGTAAGGGCCAGTCCATTTGGACTTGAGCTTGCCCGGAAGACAAGGCACCCCAGAACTGTCTACAAGCACCAAATCCCCAACCATAAACTCTTGTTTTGCATTTTTCTGTTGAGTCTCCTTCTTCATCTTTTCTTTGTGGGATATGGCAGATACCGATTGGAGCTCACCACTCTGCCTCATGGTCCTACAAATGTTGAAGGTCGCTTCTTCATTATTCAACCGAAATATCATCTGGCCCTTCTCCATATCAACTAATGCTCTACCTGTAGCAAGGAATGGTCTCCCAAGAATAATACGCACTTCAAAATCGACCTCTCAATCAAGAATAACAAAATCAGCTGGAAAGATGAATGACTCCACTTTTACTAGCACATCATGGAGTATTCCTATAGGCTGTTTCACTGTCCGATCAGCAATCAGTAGCCGCATCGCAGTGGGTTTTGGATACCCCAAACCCAACTTCTTGTAAATTGAAAGGGTCATGAAATTTATGCTTGCCCCCAGATCACATAATGCTTTCGTAAAATGTAATGAACCAACTGTACAAGGAATAGTGAAGCACCAGGATCTTCTTTCTTTTGTACGAGGGATCTTGTAGCAATAGCACTACAATGTTGCAGTCTATCATCATCCTCGAAAGTGATCGATCTTTTCTTGGTGACTAGATCTTTCATAAATTTGGAATAACCGGGCATTTGTTTTAGAGCTTCTACCAAAGGGACATTGATAGAAAGTTGTTTCAACATTGTTATGAAACGCTGGTATTTACCATCCTCGGTCTTTTTCACTAATCTCTGAGTGAAAGGTGGTGGTGGCCTAGGCATGGGAATTACCTTGATAGGTATTTCTGCATCTTTTCCATTACTTTCGTCTGCTTCACCAGTACCCTTTACCACATTATCATTATCCTTTCTCACATTTTCCTCAGTAGATGGCTTAGGTGGGTCAATGGTTTGCCTACAACTCCGAGTAGTGGTTGCCATACAGTGCGCATTATTCTTTGGATTTTGGACAGTGTTGCTAGGAAGAGTGCCCGGTTGCCGTGTGTTCACTGTCGCAGATAATTAGGGCACTTGCAATTCGATCTGTTTAATCGAAATTGCATGTGTATCAACTTTTTTCCCAATACTAGCTAAATCACACCTCAACTCTTTAATGTGTTCATCACTAATGTCGAACCTCCTCATCATTTTGTGCAACATATCCACAACTCGCGCCATACTATCTCCACCTTCCCTAGGAGTAACTTCACGATTTTGAAGAGGGACATAGGGCCCATTCTTGTCGTTACTATTAGCATAGTTACCCCTGTTAAAGTTGTTGTCGCGGTTGTAGTTTCCATCTCGTACATACTGACCTTCATGGTTGTAGTTACCATAGTTCCGATCTTGGTTCCCTTGACCTTGGCACTTGGTCAGAAACCCCCCGTCTGCTCATTTACTGCATAAGTGTCCTCCGCATAATAGCACTCATCATTAGGAGGTGGTGGTTTAGCCAAGTAGTTGACTGCATTTATCTTTTCTGCACCCCCTATGACATGTTTTGGTACCAACCCAAGCTCAGTTCTCATCTGAGCCATTTATTCCCGAATCTCATTTGTGGCTGGGTTGTGATTGGACTGTACTGCGAAAGTGTTTCTCCTTGTATTTGACTTCCTAGTACTCCAAGCTTTGTTATTCCGGGAGATTTTCTCTAATTTTTCAGCGATCTCAGCATAAGGGCATTCTCCATAAGATCCACCTGCTATAGTGTCCAACACCTCTTTATTGTTATCATCCTGTCCCCGATAGAAGTATTCCTTCAGTGACTCATCATCTATACGGTGATTTGGAACACTTCTCAAGAATGAGGTGAATCTATCCCAAGAACTACTAACTGACTCTCCTGGTAGTGCCACAAAGTTATTCACTCTGTCTTTGTGGTTTAGTTTTTTGGAGACTGGATAGTAGCGTGCTAAGAAGACATCTCTTAGTTTGTTTCAAGTGACTATTGAATTGTATGGGCGCTCAGTGAACTACATAGCAGCCTCTCCCGTCAGTGAGAGAGGAAACACTCTGATCCCTATTACCTCTAGATCCAAATCAGCCCTCCCCACACAACTTTTACACACTGCCCTTACCTTAGCTATATGGGCGTGTGGATCCTCAGAAGGTATCCCTGAAAACAAACCTCTGGCAGTTAGGATTTGCATCAGGCTACTAGTTGCCACAAAGGTGTCGCCTGTGGGTAGAGGGGGCAAGACAAGTGGCCCATCCGAGTCCGCTATGTTATCATACCCTCTGTAGTATGCTTGGGGCCGTGGAATGGGATTTTGTCCCCTCTGTTGATTTTCACCCGGAGCATCGGGTAACATCTGACCATGAACATCAACCGGAGCTAGGATGTTCAGGTTCGGATCTTTATCATTTATTCCCAAGTTTTGATTCATATTGCGCAGTGTACGCTCTAACTTGTGATCGTAGGTAAACAAGGGTTCTCTTTCTCTCCGTGTATTTGGCATACAAAGAGGATAGTTCTGAAAATAAATCAAAAACAATAAAACAAAGTAAAATCAAGAAAATATCAACTAAACAATAGTAATAAGTTCAAGTTAATCTAAAAGCTCTAATCCCCGGCAGCGGCGCCAAAATTTGATACGCTCAAACTTACTTCTCAAATAAGAAGTAAAGCAGTCGCGTCAAGTAAATAACCCAACTAGTGAGGTTAGGATCGTTCCCACGAGGAAAATAGTCTAGACTTTACTTCAACCTGTTATTACTATTGTTTTTTCAATGACTTTGTTGGAAAGTAAAAAACAATAAATGGGGGTTTCTATTTCTAAATGAGTGAAAATAAATAACAAAGTTAAAAGAGACACTTAACAGCTTTGATAGTTGGATTTAAATCAATTAATCAAAGTAACTAGGGTTTACGTGTTCCCCACAGGTTCATAACTTGACAATTCTAATTATAACAATTCTTTCCTAGTATCTTGCATGCAAAGTGATAAGTTATTTATTTCTAAATCCTTGGTCCGGCATCTAGAAAATCTCACTCCGCACCTTGGTCCGGCTACGTGTGTTGCTATCCGAACCCTTATCCTTACCTCATATTAAGCATCGTATTCGATATTTGACTAAGTTATTTCCTCATACCAATCATTACTAGCCTATTAGATAGTATACACTAAATCAATGTTAATAATTTTTTTCCTATTATCTAGCTCTTTGGTCCGGCAAATAGCATTAAGGCGAGTTCTAACGTTGGCCATCCGTTAAAAGGACTTCTAAGCGAAAGAATTATTAATACATGCAAGAGACTATTCTAGAATTGTTATTTTAGTTAGGGTTTATCTCATTATTTGCCCATGGTTCCCACAACCCTAGTTATGGAGTTTAGTTAATCAAAGCCATAAACACAATATTCAAATATAGTAGATAAGACTTCATGTACTCACTTCAATGAGAAATAGTAAAATCCAAAAGTTTGCTTGATTAATCTCCAAAAATCACTTGCAAGAATCTCAAAGTAATCAATAATCTCACAAAAAGTCTATTGATTATCAAGAATCTCACAATACAATGTTTACCAATACGGAGTTTAACAATGTAAGAGTCTAATTATATGGTGTCTAACAATACGGAGTCTAACAATACGGAGTCTAACCTCAAAAATGAGGTTTTTCGAACTATTTATAAAAAACCAAAATCCTAATTAAACAAGGATTTTAATTGCTGGAAATCTGCCAAAACGCGGCTGGGTCAACGGACCGTCGTGGTCACGACGGACCGTCATGGACTCCGTCATCCCATACTTGTGTAATTTCTTCTGCTGCTCTTTTCATTCCCCTCGACGGCAAGTATGACGGACCGTTATAGGAACAACGGTCCGTCGAGGGTCTTCGTTCCAAAACACTTCAACTCTTGAAATCTGGTACTGGGATCACTTCTCTGAACTTCACGACGGACCTGCAGGACGGACCGTCATAGCCACGACGGACCGTCACAAGCTTCGTAATCCCACACTCTGTCAGACTTCCCCATCTTTCTTCAGGAGCTGCAATACGCTGCCACCTACGGACCGTCACAAGCACGACAGACCGTCATAAGCTCCGTAGGTGGTCTCTTCTGCATTTCTTCGCTCAAAATCTCCGCATTCAGCTTTGGACAGATTTCCTGCAAAACAAAGAGAAATTATATAAAAATTAGCACAAAAAGGCTTTTGGACACACTAAACTTAAGGAAGAAGTATTAATAATACCGTGAAACCACGGTATATCATCCGTCTTTCTGAGGATGAAAAGCAGTGCTAAAATTCACCTTAGAACCCAAACCTTTCTGGAAAGATTTCCAAAGTTGTGCGGTAAATTGTGCACCTCTATCTGAAATATTGGAGATAGGAACTCCATGAAGTCTTACCACTTATTGAAGGTACATCTTAGCATAATCCTCGATTGAATATGTAGTATTTACTCACAAGAAATGGGCTGACTTTTTCATTCTGTCGACAATCACCCAAATAGAATCATGTTTCCTTTGCAATCTTGGCAAGCCTGTAATGAAGTCCATATTAATCAACTCCTACTTCCATTCCAGAATTTCTATATTCAGAGCTAAACCTCTAGGCTTTTGGTGTTCCATTTCACTTGCTGACAATTTGAACAATCTTTATTCATGCCATCCCACCAATATACTTGTCTCAAATCACGGTACATTTTGGTGGCACCATATGATAAATACAACATTTTCTCTTAGAGTCCATCCACCTTAGGTACACATAATCTTCCTTGGTATATAAACACACCATCTCCCCCTTGTTCAATGTCCAATACTCTTTGGCTATGGACACTTGCATTTAAATCAAGCGAAATAGGGTGTTGGTCTTGCTTCTCTTTCACCTTTGACAACAAGGATGATTCAGCCCCATTGGTCACCATTATGCCTCCTTCTGTGGAATCCATATGTCTGAATACCAGTCGTGCAAGTTTGTGCACATCTTTTGCTAACTCCCTCTTTCTTTCTTCGACATCAGAATTATTTCCCATGGATAACTTGCTTAAGGCATCAGCAACCACATTAGCCTTAGTTAGAGGTAAAGAATACTCATTCATAATCCTTGAGTAATTCCAACCAACTTCTTTGGCTATGGTTGATCTCTTTCTGAGTGAACACATATTGGAGGCTCTTGTGATCAGTTAATGTATCCGCATGAACTCCATTAAAATAGTGAAGTCATATCTTCAACGCAAACACTACTGCATCCAATTCTAATTCATGAGTTGGATAATTCTTCTCATGAAATTTCAACTATATAGACGCATAACTAATAAACTTACCAGTATTGCGCCAACTCTTGATGCGTCACAATACACCACAAATCCGTGAGTACCCTCTAGTAAGGTCAAAACTAGAGCGGTAATCAATCTCTTTTTCAACTCTCGAAATCTTTTCTCACACGCTTCGGACCATTGAAACTTGACCGTGTTCAGAGTTAAGTTGGTCAAAGGAGACCAGATAGATGAGAATCCTTCAATAAATCTCCGTTAATAACCAGCCAAACCAAAATAACTTCTTATATCTGTTGGAGATGTGGTCTAGGCTAACTCTGAAGTGTCTCAATCTTCTAAGTGTCAACTCTAATGCCTTTACCAGAAACCATGTGGCCTTAGACTACCACATACTTAAGCCAAAACTCACACTTGGAGAAATTGGCGTACCAATTCTTTGTCTCTCAATGTTTGAAGAACAATTCTTAGGTGACTAGCATGATCTTCTTCATTCCTTGAATAAATCAGTATGTCATCAATGAAGACAATGACAAACAGATCTAAATAAGGTTTGATGACTCTAGTCATAAGATTATGAACGTTGCAGGTGCATTTTTTAAGCCAAAGTACATAACCAAATATTCGTAATGCCCATACCTTGTTCTAAAAGTTGTCGTGGGAATATCACATTCTCTTACTCTCAACTGATGATAGCCTGATTTGAGGTCGATCTTGGAGAAACAAGAAGCACCCTAAAGATGATCAAAAAGGTCATCTATCCTTGGAAGAAGATATTTATTCTTGATAGTCACCATATTCAGCTGACGGGAATCTATCACATCCTAAGGGACCCATCCGTATGAAAACATACGAGACCGGAGCATCCCAAGGTGAGATACTCGATCAAACAAGCCTTTATCTAATAGGTCTTTCAATTTCTCTTTTATGTCTTTTAACTCTGCTGGTGCCACTCAGTATGGCGAAATAGAGATAGGAAAAGTATATGTAATGACGTCTATGTCAAAGTTTATCTCTCTTTCGGGAGGGACTCCGAGGAGATCATCAGGAATGAATTCTGAAAACTCACTGACTATATAAACTAACTGAAATGAAGGTACCTCAACACTTGAGTCATTAACTCTAAAAAGTGATAGATATACCCCTTAGAACTAAATTCCTCGCCTTAAGGTACGAAATGAAGTGAACCTTAGGCACTGTTGAACTAGTAGCCCACTTTATGAATAGATCATTATGAATCTGAAACTTGAAAACTTGAGTTCTGCAATCTATTGATGCATAACATGCATGGAGAATGACATCAAAATCTATCATGTCTAACTTTATTAAATCAGTCATGGTACTATTGTGACTAACGAAAACATGACAATCACGATAGACTCTTTCTGCTAGAATGGGTTCACGAACAAGTGCGGATACACTAAATGGTTCTCTAAGTTTCTCAGGAGAAAGATCAAAGTTCATACCACATAAGGAGTTACAAAAGATAAACTAGCTCATGGGTCTAATAATGTATAAGAGTAAAGTCAAAGAATCGAATCATACCAGTGACAACATCTGGAAAATTCTATAATTCATGGAAATTATTAAGAGCATAAAAGTGGTTTGTACCTCTTCCAGTAGCATAAAAATCTATCCTATGTGCAGCCCTGATTTGTGGAGCAACTGATGAAGTTTTATATCTATTGCCCGGATTTCCACCGCCTTAATTGTCCTTGGGGTACTCTCTCATAAAGTTATCCTCTTGACCATACTTGAAAGAACGTGTGAAGACTTCGCGACAGATGCTTGAGTGATTCCTACCAACTTGGCACAGGCAGGAGGCTTAGTACCTTTTTGTGACACACTACCTTGAGATTGAGCTAGCCTACCCTTGAAGTGCTACAAATTCTGGCCACTATACTCACTTCGATTTCTATGTGCAGCTGCACTAGCAAATGATGGTGCATGCCCTTTTTATTTATGGAATTGTGATCCGCTTGAACCAGCTTTCTGTTGGCCAGACTCGTTTCCAGTCTTGGCTTTCTTTTTTCGATACTCTTTTCTATCCTTCACCTTTTCTTCTTCAATTTATTTGACATATACCATCATCATAGATATGTCCATGTAACCTGAAAACATGGAAGCCCTACGTTCCTTACTTGAAGCGCAACCCAACCCTGCAACAAACATACTCATTCTATTCCTCATGTTTTCCACCATATCCAGAGTATAATGAGATAGTTTGGTTAACTTCATCCCATACTCTTGTACATTCATGGAGTCCTGTTTCAGAGTAAGGAACTCCCGCACTTTGGATTCCTTCAGTTCGCGAGGAAAGAACCTCCCCAAGAAGGTTTCTGCGAAGCAAGCCGTACTTGGATGTGGTGCATACTAACCTCTACAACCCTTCCATTGATCAAACAAGGTTCTAGACACACCCTTTAGTTGATACTCTGCCAATTTAACCCTCTCAACATCCACCACATGCATTAATTCAAACACCTTCTTTAATTTCTCTACAAAGTTATTCAGATCCTCTGTAAGGATTGATTTAGAAAAACTAGGAGGGTTCATTATAAAAAAACTCACGAACTCTTGAGGTATAAACTACTCCTTGTCGAGTTGCTCTTTTTTGCACAACCTACTTTGTCACAACCTGTAGCATCTGGATAGCTTCCACAAAGTCAACATTGGTAACCTCTCCTTGGGGTTGCACCTCTAGTGTATTTGGAACATCTTGTTCCTCAACTTTTCTTCGTGGTCGACCTCAAAATGCTCTTCTTGGAGGCATGATGATCTTAAATATACGTGTAAGCATGAATTAGAGAGAGAGACTTTAGGGATGAACTCTTGATACGAAAAGAACATGAAAGAAGGGAAGTATTCCTAAATAATGTAGCCTCCTAATCATAGATGCAGGACACTTCACACTAATGATTAAGACTCTACAGACACGACTTCATAGAGTCCCTAGGACTCTTGATCCCTAGGGATCTGATACTATGTTTGTCACGCCCCGAGCCTACACCCTGGGCGGGACTGACACTTGAAGACCATTGTTGGCCCTCAAGCGAACCCTTGGTCAGGCTTACTTAATTAAGCAGAAGACTAAACTCAACATAAACAATAAATAATACATGTTTAAAGGAAATTACATTTTATAATATCTGGTCGTGACGGTACTGAAGTCTCAATAAGCAACAATAAACTGTAAATTGAAATACTAGTATCTATTAAGCCTCTAAACTAACTGAAGAAGGATGTTGGGACAGACCTCAAAACATCCTAAAACTAACCTACTAAAACCAAAAGAAATGGATAGCCTTTAGAATACAAAATGGCTCATCATATACTCTGGAGCTCAATCTGGATCAACGAAACATCGCGTGTTGATTCTAGTTACCTGCATCTATATCATAAAACAATACATGCCAACTAGCATCAGTACATTGAATGTACAAGTATGCGAGTTGGAAATATAAACAATACTTAGAATTGAAAGAGAGTAAGAATGAATAGTAACATTAACTCTGCTCAACTCATGATGTACTAACTCTTAGTTGATATACGGAGTTAAAATAAATACAATACAAAGAAATGCTGACTAAAAACAGGCTTAAACCTCAGAGTATATATATATATATATATAAGTACACAATAATGTCCGAGACGTATATAAAATACAATACTACTGTGTATAAAATAACCAATGTATATAAAAATACATTTACCTATGGGAGATTCTCTAACCTATAACCATCACTTAAGAGCTACAATGATGATACATCGGTCTACCGCTATACCCGGCCAAAGGTATAAGACCAGAACTTCCTAATGGATCCATTAGTAAAATGTGAAAAAGAGTCATCTAAAAAGTAGGAACCTTTTCTACCCATGGTGGCTACATGGTTTATAAAGGTTGTGAGTTATCGGTGCTCAATACTACTTCCAAAAATATAATGGCTCTTATGTTTGATAAAAACACTAATTCTGTGGTTTGAGATTAGTGCGAAAAACTTAATTTCTAAAACGCTCTCTTAGAAATCATAGTTTCCTCTTCCTTCTATTAAAACTAGCCATAGGATCTATAGAAGTCTAGCTTCCTTCCTTCTCAAAATATCGTAAACATTTTTGTTTAAACTCTTAGGGATTAATTACTTCCCTTATAACTCTTGAGAAATGAACTTAACTTGATACTCTTTGCTTACTTGAAACTTAACTCTTATGAAATACTAAGATCCCTTATAGCTTTTGAGAAATGAACTCAACTCTTTACTCTTTCTTGACTTGAGATTTAAGTCTTTAAAACAAAGTGAAAAATGTTTGTGAAAGATTTCATAAAACTTGAAACTTTACTTTGACTTGCTTCTTAAATTCTAGACTTGGCTCATAACTTTCTTGACTTTGATCTTAAATTTCCTTAAATTGGATTATGGATTCAAGGATCATGATGTCATGTTGATGGATGATTCCATGATGCTTATGTGTACTTTAGAGTGTTGGAATCAAGTAGGAATGAAGGGTACATCAGTTAGGAACTAGTACGAAAAGATAGGGAAAGAACGGGGTCTCCAGGGGTCCAACCGCTCTGAGAGGAACAGAGCACCATAAACGAACGGACAGAGGCTGTCTCAGGCGCTCTGAGAGGCGTGATGCGACAAAGCTTGATGGAAAGACTCTCTTAGAGAGGCTTTGGAGGCGCCGCGCCTTAGCATCTACCCAACGGATTTTTTGACATTCTTCTTCGTTTTTAATCTCTACACGTTCCCAAACTCCCATGAATTAGACACCAAACTCTTAGGATCTCTAAATAACACATTAACCAATTGTTTAGACCCAAAAACATAGATTAAAACAATCAGAGGTCAGCAACAATTCTACCAACCAGAACTTCAAACTTTTTATCAAGAACTTTAAGATTTTCATATAATTTAACTCTAAATTTCTGTAATGAATCAAATTGAAGGGAGTGTGAAAGAAGCCAACACCAAATAATCTCACATACTTTGTTAGGGATCACCCTCGATGAAATTCACGAACGAATTCTTGGCATTCTTGCGTCTTCTTCTCCCATCTCCTCTTTTCTCCATTCTCTCAAATCCCTAGCTTATCTTCTAAATGTGAAAACAGATTGGGATCATCTTAGACCCCAATTTAGAACCCCTAAAACAAAAATAATAATTAATTTAGGAAACGACCAAAACACCCTTAAAAATCCGGATTTGGAACTTTCCCTGCTCAACAAACCAACTTCCGAAAGTAATATCTCCCTCATATGACCTTGGAAATTCAAAAACTTGACGTCATTAGAAAGATTTTCAGACGAGGTTTCCATCCATTTAAATAACTCACCCAAACTCCTCTTGAGCTGGAAGTTATGGCCGTTGGAAAATGACCAAAACTTTTTTAAATATGGAAATTTTCCAGATTTCCTTACTTATTTCTAATTTTGATTATTCTTGTTCTTCTTAGATTAACTTTAGTTCATTCTAGAATACAAGATCTTAACAATTATCATTATTACTATTATTACGTTAATTAATTTTTTAGGTTAATCTTAGATATTTTATACTATATTAAATAGTTTTATTTGTTAAATTATTCAATGAGGAAATCTCTTTGTCGGCTTTGGAGGTCTTCCCAATGTTAAAAGACAGAAATTTAGTTTAAGTTTTTATTTTCCTTGTTAAAAATGATCGATGAAGAAATTATCGTCGATTTTCAAGGTCTTTCATGTTAATAAGACAAATTTTATTTTTAAGTTAGTATTTGATTTATTCATATTTATTCATAACTTAAACATTTTCTAAGTGTGTTTACAAGTACACAGAGTTGCTTCTCATTGAAGCTATTCGAATAAAGTTTGAATAATATACTCGGTTAATTATTGTAATTATTGACGATAGGTTAATTAGGCCGATTCATGTATTATTGTTATATCATATTACTTGTGTATATTGCATGTCTATAATACTTGTGTATTATTGTTATCTTCTCATCAATTTGAAAAAAAGAATTCAATCGGACCCAGACTTGTTGATTCTGAAAGATTTCTAATACCTTTCCTTCGGAATAACTTGAACCCCTTATCTATAAGCTATGGTTTCGTAGACACATTTTTCTATTTTCCAATTGATTTATTTGTTTTCCTAAAATTAGGTGGTGGCTCTCTTTTATCCCTTAACTCATTATAAAATTGAATTACTATTTTTTGGTGAGTTACCATGACGTTGCTCCCTCTGAATGGGATGTCAAAAAGTTGGTCTATATCCCCCAAAATTATCTTCCACATCTAAATTTTGGATGAGTTATTTTTCACGACATTTTTCATTTCATTCTTCTTTAGGTTTCTATTTCAAGAGGACATTTAAAGGATTCCATAAAGGCAATATATAAAGATTTGTTTCTTTTCTTAAGATCAATTAATCTTTCAAAAGAATGTTGTGAGATAACTAATGTAATATTCTAGAATAAGAGTTTGTCTATCATCATTTACACATTAGTGATTTTGTTATAATACTCATTGTGCTTCTTCCCTTACCACAACTTTCTAGCTCTTTGTGCCCATTCAGAATTCGTTTCTATACCTTGGTGATAAATCTTTTTATTTTCCTATCTCATTGATATTTTAAGTTATGTCATTTTCTTCCTACACCTCCCTTTTTTCTCCCCCTATTTTTGATCCCTACATTTTCTCCTATTTGGTCTTGTGAATTTCCCTTGAATGTCCCCCCCCCCCCACCCTGCGTATTGCTTATATTTATATTTAATTGATTTGGTAACTTTTATTCTTCTTTCTCTCCTACCTTCATATTTCTCATTTCAATTGCTTGTATTTTATTACTTAGATTTTTCATCTTGTTGTATTCTTCATTAATGATTTCTCTTAATTGTGATATTCTTTCCCTTTGTTCCTTTTTGTTGGTATCACTACTAAAAACTGTAAAAATAAAGAACGGCCAAAAGAGACAGACTCCATCCTTGTTTTTTAACAAAATCGATGGAAAAGCAACGGAGTCATGTCTGTCGCTTTTTTGGGTCGATCCTTTTCAAAAAGCGACGAATAGTGTTGCGTTCGTCGCTTTTTGATTATTTTTAGGATTTTTTAAAAATGAAGCGACAGTGTCCGTGCCTTTTTTTAATTTTTATTTTTTAAAAGTTCCACAATGTGACGTAGTCCGTAACTTCTCTAGAAATTTTATTTTTTTAAATCCCAAAATTTCCAAGAATTAAAAGACCTTGACCGTCGCTTTTCTGGAAATTATTTTTTTGAAAATCTAGAAAAAGGGACAGATTAAACCATAGTGTTCGTTGCTTTTTATTGCAATTTATTTACAGCAGCCACCTGCGAATTCAACTCAATACGATTCAGCCCAATCAAACACACAATATTGTAAACAAGCTACACAAAACATAAAACAACAAACTTAAATTAACATTCAAAAGTATCCAAATAAAATTTTAAAGACTTATAAATTCTTCTAAAATTCGTTAAAAAAGTTTAAAAATTAAAAAAGAGACCTAAACTAGGAAGTGGGATCTATATAATCATTCTTATCACTATCATCACCGGTATCCTCATGAGTTGAAGTAGTAGGTGAATGAGCGAGGTTCATCACTTGTTCTTTGATTTTCTCAATGGTACAACTCATGATTTATTGTTCAACTACACTTCGCATGTATGACTTTCTCAGTGCCACTAAGTTTTTCTATTTGAGTCAACATAGCAACAATCTGAACAGCGTCAAGTGCCTCACCTTGACCTGACGACAATACCTTCTAAGTCTAACTGGAGTCGTCTTACATCATTTTGAGATCCTAGACTATATCAACTATCGTTGTGTGCCCCCCCCCCCACCATTACCACCACTTTTTCTTTCCAAATTTGTACGGATAGTTCAAATACCATTTTGACCGAACTATCTAGATTCTCAATGATGTACTAATTAAACTCATTCTGCATATGAAATATAAAAATTGAAATATATATATATATATATATATATATATATATATATATATTAAATAATTAACAAAACTCCATTCGGCCCTTTTCTCCACCCATATAATCGGCTCCAGCTTATTTTCTTTCTTTCTGACATAAGTCTCTTTAAAAACCTCTGGTCCAATAAGTTTGCACCCCAAATCTTTTTGCTGTAAATAAAAATTTAAATTTATAACGATATATATTAATAAAGTAACTATTTATTTAAAATTTTGAATTAGAACTTACCATCTCTCTTGCAATTGTTCTAACGGTCTTGGCACCTCCGGTGTGCAAAGAGCCACCCTTAAGACTGTCTTTAGCCTTTTTGGCTTGCTCTAACATTGTCTTGAACTTATTTGTATTCCAATACATACAATTCATCAAAAACATGAGGAAATATCCAATTCAGACGTTGATCAATATCCCAAATTTTATTTAGCCTCTATACAATCTGACAGCTGTCCTCCTCTCGAATGTGATCGAGATGACCGAAATGTACCTCGACTTCCAAGTGCACATAGTTTCTTGTTTATATTTTTTGGGATTGTGCAAGTGCAATTTTTCCTAGATGGAAAAGAGACTGGTGGGCCCACGCCATTATACATGTACTTCTAGAATTTCTGGAGGTTTTAATTTCTGCCTCGAAAAAAGTTGTTAAATATTTTCCTAATTTCATATTAATTGAATTGTTGAGTTATTTATCTAATACATAAATTAATTTAATATGATTAATCATTTTCATATTTTATAATTAAATAAATAATTTCAATACTAATTAATAAATAAAAAAATTGAAAAAAACATTTTAAAAGTAGTTTAGAAAATTTAATAATTAAATTAATTTAAAAAATAAAAAAATATATCAATAATTCATTTAATTTAATATGAAGGGAGAATATTTTTGGTAACTTCATTATAATTCTACCTTTTTAGTTTTTCATGTAAAAGATTTTCTTGCCATGTTGTTTTGTCATGTATACATCATTTAGCTCTATTAAATAAGTTGTCTTTTTTTTTATATCTACATTATATTTTTTCTCTTTTAAACTTTTATTTATTTTATTTAATAAGAGTTTGTTTAATTGATCAACACATTTGATGTAATATGGTTGGTATATACGAGTCTGTAAAAAATATTGTAAGAGAAAGATATATAATAAGAAATATTAGAATAATGAATAATAAAGTGGCATTAAAAATATATGGCAAGAAATATTAGAACAACTAGTAACCAAGGAGCCTTAAAATGGAGAAAACTTATCCACACCGAGTGTTTATACCAAGCTAATAAGAGTAAGAACAATAGGAGTTTGAGAAAATATGAGAAGTGATTTTTTTGTTCTGCCCTTTTTGCTTTGTATTTATAGTCTTTATACATGTTAATGAGTAATATGAGAATCCTTATCTACTATGTATTATAAAGGAAGAGTAATCCAATTGTTACAATGAATAACTTATAATAATCAAATTCTAGGTTATGATGGACTCTAATAGCCCCCTGCAAGATCATGTTCTGGAGCGAACCATGAGCTTGGATCAATGATTGAGGAATCGACTTGTGCCAACAACTTAGGTAAAGATATCTGCAATCTGATTTTGAGATGAAACATAACGAACCACAAAATATTAATCTTCAACCATCTCTCGAATAATGTGATAATCAAGACAAATATGCTTTGATTGTTGATGAACAACAAGATTCCGAGTTAAAAATTGTGCACTAAGTATATCACAAAGGAATATGGGAGGTGAAGTGAGAGTTGTTAGGATCGAATTCACGCACACACACTAAACGAATGAAGAACACAAGAACTTTCAAGACAAAGAGATGAGAGATCTAGAGAGAGAAAGAGAAAACCCAATATTTCGTGGTAACACACCGAGAGTAAACTTCCACGGCGGTGAGGTATATATATATTAAAAAATCAGAGTATTTTTGGTTACACAGAATAAATAGGAAAACCTAAAATAGAGAATAAATAGGAAAACCTAAAATAGAGAATAAATAGGAAAACCTAAAATTCATCAGGCTCCACTACCTAACAATTCTCCCACTTGGAGACTGACTCAGTCATCAAAAAATACATTCTCAAAAAAATCTCTTCATCATCATCTTTACCGCACCGCAACATCTGTAGCAACAACTACAGAAGACCAACCGAGGTTTTACATAACCTCAATTTCCCAACATAACTACATTTATTCAACATGTCTGCCGGGTTCTTTGCACCCTCTATCTTCTCCAAGCACATATCACCATCCTCCACTACCCTGCGAGTGAAATGGTATCGCCTTATGATGTGCTTTGTCTTCGAATTGTAGACTGGATTTTTCACCAACTGTATGGCACTCTGGCTATCTGAGTAAAGAATCTTCTCGCTGTGCTTCTTGCCCAATTCCTCAAGATAATATTCCAGCCATATCATCTCTTTCCCAGCTTCAGCTATTGCCACATACTCAGCTTCAGTAGATGAAAGAGAAACACACTTCTGAAGCCTGGACATACAACTCACTGTTGTTCCACCTATGGTGTAAATGTACCCGGATGTACTCTTGCTCGAGTCAACATCCCCACCAAGATCAGCATCCACAAAACCCTGCAGAGTAACCTTGCTTTTTCCAAAACAAAGTGAAGTACTAGATGTACCTCTCTGATATCTCAGAAGCCACTTCACAGATTCCCAATGCTCTTTCCAAGGATTCGCCATGTACCTGCTAACTACTCCCAATGCATGTGCTATATCAGTTCCAGTGCAGACCATAGCATACATCAAACTACCAACTGCTCAAGCATATGGAACAAGTGCCATGTGATGACGCTCCTTGGCAGTCTTGGGTGACTGCTCCTTTGACAATTTAAAGTGATTTGCCAATGGAGTAGTCCTGGGTTTAGCATCATTAACCCTGAATCTGCTCAGCACCTTCTCAATGTACAACTCCTGAGATAGATTTAAAGTGCCAACAGATCTATCCCAAGAAATCTTTATCCCCAAAATTTTCTTTGCTAGGCCCAAACCTTTCATCTCAAATGTTGCAGACAACCTTGTCTTCAGATTGTTAATCTCCCTCAAACTAGATCCTGCAATCAACATATCATCCACATACAAGAGTAGAAAGACATATGAATCAGTGTATTTCTTGAAGTAACAACAAGGATCGTTTTCAGCTTTGCAGAATCCACTCTTGGTCATGAAGGAGTCAAACTTCTTTTACCACTGCCTTGGTGCTTGCTTTAGTCCATACAAGCTCCTGGTGAGCTTGCACACCATGTGTTCCTTGCCTGGAACCAAAAATCCTTCCGGTTGTTGCATATAGATCTCTTTGTCCAGATCTCCATGTAAAAATGTTGTTTACATCCATTTGATCTAGATGCAAATTTTCCGATGCAACAATACTCAACAGAATTTGAATAGAGGTTAACTTGACAACCGGAGAAAATATTTCAGCATAATCAATACCTTTCCTTTGTGAATATCCTTAAACCACTAAATGAGCCTTGAACCTTCTTTTGCCATCTGGTTCAGTCTTGATTCTGAACACCCACTTGTTCAGCAAAGCTCTCTTCCCTACAGATAACTCAGTCAACACCCATGTGTCATTCTTCTCAAGTGACCTCATCTCATCATCCATGGCTTGCTCCCACTTGATCGAATCCTCCACCTGTATGGCCTCATCAAAAGACTTTGGTTCCCCCTCATCAGTCAGCAATAGATAGTGTAATGAAGGTGAATACCTATCTGGTGCCCTGATGGATCTGGATGATCTCCTTAACACCTGCTCAGGTGTAACTTGCTCCACATCAGATTCTTCAGTAGGAGTTGGTTGAGTATATGATTTGACATCTCTAGGGTTACTCTTCTCCAACTCAACCTCAACTCCCACTTGGTTTGTAATCTCTAGAACCTTCTGCTCTCTGTCCTTGTACAGGACAGACTCATCAAATGTCACGTCACAATGTCTCAGGATCTTTCTGTTCTTGTCATCCCAAAAACTGTAACCAAACAAATCAGAACCATATCCTATGAAGTAACACTTCACAGCCTTGGCATCAAGCTTGTCTCTCTTTTCTGGATCAACATGAAGATAAGCAGTGCAACCAAAAGTCCTCAAGTGTGAGTACTTGAGTTCTTTTCCTGTCCACACCTCCTCTGGAATCTTTAATCCTAAAGGAACTGATGGTCTCCTGTTGATCAAGTATGAAGCTGTGCTCACAGCATCCGCCCAAAGTGTTTTGGGCAGCCCACAATGTATCCTCATACTCCTTGTACGCTAATTCAATGTTCTGTTCATCCTCGCAACAATTCCATTCTGCCTTGCCTTACCAGGAACTATTCTCATCAATCTGATTCCCTCAGTTGCACAGAATGCCTTGAAATCTTATTTGTCATACTCTCCTCCTTTGTCAGACCTTAGGCATTTGACTTTCAAACCGGTCTGATTCTCAACTTCAGCTTTCCACTTCTTGAAAGTTTCAAACACATCTGACTTATGCTTCAAGAAGTAAACTCATACGTTCCTGCTGAAATCATCAATGAAGGAAACATAGAATCTGGATCCTCCAAGTGATGATGCTAGAGATGGTCCCCAAACATCTGTATGGACCATTTCCAACCGCACTTTCTTTGGCTCTCTAGGAGTCTTTGTGAAGCTTACTCTTTTCTGTTTGCCCATAACACAGCTCTCGCAAAGACCCATATCAACAGACTTCAGACCCTCTAATGTTCCTTTTGCAACCAGCATCTTCATTCCTTTAGTACTCATGTGTCCAAGTCTGTTGTGCCACAGACATGAACCGGAAGCACCTTCAGCAACAGCGGCCATGTTTATACACCCTGCAGTGGTGTACAAGGTTCCAGATTTGGTGCCACGAGCTACTACCATAGTACTTTTCACGATCTTCCACAAACCTATCCCAAACTCTGCTGCATATCCCGTGCTATCCAACTGACCAACAGAGATCAGATTTTTCTTGATCCCAGGAATATATCTGACATCCTCCAATGTCCACTGGTTTCCCGAGGTGGTCTTTATGAAAACATCCCCCTTTCCTTCAATCTCTAAAGCTTTATTGTCAGCAAGATATACTTTTCCAAAATTTTCAGATTTGAAGTTTTGGAACAACTCTTTGCTTGGAGATGAATGGAAAGATGCACCGGAATCCAAAATCCATGATTCAACTGGGCTGTTCACACTAAGGATTAGAGCATCCCCAATGTCCTCTACTGAATTTACAGAATCATTGTCATCTCCAAATTTTTGATTCTGTTTCTTCTTTGGCTTTGTACAGTTTGTCCGAAAGTGCCCTTTTTCTCCATAGTTCCAACAAGTCACGTTTGATCTGTTCAATGACTTTCCTCGACTCTTTGATTTTGATCGACCATGTTGATTTTGGCCTTTCGTCTTACTTCTCCCCCTTCGATCAACGCTGAGAGAACTGCCCGATGAACCTCCCGCTTCTCGTTTGTGAATACTTTTACTAAGAACAACATCACGGATTTCATCAAACTTCAGTTTCTCAGATCCACGGGAACTGCTAATCGCAGCAATAACAGTATCCCAAGACTCGGGCAGAGATGACATCAAAATCAACGCCTTAATTTCATCTTCAAAATTAATATCCACAGAATTGAGTTTACTCACAACCATATTGAATTTGTTTATATGATCAGAAATGAATCCAGTTTCAAACATCTATAAATTGAACAATCTACGCATCAAATATACCTTGTTCATAGCCGATGGTTTTTCATACATGTTTGACAGTGCCTTCAATAGATCGGACGTAGTCTTCTCCTTCATGATGTTAAACGCCACGTTTCTTGACAAAGTCAACCGGATCAACCCTGGAGCCTGGCGATCCTTGAGTTTCCACTTCTCCTCCGTCATGGATTCCGTCTTTACCCCGGTCAACGGTTCGTGAAGATCTTTCTGGTACAGATAATCTTCGATCTGCATCTTCCAGAAACTAAAATCGGATCCATCAAACTTCTCGATTCCAAGCTTCGAACTATTCATCTTTTGTGATCGTGTTGAATCTCCTTAGCTCTGATACCAGTTGTTAGGATCGAATTCACGCACACACACTAGATGAATGAAGAACACAAGAACTTTCAAGAGAAAGAGATGAGAGATCTAGAGAGAGAAAGAGAAAACCCAATATTTCGTGGTAACACCCCGTGAGTAAACTTCCACGGCGGTGAGGTATATTTATATTAATAAATCAGAGTATTTTTGGTTACAGAGTATTTTTTGGTTACAGAGTATTTTTGGATGATTGAGGCTATTTTCAGGCGTACTGCAGGCGCGTCACGCCTGCCCCTACCTAGGTATGTCTGACGAATTTTCAACTTGTTTTCCATCTCTAAACTCTTCAAAAATTCCTAGATCTTTAACTAAACGATTGGGAACATTGATACTATCAATAAGTAATGAATTCAACTCAAAATAACTCTAATCAAGAAGTATTTAATCAACAATGACAACCAATAATACAATCAACAAGAAATTAAACGTTCTTTCACTAACTTAACTCATAACATGAAATAAATCCAAAATTCACTGAAATGAAACAAATTGATGTGTGGGTGAACTAACACAACACAAAAGATCCTACATATCTCAAAGGGATAACCCCCAACGAAATCCACGCACAATCCTTGGCGTTCTTGGGCAATTCTTGATCTTCCTTTTCTTTTCTCCTTTTCTCCCAAACACTAAGCATTCTTAAATTTGAAAAACTGATTTGGGACTATTTTTTACCCCTAAAATAACCTTAAAATTAATTATAAAATACTAGGATGAAAAGAAAACTTTGCCCTTACTAGAATTCGGATTGGACATTCCTCAGCCCAACAACCCAACTTCCGAAAGGCATTTTTACCTCATACTACATCGGATTTGTGCAAACTCGTCGGCATTGAAAATATCTTCTCGAAGGCTTTTCAACCAGATAAAGAACTCACCCAGACTCCTCTTGATCTTAAAGTTATGGCCTATCTCACCTTTGAAAGCTGAAAATCTTCCAGATTACCTTACTTATTCTCAAAATTGATTATTCCTGTTTTTCTTAGCTTAAACTTAGTTAATTCATGTTACATATGTTAAAAATATAATTTATGAAGATGATCCTTCAAATGTGAAGGTAATTTTTTCTATTAAAGTTGTATGAAAGGTTATTAGTCCATCAAATGGAAAGATAAATTTTTATCCATCAAAGTGGTATGAAAAGTTATTGACCATATTGTTGTTGGTGCAACCCAAATTTTAAAAGATAGTTAATCCTCCATCAGATAAAAGAATACAAAGTGATAGTACATTTGGTACATTTGATCTCTTAAAGTGATATTGAGGTGAGTCACATAAATTTTATAAATGTGAAAGTATGACAATGGGTTTCTAATAAAAACTCGTGGAGCATGTTCAAATGGTTATGGTCTATTTCTTAAAGAAAATATGACTTGTGTTCTTATGGATAAGAACATGTCCATGAATTATTGGATAAATGTCACATCTCACTTCTACGGGAGGTTTGAGAGTATAATCCAAATATTGGAGGGCCAAAGAAAGAAGTAATTATTTTCTATAAAGATTGTGGTCATGTCCAAAATAAATGTTGTTATGTAACAACACAAAATTGTCGTTGGTTGTCATGAAATAAGTCTTGTGTATAATAATTGTAACCATGAAATTAATAATTTTCTCCTCGAAGGTGATGGTCACCATAAGAATGATGTTGTGAATTTTGAGGTATAAAATGAATTATGAGTTTCGAAAGGGTTATTTTTAACAATTTGTTCATAATATTGGAGTTGTATTAAGTCTCAGAAGAAACTTTTTAAGTTTCAAAGCAATTCAAAAGAAAAAAATTTATTATACTGAGATTGCAAATTATTGAAAGATTTAATATCATCAAATTACTACAACCGAAGTGGTTTGTAAATAGTTATGTATAAGACTACCCATTTTTTCCTGTTGTTTGTTGTATACAAACATGGACATGATGATGGAATTATATGCAAAAGTAAACTAGAAGTTTACTATAATAAATTTTAGTTGGCAGTCAATCTGTTTCACATGTGATGTAAAAGGAATTGAGAATTCACGTGTCTATATGTTGAAGAAATAAAAGATTCTTTATGAATTATCTTTTGTAGCTTGTTCTCATGATAAATTATAAAGTACTAGCTAAGGTTTGGATTGTATCCCCTGAATTTATTTGGAACACATAAAAAGGTGAATATGGGTCCGTTCACCTGCCATGTGGATAATTTACTATTATGATTTAATAGATGTATTTAGGGTATGATCACATGTGCATTTGTATCAAGTTACAAATTGATTTTTATAAGGTTGTTTGCTTGAATTATTAAATTAAGAGAACAGTTCCGAACTATAAAATCATGTTGATAATGCTTGTTGGTTTAGCAGAAATGGTATGCCTCCAATTATAGCTATCCCATTGATTATGATAACAAATCTCTCAAATAAAATCTTGTTTGAGATGAGTTTATTTAACATGTATGCATCAAGTCAACAAGGTTCTCCCAACACAATTAGTTTAGGGTAAGGAACCAAAAAATTTTCATCTAAAAATTTGATGTGTGACATATGATTTCATTACTCCACTATGCACAAATATGGATCCCAAATGAGTTTGAGGGTGAATAATAGATTTCCTATCATTAGGGGGAGATATGTGTAGAAGCTGAAAATTATGTCTAGGGTGAATTATTTAGATCCTCGTTCAAAAATGTGAACTTGAAGTTCAAGAGATAATTCGTTTGCGAAATGTTGCAAGTAAGTTGCTAGATGTATTTGTTGATCAAATATTTTAATTAAGATACTATTGCTCCAATAAATAGTCCTTGAAGAACAGAGTCTATGGTACGCCAGAAGCGTGATAGACCAGTCGATTCTAATATAGAACTCCTTGAGGAAGGTGAGGAGAAAATTATCAAAATGGTCATTGATAATGAGGTAAGTACTTTGAGAGAGCACTGTCACATACATTTCATAAAATCTTGGTAAAGGATCAGGTACCTGAAAATGATAAAAAATGAAGAGATCTCGATAAGTTATGTCATGTTGAATTCGATATCAAAATGGCTTTCGACGGTATATTTGGTATGAATTAGTACTCAATGCTATAAATGGTTATGAGGATCTTAAATTCGAATATGTCATATAGTGTGGACATATAAATAATTTGACACTATCCAAGTATATTTTGTTTCACTTAGAAAAGTGATGTTTTTGATCTTATAGTTCATGAATCAAAATATAATGTCATTGTGGTACAAATGAATAATTGTGTGAAAGTACAACTATAAGATATAAAGTACAATTTCTACATCGGGCATAAAGTTTTTGTGCGAAAATCCTGACATTATTAAATGAAGATATATCTCTAGTGATGGATGCAATGAGACTTGTTTGAATTTGATAATAGATGAAATACTTGAATATTATAATGAATGATTATCACGTATAACTAGATGATTGAGGTTATATGAAAATCCTTGAAGGATTTAAAAGGTCTTAAAACAATTCCATCGAGTACCCAATGGCTTTGAGACTGCTTAACATACGGAAAAAATCTTTTTGATCTGATGAAAATGATTTAAAATGACATATATCAGTGCAATTGGTGCACTTACAGATTGTTGGTTATGCTAATGCTAGAGGATTATTTAATATACAAAAAGAAAGTTATATGTCATATTATCATTCAAATTATGACAAGAAACTAACAAAGAAAGTGACTCAACACATAGGAGATGTGTGATTTTATTTCAGAAGAAAAATAAGCTTCAATTAAATTGAAATGAACAATCCCCGTATCAGAAATGACTTGGTTATGTAGATGCAGAATATTTATTTGATCTTTATAGATCTCGATAAAAAATAGACTATTTATTTACATATAAAGACACAACAATATCTTGGAAATTCAAAGAATCACACTAGTAACCACTTCCAAATCATGCAGAAATAATATTGATCATGAATTAAATTGGGGGTGTGTTTGGTTGATATCATGATCTATTATATTCATAAAATATGTGATTTTTAAAAAAAAATATTTCAGCCACCATATACGAAAATTATATAAAGCTCATAAGTTTTTGGACAAGTATTGAATAATGGGTATCAATCCATTTTTACTTTTTGGATAATGAAACATATTTTAACTTGATTAGCGCCAACAATTAGTATTTTATAAAATTTTCTCACAATTCTTTCTGTTTGAATTGAGATTGACGAGGTAATTTCTATGGATTCAAGAGGTACCCGATAAGATGTGTTCATCTAGCTACAAACAAAGGATTTGAACTAGACCTAACAGTATGTTTCAAGTGTCTTCACCAGAAAGAAAATCACAGTTTGCACACATTTGAAGTGTTTTGATCGGAGGACATATTGAGAAACATACTCACTCTCGAAAAAAATCAATGCATGCAATTGTGATTTCATAGGCTTGGACTTCGTGTAAATATCAACTAAAGTGAGATCATTTGAAGTGAAATCATGTAGAGAATGTTAATGGCTTGTAATGTAAGCTTTGGGTCGGATAGGATAGTCATTTCGTATAAAGTGACTTAGTCCTTTCTTGACTATTACACTGAAGTTGTACTTTCAATGTTTGGTACACTTTTAACATTTCATCCTCTTTGTTGTCCCTTTTCTTTTATACTTTTGACTTCTTTTGAACCTTTGCTTTTCTAAGCTTTTCCCCTATCTCATCACCTTTTGAATTTTCTTCTTATTGTTTGGAGTAATATTTTTCTTTATTGGTAACTTGATTTGTTTGAACTTGTGGGGAATTTTCAACTCGTCATTCTTTTCTTTGAAGTCATTTTTGTATTCTTAGTTTTCAGGGACTTTGGTAACTTTTATTTTTGATAAATTTGAACTTTGAATCTTCTTTTGAAATTTGCACGTCTTCGGTGCGCTCAAGAAAGTCAAGTCAAATGAGGGATAGTGCGTATAAGCACTGACAAAGTGTATAGGCTAAAATAGTCAGTGACAGATCTAGGATTTTAAGTTTATAGGTGCTCTGAAGTGAAACTATAAAAAACATGTGTAAAAAATGAGATTTAAACCTTGGTACAACAACATTAAAAGAGTCTTAAGTACCCATTCTAGAAATATTGGGCCAACTATATGATTTATTCATTGGGTGCTCTATGTTAATTTTATACAAATACCTATCAATTTCTACATAGATATATATATTTCGAAACGAAGTTAATGGGTGCTCGAGCACCCAGCGTACACCATGTGGGTTCGCTCCTGAAAAAAGTGGTTACCCAAAGAAAAGGGTTTAAGTCTCAAAGTAGAACACACTAGGGATTATTATCATTTCGTAGGCTTTGAAAGTCTCAAACTGACCAAAGAAGGCCTACAATCATTTTTCAAATCCAATATCACTCAGGATTTAGCTTTCAAGAAACATTTAGGCCAAGTTTTAGGTAACCAAAGCAACACAATTGAATTTAACTTAAAAATTCACTGCACAATGCACATGAAACAATGAATCTGGTTTTGTTTTATGTTCTCACACTTGAACTATGTTCGCACCAATCATGTCAAAAATTATTCCAGAATTTAAAAATTTAAAAGAATAAAAAATAAAAAAACTTTTGAATGAAGAATACTGAACCGAATAGGGGTTGCTTATGTTTCTCATACATAACAAACATGTTTCAAACATGTTTCTGTAGTTCATTCAGATATGACATATAGCCTATATTTTGAACAATAAATGAATTTTTGAAAGAAAAAATAACGGGAATGAAAAAATAAAGAGCCACATTTAAAAGAGAGCAACCGAAATTTAACAAAAACTTATTTTTTATTATTTTAATAAAACTTAACAAGAATGGAGAAATTAGCGAGTCACATTGAAGGGCGGACCACCCAAATTTAACAAAAGATCTCTTTTTCTTAATTAAAGAAAAATTGACAAAACATAAAAAAATTAATGAGTCACGTTGAAGGGAAGACAACCCAACTTAAAAATACAAACAATTTTATTTTTTAAAATTTTTGAAATTGAGTTATTCAACTAAAAATGAATGAATCGCATTAAATGGTGGGCAACAAAAACTTAAAAATGTCTGACAAAACAATCAAATATATACAATGAATATACATCACATACAAGATTTAATGCACAAGATACTAATCAATTAGGAGTGATGCCTCATTGATCTGGAGTTAGAGCATAATCTTGGTGAAATTTTTAGGGAATTCTTTAAAAATGTTGCCCCTGTTTAAACTTTAGCAACTTTGATATTCAATTTTGTAACAACTATCTCATTTGTAAAAAATTTGGAGACCTCCTGAAGAAAATTTGCCCCATATTCCATTTTTAAATAGATGAAAATCTTACGGGAAACATGATCAAGTCCTTATGGCGCCAACATATTCCATTGAAGCAGAAATCAAAGTCAAACATAGTTCCAACAGATTTTGAGTTCAATAATGCTTGGACTTGAATTATGAATATTCTAAAACTAGAATAGCAAGAGTCAGTTTGAAATAATGAACTATCATACAACATATTCACATATAACAAGATATCACATAACATACAAACAACGAATGGATAGATTATACAAATGTGTCTTAAGTCATCGAAAAAAAATATGCTAAATACAAGGTTTTGGCTTCGCTTTACATTATCTCACTAAGAATAGACTTTGAAAATAGACCTGATTACTCGAGTTGGACAAACTACGGGGTGAAGTATAATAAACGTCGTTGGATGACCACAAGTCAATTATTCATTTATCACTTCAAAAGAATTAAAAGTTATTTTTATGAAGGACAACCATGGAAAGCCATGCAACCACTTTTGTCCTAACGCATTTTATTTTCCATCTGACGGAAATTATGCAATGAAGTGCAATAAGAATATATATAGAATTTCATGAATAATGAATAAACAACAAGCACAATAATAAATAATTAAAAAAAAATACAAGATACAACGTATAATACAAAATAACAAAAAATTTCTAAATTTGAAAAGATGAACTCATAATGGTTAGAACTTCTATATCCCCGGCCGAGTCATCATTCTATTGACATCACTCTGAGAGGGCGCAACATCGCCATGACTGACCAAAAAATAGTCATTCAATTTAAAATAAGTTAAGAGGTTAAAGGGAGTCCCCCCCCCCCTAATTTTAGGAAAACTAGGAAACATATTACTAAATTAACTTTAAAAATGTGTCTACAAACCAATAATTCTAGGTAAGGGGGTTCTAGTTATTCCGAAGGGAAGAGGTTAGGCATCCTACAAAATCCACAAGTGCGGGTCCCAATTGAATTATTATTTTTTCAAATTGAAGAGGAGATAACAATAATATACAAGTATAATAAACATGCAATATACACAAGTAATATAATAAAACATTAATATAAGAATTGGCCTCAATTACCTATCGTCAATAATATACAATAATGAATTGAGAATAAAATTCGAACTTAATTTGAATAGCTTCAATATGAAGCAATTACCGGTACCTGTAAAGACACTTAACAAATATGTTAATAATGAATAAATATGAGTATATCAAATACTAACTTAAGAATAAAATTTATCTTATTAACATGAAAGGTCTTGGAAATCAATGATAATTTCTTCATCAGTCATTTTTAACAAGCAAAATACAAACAAAAACTAAATTTTTGTCTTTTGACATTGGGAAGGCCTCCAAAGCCGATGAAAGATTTTCTCATTGATCAATTTTAACAAATAAAACTATTTAATATAGCACAAAATATATAAGATTAACCTCAAACAAAATGAATTACATAATAACAGTAGTAATGATAATATTAATAATGATAACAACACCAACAATAACATTAATAACAAGACTACTATTAATGTATAATATGAACTTATGTCAAAAAAAAAGTAAAACAACAATATAATGAGTAAAACAACAAACCAATAGATAGACTAAAGAAATAAAATTAACAATAAATAACTAACCCAAAAATAGAACAACTAACATAAAAGAAACTATAATAAATGGAACTGAAGAAAAAGTACCCAGATTACTTAAATTACTATAGTCGTTAGAAATAAAATCAAAACAAACCAATAATCAGTATGAAACAGAGCAAAAAATATGAACTTTTGCTCGTTGGAGCTCCTTGATATCGAGCAGAAACACCTGAAAACATAATAAAAATGTGAAAAGGGAAGAGGGGAAGGGAAAACTTCTTCGCATTTAGCTCTAGATCATGGGAGTAAACTTTTGCTCGGAGTTGCTGCCAGAATCGTTGGATTGGGGAAGAAAGAAGAAGTAAGGGTCGTTTTGGTGGTGGTGTGGCAGGTTTTCTGGTTTTTTGCTAGTTGTCGGAGAAAAATGAAGGAACGGGGTCTGGTTGATGTTATTAGCTCGCTTGTTTTGTGGGTGAGGGACTATTCAGCCAGAAACAATGGAGAAAAGGGGAGGTATGAGATGGTTTTTGATGGGAAAAAAATAGAGATGGGGTTTTGAGGTTGTCTTGGTCGATTTTGTGTTGAGCTAGTAGTTGTTGAGCTTGCTGGAGCAATGGTGGATCTCGTCAGAAAATTTGGTTGGGGTTGGGGGGGGGGGTTCGGGTCAGGAAAAAAAATGGAGAAACGGGGAGGCGGTGTTGTTGTTGTTCAAATGGATCTGGTGGATGTTCGGAAATGGAAGTGAGGAAAAGGTAGAGGGGTCGTTGGTTGTGGTGTGATGGTGGAGCTCCGTTGAGATTACCGGAAAACTAATAAACAATAAAAGCCCCTCTTTTGTGAATAAACAATCTGAAAATTCTTTTCCCTAAAAATATCTAACACTTTGACCTAATGGGCAAACTATTCTTAAAATAGAGAATAGAAAACTACCAATAATACAATGTCACTATCTTAAAATTGTGGGCCAAAATCTCTGGTTAATAAAATATATGCGTAAGGAATCTTATTTCATATAGGAATGAATTTTTAAAAGTGCAAAATACTAAAATGAATACAAATGTAACAAATAAAATGAATATGAAAAAAAATTGCGAACGTAACCATAACATGTAAAAAATGTAATTTAACAGAATAAAGATTTTTTAAAAGTGAACAAATTCAACAGGTTGTGACAAAATAATATAAACAGAATCAAATGATAAAAAGTCTAATATTTTGGGAGTAAGGATAATTATCAACAAATTGCATTAAAATTTCAAGAGATGTATTTCGAAATGTTTAAAAAATAAGATACTTAAAGAGTATTAACATTAGAAATATCAAATCGAATTTGGTGTCAACACAACTTAGGATCAACCAGACTTTATTATCACCTTAATGCTTTAATATACCTTGGTTCATATGTCAAGACTCCTTGGAGGGACGACTCAGACGGGAACATTGTGTCACGACCCGAGCCTACACCCTGGATGTAGCCGGCACTCAAAGACCATTGCTGGTACCTAAGCGAACCCTCATCCTGTTGACTACAAGCGGAAGACTAACTTAAGCATACAGAAGCTTAAAACATATTTCAATCATGAAACTCAATTACAATGCTATAACTTAAATGAAAACATTGAATAATCAAATAATCGCCATAAATAGCAACTTTAGTCTTTAAAACATTTAATAAAATAAATGATTAATACAGACTCCTCTACTATACTAACTATCTATCAAGCCTCTAACTCATAAAGATGAAAGTCTGGACAAGACCCAGGACCTCCTAACTAAACTGAAAATAAATGAAATCCTCCGTAAGCAAGAAGTCTCACCATAACTAACTTGAATCCCGGATGTATCAATGAACCTCTTGTTGATGATCCTGAATACACGTGTCTGCATCATGAGAAGATGCAGGACAATTGTCTCAGTACATGAATGTACGAGCATGTAAGAGGAATTTTAAAGCATAACATAAGTTTGATACAGGAATAAAAATATGGAAACTTACTTACCTCTTCTCAAACTTGAAACTCAAGGAATCCTTAAGAATAAGATAGAAAACTCAGAAGTTAAATATTGAACTCAAAATTATGATACTCAACTCAATATAAAGTAATAAAGATATATGCAATGTGTATAAAACTGGTAAAACAGTGTAAACTCTACGTTCATTAAAGATGAAACTATAAACTCAACTTCACTTATATATAAAAGTATTATAGTTTTTGTGGGAGATTCTCTAACCGACAACCATCACTATGAGCCTAAGTGGTGATACAACGTCTTGCCCACGCTACCAGAACTATCATATACTTTGTAGTCTCATAGGACATCCTCTACCTAGTGGATCCACGGGCTAACCTTAAGTGATCATATAAAAAGTATGACATTTTAACCCATGATGGATACATGGTTTACATGGGGACTTGAGTTATCTAAACTCTCATCCCCATATCGGTGCTCAATACTAATATCAAAACTTGCTTTAGCTCATAGTTTTTAATGAAATTTTCTTCCTTTGAATTGAGATAATTTACTAAACCCTTTAGCTTAAAAAGCTCCTTTTTGGAATCAATGTTCCCCTCTTTAGTTCAAAACTCTTTTGAACGTCCTTAGTTTCCTTTAAACATATATGTAAAACATTTATAAAACTTTAGAGAATACTTAGTCCCCTTTATAATTTTAGAGAAAGGAACTCAACTCTTGCTTTTTACTTAACTTGAAACTTTAACTCTAAGGGAATACTTAGTTCCCTTATACCTTTTTGAGAATTAATTCAACCTTTAAGTAAGACTCTAAGAACTTTGAAAACATTACTTTACTCACTTAATACCTTTAAACTTGATTTTTTATTTTTAAACTTGACTCTTAACTTCTTGACTTGACTCTTAACTTTCCTTTAATTCAAATATGGATTCAAGGTTCATGATCTCAAGTTTATGGATGATTTCATGATTTTCAACTTTGAGAGTTCATGCGAAATTAAGAGGGTGAACTACTCAACTTGAGTACTAGAAGGTACTTCTTAACTCAAGATAGTAATAAGGAACTCAATACACACGATTTAGAACTTAGGATACTCATCCTCTCAATGATGCTCAATTTATGAAATTAATGCGGAAGTTATGGGCATGAATAACTCGACTCGAGGGTCTAAGTAACTAGATGGAACTCATGTATATAACTCTCTAATTCTATTATTTACTTCCTCAAACTTAGTTCAAATCAATGATGGATCTCAAAGAATTCACAATTGAACTTAAGACTTTCTTGAACTCTAATTTTAACTCTGTCTTGAACATGAATTACGAATTAAAAAGTTTGGTTCTTGACGTGGATGATCTAGGTGATATTATAGAGTCATGAATTAATTCTCCTCACTCTCATGCTCACTTACCAGACTCTTGAAACAAGTTAGTAGAAACTGTATAAAACTCCTCAAAAGGGCTCGAAGGATTCTCTCAAAAGGTTCGGAAGAACTCTCAAAACTTAATCTTGACTTTACCTTTAATTTGAATTATTTTTTAAAGGTTATGATTCATTCTATGAAGTATTAGTAAGTGTTTAGAAGTATTTAAGAGTGTTTATAATCAAAAGGAGTGAATATACACTTTAAATGAGCTTAAACGGGACAATCGACACAAAAGGAGTGGGGGTAGGCGATTCTGGCGCGTTCAGGCACGGACCGCCAGCCCCTAACATCAGAGAGTACATTTGGAAGCACTCTAGGCGCACCTCCCCATCCCTCTGGGCGCATCTGGGGTACGCCACACCAGCCCCTTTTTAGGCAATGTTTCGACGAATTTCGCCTTTCGTTTTCTGACCCTCAATAGCTTTTAAATCAATTTATTTTCTAAAGTTTCCTTAGATTCAATTACCCAACCTAAGTAAACACTAATACACTAAAATACAATCACTTTCATCTCAAGAAATCATCAAAACGCCAACAAGACAGGATCTACAATGAACCCTAAGAAGACCTAACAAGAACTTGAATCCTTCAACCTTTTGAGAATGAAGTTACACTGAAAATAACAAGTTTGGCATATGGGTGAACAAACCCAACACTATGGGTATTATTGGATTATGAAAGTCAAAGTAAAAGTATTATGACCCTAAAATATAACTAAAATTGAGTTAAATCTGATTGGGTAAGGAAATGACCAAAATACCCTTCACTATTTTTGGTTAACTTTCCTTAACTGGACAGCTAACTTCAAAAGATTATATCTCACTCATCCAAACTCAAAATTTAGAAAACTTTCCAGATTTGGAAAGATAATTGAAAGATATTTTCAATGGTATATTGTAGCACAACTAACTCATCCTGTACTGGGAGTTATGGTCGTTTGAAGTTGACCCAAAACACATACATCGCTTAACTAGCAAATTTTCAGATTTTTGCTATTTCTAATTAAATTTTTTTTTGAAGTAAAGGTATTAAATCTAGTGAAATGACCTTAATACTTGAGAAATTTTTAATTCCTTGGTGAAATATCACTCACTACGATTAAAACGATCAAAGGCTCAAGTCTTAGTTCGAATTTTTTTTTCTGGGGTGTTACACATTGTTTATTACATCTGATGGCTCACACACTTGTTTTTTAGGTCAGTTTCCAAATTAGGTAGTTGCTCAAGGTTCTCAAAATCCATGGACTTAGTAAGCTATTATAGCTCCTCGATTAGATGATGTTATGCCTCGTATTTTTATACGTAGTGCGCGTCATGAACGAGTAGATGTAAGTCCGGGGAATGACATTTTATTTTAAGTTCCAAGTGATAAAAGAAATATTAGACAAGGATGTTAATTCCAAATGTGATATTAAGTATAATTTGGCTAATGTAAGTGCCATTAACTTTATGTAATGTATTAATTAGCGGCTGATTAGGATTAAATTAATCTAGTGGGCCTCACCACTCAAGGCAAATAAAAAGGAATCAGATTGGGAGCTGGTCTTAGTGGGGCACGTGTAGAGGGGGGCTGCCTCCACTTCATATGAGGTGGTGAAATGTATTTCAAGCATATCATCTTTTTCACCACTTGTCTTAGGCAGCCATGGAAATGGAGAAAACCAACCATGCAACTCTTGGCCAGCAGCTGCAAAGAATTTTGTTAGTAATCTCTTTGCTTGGTGTGTTAATTCCTTAAAATTCCTTTTTTAATTAGCCATTAATGTTAAGAAGGGGGCGCGACCAGTATCTTAGGAAATTTTTTTAGTTATTGAATGTTCTAAGTATGAACGAAAACCATAGTCGGATTATTAGTGGTGTCGTGTTAGGCTGTTTTGATTAAAGCAAACTACGGGAAATTCTGTTTTGGTGTTATGTATATGTTAATGTAATTATGGGTATGTACTCCAAAGGATGAATACGATAAGGTAGATGTGTTGCGAATTATAAAACGAGTTATCGATCGGTGTGTCGTTGCTTCGTTACTATGGTTGCCGAGACAGAACTGTTTAGGGGGGGCTGTTTAATATGATTCGTTGGGTTATATGTGTTATTGGTATTGCTGTGGATAATTTGGGTTGTTGTCGGATTGGGGCGAAATAAGGAAAATAAGGGAAGTGCTGCCGGATTTTCGTTATATTGTTAGATAGCTTACAATAAGTAGTAAAGCGCAACGTTTATCTAATTGCGGCACGGTTGTTGTTTGTTATAGATTAATAGCTTGAGCATTAAATATTGGACGTGCAGCTCGACTATACGGTATGTAACGCTATTCTTTCTTTCTTTGTTTGGCATGACTTTTAAAAATGAGCGAACAATGGATAGGTTTGATACTTACTTCTAAAGCGTCTAGGTGACGTATATTCTTGTTTCCACAACTAGTCCTCTATATATCGGCTATGTCTAAGGCTATGGTTATTTCTCATATCTATGGTAGTGCTTCTTAGATTCATTGAGATTTTACGTTTCCATATCGTATTAAAGGTTCATAATCTTGATAAAATGTTAATCTTTGGTAATACTCCTTGCTGGTTCACGTTGATTGTTCTATTGAGTTATAAGAAATGATTTTAATTGCATATGGTTTCTCATAATATTTTGCTCGTGCATAAAGTCATTTATCATTTCACCAAGTCCCGGGCGGGTAATGTTCGTGCGGAATTTCTTGCATATGTCACCGAGTCCCTCACTAGAGGGCCGGGTATGTATATTATATATATAATTGGTTATGAGGATGGTTATAATGATGATGATGACGGAGATGATGTGATGACTATTTCACCGAGTCCCTCACTAGAGGGCCGGGTACGTATGATGTATATATATGATGACTATTTTTCCGAGTCCCTTACTAGAGAAGCTGGGCACCTTATATGTTAAAGATATGCATGATTTTCACTTAAAAGGTACGTGTGTAGTGATATCTTGTTTCGACTTGTCATGTTGGTATCCTGTCATCTTTACCTTATGCTTTACATACTCAGTTTATTGTCCGTACTGACCCCCTTACCTCGGGGGGCTGTGTTGCATACCCGCAGGCGTAGACGCACAGTTCGGTGATCCTCCCGTCTAGGATATCTACTCTGCTGATTGGGAGAGCTCCACTATTCCGGAGCCTAGTAATTTTGGTACATAACTTTTTGTGTAGTCTTTTGCTTGTCTATGGGTATGGCGGGGCCCTGTCCCGTCGAGTCTCATGTCGAGTTTCACTTCTATACTCTTAGAGGTCTGTAGACATTATGTGGGTTGCATACATATGTTTTGGATAATTGTCTGGACATGGTTTGTTTGGGATGTCCGCTTGTACAGGGGAAAC
Source organism: Solanum lycopersicum (assembly GCF_036512215.1). Taxonomy (NCBI): domain Eukaryota; kingdom Viridiplantae; phylum Streptophyta; class Magnoliopsida; order Solanales; family Solanaceae; genus Solanum; species Solanum lycopersicum. The sequence goes on from NC_090811.1 coordinate 31,691,656, forward strand.
CTTGTCGGCTGCATACATCATTGTGTATTGTGTGCTTTGGATAGTGGCAGCCTTGTCGGCTCGCGTGTGTTGTTACGGTTGAATGGTTATGACTCCTTACGAGACAGGTCCACTTTATATATATATGGCGTTGGGGTTTTCTTGATTTGATTAAATTCCATATTGTCTTAGTTTTAGTTGGTTGTACTTAGCAGGTTTGTATGTGAGTGTCCAAAACGGGCACTAGTCACGGCCCATCGGGTAGGGTTGTGACAACGAGTGGTATAAGAGAGGTTCTTCCTCGGAAGTGTCTACAGATCGTGTCTAGTACAGTATTTTTTATCGGTGTGTTGTGCAGCACATTTATAAATAGGAAGCTACAGGACATTTAGGATGTCATCCTTTCTTCTCATTCTAGATCGTGCGATAGATCTATATTAATAGGATAGTCCCTCTCTAACGAATCCCTGTGCTTTCAGCTATGCCTCCAAAGAAAGCGACAGCTTCCCAGAAGGGAAAATCGGTAGCAGAAGGTACTAGTAAGACCTGGAGAGTTACTAGGGCCAGTGCCCAGTCTATGCCTGGTATTGTGCTCTAGTCGAAGAGCTCTGCTACACCGCCACCGCCAAAGGATCTTAGAGCAGCAGCAACTCCAGTTCGGGGGACACCACCACCATCCCCCGAGGCCCTAGCACCTGAACCTCCTGTTCCTCAGCAAGGTGCGGAGGATAGGGCCATGAGAGATGCGGTTCAGTTGCTGACTAGATTAGTGGCAAGTGAGGCTCGAAGGCATGGACTAGGAGTTGATCATGCAGACAGATCTGATAGCTTAAGGGCTCGTGACTTCTTAAGTTGTAATCCTCCAAAGTTCTTTGGGTCAATGCCCAGGATGATCCGCAAGAGTTTATTCGTCCGATGCAGCGTACATTGAGGATAATCAAGGCTTCGGAGACTGAGTGTGTTGAGTTAGCTACGTATCGTTTGCGGGATATAGCTATTAATTGGTATGAGTGTTGGGAGTTATCTAGGGGTGAGGGTGCTCATCCAGTGGTATGGGATAAATTTGTAGAGGCTTTCCAAGGCCACTTCCTGCCTCCAGAGATGAAGTGAGCTAGAGTCGATAGATTCTTGCATTTGAGGCAGAATAGCAGGAGCGTTCGAGAGTATAACCTCAAGTTTGATTCATTGGCTAGGCATGCGCCTACTATTGTGGCTGATATGGCAGACAGGGTACATCGTTACATGATGGGGTAGGATCGTTATCTGATTGACGGTTGTATGGCAGTGACTCTTCATCTAGGTATGGACATTGCTCGGGTGCAGGAATATGCACAGGGGGTAGAGGATAGGCACAGAGGACATAAGCCAGATAGAGATTATAATAGAGGCCAGCATAAGAGGGCTAGATCAGCAGGTTATCCTGACGAGTTTCGAGGCGAGTAGTCTCAACAGCATGTTAGATTTTTTTCCCAGCCAGCACAGAGTGCACCCCCACGTTCCATGGGTAGGGGGTTCGATCGTACGGGATATTCGGAAGCTGGTCAGAGCTCATAGGGCATTAGGGTCACAGATGGGCAGGGGTTTGAGCCAGTCGAGGCCACCTTTGCCTCGGTGTTCTCGCTGTGGTAGGTCCCATCCTGGGAATGTCGTTGGGCTACAGGTGCGTGTTTTTCTTGCGACCGTCAGGGTCATACTATGAGGAAATGTAACCTTAGAGGTAGTTCAGGTGGTATGGCTCAGCCTACTGGGTCCGTGGATGGTTCATCTTCTTCTGTGGTTATGCACCCTACGGGGCAGGGTATTCAGGCACCAACAGGTCGTGGTAGAGGACGTGGTGGAGCTTCCAGTTCTAGCGGTCCCTCGAACCGTATATATGCTTTGACTAGTAGGCAGGATCAGGAGGCGTCACCTAATGTGATCACAGGTATATTATCATTATTCTCCCGATGTGTGTATGCATTGATAGACCTAGGTTCCACCTTATCATTTATATCTCCCTTCGTTGCTAGTAGGATTGGAATAGAGTCTGAGTTGATATAACCATTTGAGGTAGCTACACCTATAGGAGATCTGTCATAGCTACGCGAGTATATAAGAATTGTTCAGTGGTTATATATAGTCATCGTACCGTAGCAGATCTAATAGAGTTAAATATGATTGAGTTTGATATTATCATGGGCATGGATTGGTTGGCTGCTTGTTATGCTAATGTTGATTGCAGAGGAAAGGTAGTTCGATTTCAATTTCTAGGGGAATCGATTATAGAGTGTAAGGAGAGTACAGTATCACCGAAAGGTAAGTTCATTTCATACCTTAAGGACAGGAAGATGGTTAGAAAAGTCTATATTTATCATCTGGTTCGGGTGCATGACATAAAGGCAGAGGCACCGACTCTTCAATCAGTCTCGGTAGTTAATTAATTTCTCGATGTATTCCTAGAGGAACTTCCAGGCCTTCCTCCAGAACGAGAGATAGAGTTTACAATAGATGTACTGACAGATACCCAGCCTATATCTATACCTCCTTATAGAATGGAACCTGCTGAGTTGAAAGAATTGAAAGAGAAATTTAGAGATTTGTTAGAAAAGGGCTTCATCAGGCCTAGTACGTCACCTTGGGGAGCACCAGTAATGTTTGTGAGGAAGAAGGATGGGTCGCTGCGGATGTGTATTGATTATAGGCAGCTGAACAAAGTAACAGTTAAGAACAGGTATCCCCTCCCAAGGATTGATAATCTATTTGACCAGTTGCAGGGTGCTAAGTGTTTTTCAAAGACAAACTTGCGGTCAGGTTATCATCAGGTGCGGGTAAGGGAGGCAGATATTCCAAAGACGACATTCCGGACCCGATACGGGCATTATGAGTTTAGAGTGCTGTCTTTTGGGCTGACTAATGCTCCAGCGGTGTTTATGGATTAAATAAAAAGAGTGTTTAAACCATTCTTTGATATGTTGTTATTGTATTTATAGACGATATTCTGGTCTATTCACGTTCAGAAGAGGAGCATGCAGACCATTTAAGGACGGTACTTAGGGTGCTTCAGCACCAGAAGTTGTATGCTAAGTTTTCTAAGTGCGAGTTCTGGTTGACTTCAGTGGCATTCTTGGGGCATATTATTTGAGCTGATGGTATTCGGGTGGAAACGCAGAAGATTGAGGCGGTAAAGACTTGGCCCAGACCTACGACACCTACTGAGGTACGCAGCTTTCTGGGGTTAGCAGGATATTACAGGAGATTCGTAGAAAAGTTTGCCTCAATTTCAGCGCCTTTGACAAGGCTAACTCAAAAGGCAGCTAAGTTCCTGTGGACTTATGCTTGTGAGCGAAGCTTCCAGCTATTGAAAGACAAATTGACTACAGCTCCAGTTCTAACTCTTCCGGAGGGACCAGACGGCTATGTTATTTATTGTGATGCTTCGGGTGTTGGGCTAGGATGTGTTTTGATGCAGCATGGCGAAGTTATAGACTATGCTTCCCGACAGCTTAAGAAGCATCAAAAGAATTATCCTACTCACGATCTGGAGTTAGCAGTCGTGGTTCATGCCTTGAAGATGTGGAGGCATTATTTATATGGTGTCCATGTAGACATCTATATAGATCATAAGAGTCTCTAATAAATCTTTAAACAGAAGGAGCTGAATTTATGACAGAGACGGTGGTTAGAGTTGCTAAAGGATTATGATATTGATATTTTATATCATCCAGTGAAAGCAAATGTTGTCGCGGATGCTCTTAGCCGTAAGTTCATGGGTAGCTTGACAGATGTACAACCAGAAAGGAGGGAGATGGTTCGGGAGATTCAGCGCCTATCCAGCCTTGGAGTCCGTCTGGCTAATTCAGAAGATAGTGGAGTTTCTATTCGAGAGGTTGCTGAGTCCTCAATCATAGATGAGGTAAAGAGACACCAATACGAGGACCCTATTCTGGCACAGTATAGAGATGCAGCTCTTCAAAAGGAAAAGACACCATTTAAGGTTGCACCTGACGGAGTGTTACGATATGGAGGCAGATTGTGTGTACCCGATATTACGGGGCTACGACGGTAGGTTATGGGAGAGGCACACTCTGCCCGTTATTCTATTCACCCAGGGTCAATGAAAACGTATCATGACCTCAAATGCTTATACTGGTGATATGACCATGAAAAAGGACATAGCGGAGTTTGTTGCTCAGCGCCCGAATTGTCAACAAGTCAAGATCGAACATCAAAAGCCTGGTGGATTATTACAGGAGATAGAGATCCCGACTTGGAAATAGGAGATGATTAATATGGACTTCATTACAAGCTTACCTCGCACTCAACGGAAGTATGACTCTATATGGATATTATAGATAGGCTGATGAAATTGGCCCATTTTCTTCCAGTCAGGACTACTTATTCGGCTGAAGATTATGCGAGGTTATATGTCAGGGAGAGTGCGAGGTTATATGTCAGGGAGATAGTGAGAGTTCATGGGGTTCCCATGTCCATTATATCAGACAGAGGAGCTCAATTTATAGCCAACTTTTGGAGATCGATTCAGATGGGATTGGGGACACAGGTGAACCTTAGCACAGTATTTCACCCTCAGACTGATGGGCAGGCTGAGCGTACTATTCAGACATTAGAAGATATGTTGCAGGCCTGTATTATTGACTTCAAAGGTAGCTGGGATGACCACTTGCCGCTCATTGAGTTTGCCTATAATAATAGCTAGCATTCTAGTATCCAGATGGCATCGTACGAGGCCTTATATGGGAGGAAGTCCAACTCACCTGTTGGTTGGTTTGATGTTGGCGATACTAAGTTAAAAGGCCCGGATATGATTCAGCAAGTTGTTGACAAGGTGAAGCTTATTCAAGAAAGATTATTAGCAGCCCAGAGTCGACAGAAGTCATATACAGATAATCGACGTCGAGATTTGGAGTTTCAGATTGGTGACTGGGTATTTCTTAAGGTATCACCCATGAAGGGTGTGATGAGATTCGGCAGGAAGGGGAAGATCACTTCGAGATACATAAGGCCTTATCAGATTGTTTGTAGGATAGGCAAGGTTTCCTATGAGTTGGATCTACCATCTGATTTGGAGACGGTACATCCAGTCTTCCATGTATCGATGCTACGTAAATGTATTGTTATCCTTCTAGAGTATTCCCTTTAGATGATGTTCAGGTAATAGAGGAGTTGTAATATGAAGAGAAACCCGTAGCTATACTTGATCGCCACGTTAGAAGGTTACATACTAAGGATGTGGCTTCCGTCAAAGTGTAATGGCAAAATAATAATAAAAAGGAGATGATTTGGGAAGTGGAAGACGAAATGAAGAATAAGTATCCTTACTTGTTCCCCGTACCTGCAGGTAATTCAATTCCTAGCTTGACTATATTGATTGATAAACGAGATTATGTAGTAAGTTGTGACTCTGTGAGACATCTGTAAGTTACGAAATGCAGGTTGATAGTTATAATTGTTAGACAGACCTCGCTGGAATTTTTTCTGTAAGACGCTAACTTAACATTCGAGGACGAATGTTCCTAAAGAGGGGAAAATGTTATGCCTCGTATTTTTATACGTAGTGCGCGTCATGAACTAGTAGATGTAAGTCCGAGGAATGAGATTTTATTTTAAGTTCCAAGTGATTAAAGAAATATTAGACAAGGATGTTAATTACAAAGTGATATTAAGTATGATTTGGCTAATGTAAGTGCCATTAACTTTAAGTGAGAGATTAATTAGTGGCTGATTAGGATTAAATTAATCTAGTGGGCCCCACCACTCAAGGCAAATTAAAAGAAATTAGATTGGGAGCTGGCCTTAGTGGGGCACGTGTAGAGGGTGGCTGCCTCCACTTCATATTATAAATGAGGTAGTGAAATGCATTTAAAGCATATCATATTTTTCACCACTTGGCTTAGGCAGCCATGGAAATGGAGAAAACCAACCATGCAACTCTTGACCAGCAGCTGCAAATAATTTGGTTAGTAATCTCTTTGCTTGGTGTGTTAGTTCCTTAGAATGCCTTTGTTAATTAGTCATTAGTGTTAAGAAGGGGGCGTGACCAGTAGCTTAGGAAATTTTTTTTAGTTATTGAATGTGTAAAGTATGAACGGAAACCATAATCGGATTATTAGTGGTGTCATGTTAGTGTTTGGGCTGTTTTGATTAAAGCAAACTGCGGGAATTCTATTTTGGTGTTATGTATATGTTAATGTGATTATGGGTATATACTCTAAAGGATGAATACGATAAGGTAGGTGTGTTACGAACTATAAAATGAGTTATCGCTCGTTGTGTCGTTGCTTCGTTACTATGGTTGCCGAGACGGAACTTTTTTTTGGGTGGGGGGGTTGTTTAATATGATTCATTGGGTTATATGCGTTATTGGTATTGCTGTGGATAATTTGGGTTGGTGTCGGATTGGGGCGAAGTAAGGAAAATAGGGGAAGTGCTACCGAATTTTCGTTAGATTGTTAGCTAGCTTACAATAAGTAGTAAAGCGCGACGTTTATCTAATTGTGGCACGATTGTTTCTTGTTATAGATTAATAGCTTGAGTAGTAAATATTGGACGTGCGGCTCGACTATACGGTATGTAACGCTATCCTTTCTTTCGTTGTTTGACATGACTTTTAAAAATGAGCGAATAATGGACAGGTTTGATACTTACTTCTACAGCGTCTAGGTGACGTATATTCTTGTTTCCACAACTAATCCTCTATGTATCGGCTATGTATAAGTCTATGGTGATATCTCATATCTATGGTAGTGCTTCTTAGAGTCATTGAGGTTTTACATTTTCATATCGTATTAAAGGTTCATAATCTTGATAAAATGTTTATCTTTGGTAATACTCCTTACTGGTTCACGTTGATTGTTCTGTTGAGTTATAAGAAATGACTTTAATTGCATATGGTTGCTCATAATATTCTGCTCGTGCATAGAGTCATTTATCATTTCACCGAGTCCCGGGCCGGGTAATGTTCGTGCGGAGTTTCTTGCATATGTCGTCGAGTCTCTCACTAGAGGGTCGGGTATGTATATTATATATATGATTGGTGATGTGGATGGTTATGATGATGATGATGACGGAGATGATGTGATGACTATTTCACCGAGTCCCTCAATAGAGGGTCGGGTACGTATGATGTATATATATGATGATTATTTTGTCGAGTCCCTTACTAGGGACGTTGGGCACCTTATATGTTAAAGATATGCATGATTTTCACTTAAAAGGTACATGTCTAGCGATATCTTGTTTCGACTTATCATGTTGGTATCCTGTCATCTTTACCTTATGCTTTACATACTCAGTACATTGTCCGTACTGACCCCCTTTCTCGGGGGGCTTGCGTTTCATGCCCGCAGGTGTAGACGCACAGTTCGGTGATCCTCCCGCCTAGGATATCTACTCTACTGATTGGGAGAGCTCCAATGTTCCGGAGCATGTCGTTTTGGTACATAAATTTTTGTGTAGTCTTTTGCTTGTCTATTGGTATGGCGGGGCCCTGTCCCGTCGAGTTTCACTACTATACTCTTACAGGTCTGTAGACATTATGTGGGTTGCATACATATGTTTTGGATAATGGTTTGGACATGGTTTGTTTGGGATGTCCGCTTGTACAGGGGAAGCCTTGTCGGCTGCGTACATCATTGTGTATTATGTAGTGGCAGCCTTGTCAGCTTCCGTATGCTATTTTGCTTTGGATAGTGGCGGTCTTGTCGGCTCACGTGTGTTGTTACGGTTGAATGGTTATGACTCCTTGTGAGACAGGTCCACTTTATATATATATGATGTTGGGGTTGTCTTGATTTGATTAAATTCCGTATTGTCTTAGTTTCAGTTGGTTATACTTAGCAGGTTTGCATGTGAGTGTCCAAAACGGGCACTAGTCATGGCCCATCGGGTTGGGTCGTGACAGATGATATGGTATTGCTAGGTGTCTCATCACATTTGGCTAACAGGTCTTCCATGACTATTTATGAGCAGACGATGTTTTGAAGGTTGAAGATGTTTAATCTTTCGACCTATACGGGTTACTTGAATGAGTATGAATATGAATTTATTGTTACCTTCAATGGGAGATTGCAAAACCCTAGATTGGTTGAATCTTGTTGAATTGATTACACGATGTTCCAAATAACAAGTCGTACCAAGCAGTGATGGAGGGATTATATTAAAATTAAGTCAATTAGATCATCTCCACTATCATGTTTCTAGATAAGTTTGTTTCATGATATGAGAGGCAGAGATAGAGGGTTGAACTTGAGTGTTTACAGCAAGATGGTATGTCAATCGCATAGTTTGAGGTTATATTTCATGCCTCGACTAGGCACACTTTTATGATACTTCTTACCGAGACTGAGAGAGTGAGAAGGTTTGTTAAGAGTCCGATTATTTTGATTCATATGGAAATTTCTCAGGTTACCGTTTCTGGTGTTCCATTTCAGAAAGTAGTAGATGTTGCTAAAGAGTTGCAAATGATTCGACGTAAGGGATATGAGCAGTGTGACGGCAAGAGGACCCATCATTCATGTCACTTTGGTACTGCTTCTCCTAAATGTTGAGGTTACTCGAGGAGAGGTTATTACTTTTAGTCTAACAAACTCATTCATGTTGTGATACTAGTGTCTAAAGGTGATTATATTGGGCATAGTTCTTCTAGTTTGATACATACTTCACACCTTCAAGACCTATATAGGTCATGGGGGGCATTGCGATTACTTAGGTTTCTCTCATCATCCTACGTCTCATATTTATCATAGTACCCTTATTTAATATTTTCTTAAATTAAAGTTTGGAATTAATGAACATAAATTATTTTCTAGGCTAATAATTTTCAAGTGTAAAATAGGAAGAATAGAGTCATTTATGCATTGATTTTGTAGTTTGACAAGTCTTAAAGAACATCTATTTTTAATAAAGACAACATGTTTTATAGGAATGAAGGGAGTATTTTTCTATTCATTTTTACCATATATTTCAACACTACTTAATTTCTTGACTATTAATTCTCCTAATTTAATCATCCATCTTAGGGCTCCTTAATAACTAGTCCTCTTAAAACTTCTTAGCATATGTTTTAGGGCTATCTAATTATTACTCTCTTTGTTCACTTTTACTTATCATGTTGCACTTTTGAAAAATCAGTTTGACTAATTTTTAAAGTTAAATTTAGATACGTTAATTTAATTATTTTTAAAAAAAAATAGATGTTCAAAAATATAAAAGTACTATAAATTCTTACTTTTTGGACATCAATATGATTAAAATATATATCGTAAAATATTGATAAAAGTTTTTATGATTTGACTTTTAAAAAAAAAGGATTAATTGTGGAAGGAGAGTAATTTTCTCACTACTTCTTACCATATATTTTAGGACTACTTAATTATTAATTTTCTTAAATAGTTCATTCCATATATTTTAAGACTACTTAATTATTAAGTTTTCTTATACTCTTACAATATGATTTTTATATTTCTATACCATACAATTTAACACTCCTTAATTTCTTATTTCTCCTAATACTTTTTATCATATACTAGTGAATTCATCCGTATATAAATTACTTAAATACTATTATAAATACTAGTGAAGTATTTATAAATTACTATGACAATATATTTATCTAATATTATATTTAGGATATTTAATATATGTAAATCTAATTTCCGTTTCGTAATATTTTTCAACAATTTATCCTTACATAAAGAAATATATAAAATAAACAATAATATCTTGCTATAAATGAGCACGGACATACAATTTGATTCAACAGAGGAAAAACATAAGAAAATTACCTGTGATGTATATATTTTTTTAAAAGTGAAAGAACACAATAATTATTCTCAAACTGTATTAAAAAAATCAGATACGTATATTATTTATCAAAGTAAAAAGAAAATTAAAGAAAGGGTAAGGTATTTTGAGTTTGTTAATTTTAATTAATATAATTTATATATAAAATGAGTAATAATAACCATCAAACAATAAATAATGGTTTAGTAGTGAAAATTCCTACGCACTTATGTCAATCAAAAATAAATATAAGTAATATATGTTGTGCGCACATAATTTCTTTAAGAATAATCTCATTCTCCCTTCCTCACTCCCGTTACTTTATATTTATCAATTTTCATGTCATGCCATGATTTTTGATAGTTCAAAGAACTTAAACATAATAAAAATCAATAAAATTATGTTTCAATCATTAATTTCTCGTACGCAGTCAATTATGCATTCTAAAACTCCATCAATAGTTAGCAGACTTTAAACATAATTAAGCTACTCATATGACCAAAAGGAAACTAATTATAAATTTAAACATGGTTAGTACTTATAGTAGAATTCAAATCATAATTGAGATAAATTCATGAGTGTAACGACCTGTTAGTCGTTTTGAGCAGTAGAGTTTATTTCTGGTAATTACAGTCTGAGTCGACGGATCCCACGACGGACCGTCATGGGCACGACGGACCGTCGAGGGTGTCGTTCCAAAACACTTAGAATTCTGAAAAATTGGATACTGAGAACAACTCTCTGAACTTCGCGACGACATGGCAGGCCGGACCGTCGTGGGCACGACGGACTGTCACAGGCCCTTCAGTAAATTTCAGTCTCTGAACTCTGTGACGACTCAGCAGGACGGACCGTCGCAGGCACGACGGCCCGTCACAGACTGCGTGACCCTGACTGGGTCGGATTCCTGTTAAATATTTTAAAGGGCGTTTTGGACTATTCCTGCTTATAATTATAAAGTTAGTGGTTTAATGTTAATAATTTAATCACTTGGGGGTTAAAAGAGAGAACCTTGAAACAAGTAGTGGGGTATTTTATCATCTTTTATACTTAATTATATGCTAATTAGGGTAAAAGAAAGAGGGTTTGAATAAGAAAAAGAAAAAGAACAGAGAGAGAGGGAGAAACGATCAATTGAGAGAGAGGAAGAACGCAGCTTTGGGAAAGTAGATTGCTTCACTTCAATTCTTCGGTGGAGGTAGGTTATGGTTTTTATGCTATTTCATAGTAAACTCCCAATAGCGAATGATATGTATTGGGTAGTATTGTAAAACCCTTCTATATGCTTAATTGTGTCTTTTCATGATGTGACGATATAATTGTGATGAAATAAGTATGATGAAGCTATTGAATCCTAAATCTTGAAAACCTCTTGTTAATGATGATGCCTTGGTATAAAACAAGGCTTGATGAACTAAAAGAATGAGGTTAAGGGATCGGGTGTCACGAACCGACACGTAGTATTAGGGGGATCGGGTGTCACGAACCGACACGTAGTATTAGGGGGATCGGGTGTCACGAACCGACACGTAGTATTAGGGGATCGGAGTGTCACGTTCCGACACAAGAGGAATAAAGAGAGGAATCTTGAATTATGGTAATATACTCAGATTTAATGAACCTATTTCCCAAATGAGTATGGTATAGAGGCTTGCGTCCTAATGGGTGTACTTGGCGTTATTATCAATGATTCTTGTACTTGTTATTGCTACCTGTTGAGTATTGTAGTTGATTTTATGATATTATCTGATATATATTGTTTTCTATTTTGAGTTGATCGATGATATCTACTAAGTACTCGTGTTTTGTACTGACCCCTACTTGTATGTTTTTTTTTTGTTCATTGTGGAGTGCAGCAAACGTACCATCATCTTCAATTCAACCGCAACTCTAGCCAGTCTTCATCATGTCAGATTTCAGGGTGAGCTAAAGCTTCTACCTTTGACTGGATCTTCTTCTTCATGTCTTGATGCCTTGAAGTTGTGGCATAGACTAGCTATTATTTATGTTTAGTTTCTTAGATACTCTTAGCTTTAGTAATTTGAGGATAGATGTTCTTGTGATGATGACTTCCAGATTTTGGGGATAATAATAAGTGTTTGAGTTTTAGAAGTTATTAATCTATTTTTATTAATGAGTTTTAAGTCTTCCGCATTGTATTTTGTTTATTATGGTTAAATGTTGGGGTTTAGATTGGTTGGTTCGCTCACATAGGAGGATAAATGTGGGTCCCACTCACGGCTCAATTTGGGTCGTGACAAACTTCGTATCAGAGCCTTAGGTTCGTTGGTCTCATCACACAAGAACGAGTCTAGTAGAGTCTTAAGGAACGGTAGGGGGACGCCTTTACTTTTCTATGAGAGGCTATAAGACTTTAGGAAAATTCCATTCTTTCTTTCTTTCGTGCTATTACTTGGATCCAATTGGTATCTAGGTGATACAAATTGGTATCTGACCATCTTCACTCTATTTTGCAGATGGTTAGAACTAGAGCAACCACTACGCCAACACCAGCACCGGCAGGACAGAGTGCGTCTGGGCCAGCCACTGGGGATGTAGCTCGAAGAGGAGCAGTGACAAGGGGTCGTGGTAGAGGTCGTGGGAGGACGTCCTCTAGAGGAAGAGGACAAGCATCTAGCCCATCTGGTACTAGGGTGGTGACTCCTCCACCGACTGAGGAAGTAGTACGAGAGGGTGAGGAAGGGGAGAATGAACAAGTGCAGAATGAGGAATTACCACCCCAACCTACCCCAGAGATGATCAATCAGGTTCTTGCTTATCTTAGCGGGTTATCTGATCAAGGCCAGATGCGTCCAGTGTTTTCTACACCAGCACCTCAGGTTCCGAAGGTACAACATGCAGCTAGTGTGGCTCCCCGCATGGATGCCTCATTGGAAATAGGCACGTTTCCTCGGTTGACTACAGGGCCTATAATGACAAGTGATCAGCATGAACTTTTCAGTAAGTTCTTGAAATTGAAACCCCCAGTCTTCAAGGGTGCTGAATCTGAGGATGCCTATGATTTTCTGGTTGATTGTCATGAGCTACTACACAATATAGGTATAGTAGAACGATTTGGCGTTGAGTTTGTGACTTATCAGTTTCAAGGGAACGCCAAAATGTGGTGGCGGTCACATGTTGAGTGTCAACCAACAGAGGCACCACCTATGACTTGGGCATCATTCTCTAGCTTATTTATGGAGAAGTATATACCCCGTACTTTGAGGGATAGGTAGAGAGATGAGTTCTTGAGCCTAGAGCAAGGTAGGATGTCGGTTACTGCGTATGAGGCTAAGTTTCGCGCATTATCCAGGTATGCCACCCAGCTTTGTTTCAGTCCACAAGAGAGGATTCGCCGTTTTGTGAAGGGGTTGAGGTCAGATTTGCGGATTTCAGCCTTACAGGTAGCGGCTACAGTGAAATCCTTTCAGGAAGTGGTAGACTTCGTGATAGAGGTGGAGGGAGTGAAGCCGGATGACTTCACCTTGGCATCGACATCTAAAAGGTTTCGTAAGGGAGGTGAGTTTAATGGTTCTTACTCCAGAGGGCAGGGTTCAGGAGGTTATCCAGCCCGACCTATTCAGTTTTCACTACAGGCTGTAGTTGAGGGTCCACCGCAGACCGGTGAACATTTTCTGAGTTTGGAAGTTATCCCCAGACTCAGTCGTTCTCACAAGGACCTATGCTTGAATCCAGAGAATGGTATGGATGTGGAGAGACTAGACATATTAGGAGGAATTGTCCAAAACCGAGTTACAGACCCCCAATAATCAGAGGTAGAGGTGGTCATGGAAGAGGCCGTTATTCAGAAGGACGTGGTGGACGAGGTAATGGTGGTCACCAGAACGGCCGGGGTAACGGGCAAACTGGAACTACTGCAGCACAACATGGTAGAGGCAACGGGCAGACAGGTGATAGGGCCCATTGTTATGCTTTCCCTGGGAGGTCTAAAGCGGAGACATCTGATGTTGTCATCATATGTAATATTTTGTTTAGTGATTGCATGGCTTCTGTATTGTTTGATCCTGGATCCACATTTTCTTATGTATCTTCCTCATTTGCTAATGGTCTTAATTTACATTGTGAATTGCTTGACATGCCTATTCGTGTTTCTACTCCGGTGGGTGAGTCTGTGATAGTTGAAAAGGTGTATAGGTCTTGTCTTGTGACTTTTGTGGGGAGCAATACTCATGTAGACTTGGTTATCTTAGAAATGGTTTACTTCGATGTAATTCTGGGTATGACTTGGCTTTCCCCAAATTTTGCAATCTTGGATTGTAATGCTAAAACTGTAACGTTAGCCAAGCCTGGGACAGATCCGTTAGTGTGGGAGGGTGACTACACTTCCAATCCGGTTCGTATCGTCTCCTTTCTTCATGCTAAGAGAATGGTTAGTAAGGGTTGTTTAGCTTTCTTGGCACACCTCAGGGATGATACTACCCAAGTACCTTCAATTGAGTCGGTTTCGATAGTCCGCAAGTTTTTAGATGTGTTTCCTGCAGACCTTACTGGTATGCCACCGGATAGAGATATTGCCTTCTGCATCGATCTTGAACCGGGTACTCGTCCCATTTCTATACCCCCTTATAGAATGGCTCCCGCTTAGTTAAGGGAGTTAAAGGCCCAACTTCAAGATTTGTTGAGCAAAGGCTTCATTAGACCAAGTGCATCCCCTTGGGATGCTCCTGTTTTGTTTGTGAAGAAGAAGGATGGAAGCTTTCGGATGTGCATAGACTACAGACAACTGAATAAGGTAACGGTTAAGAACAAGTATCCTCTTCCTCTCATTGATGATTTGTTCGATCAGTTACAAGGCGCTTGTACCTTCTCAAAAATCTACTTGAGATCTGGTTATCATCAATTGAAAATACGGGCAGCAGATGTGCCCACGACTGCTTTTCGGACCAGGTATGGGCATTATGAGTTCTTAGTAATGTCTTTTGGGCTTACGAATGCCCCTGCTGCTTTCATGAGCTTGATGAATGGGATTTTTAAGCCATGTCTGGATCTCTTTGTCATTGTATTCATTGATGATATACTGGTATACTCAAAGAGGAAGAAAGAACATGAGGACCACTTGAGAATTGTGTTGGAAATGTTGAGGGAGAGAAAGCTTTATGCCAAATTCTCTAAGTGTGAGTTTTGGCTAGATTCAGTGTCCTTCTTAGGGAACGTAGTTTCTAAGGATGGAGTGATGGTGGATCCATCTAAGATTGAAACAGTGAGGAATTGGGTAAGACCTACTAATGTGTCAGAAGTAAGGAGCTTTGTTGGTTTAGCTAGCTACTACCGCCGATTTGTCAAGGGGTTCTCTTCTATTGCTTCCCAATTGACAAGCTTGACTAAGCAGAATGTTCCATTTGTATGGTCGGACGAGTGCGAATAAAGCTTTCAGAAACTCAAGACTTTGTTGACTACTGCACCCATTCTCACCTTGCCAGTGGAAGGTAAGAACTTCATTGTTTATTGTGATGCATCTTATTCGGGTTTGGGTGCAGTGCTAATTCAAGATAAGAACGTAATTGCTTATGCTTCAAGGCAATTAAAGATGCACGAACGCAATTACCCGACCCATGATTTGGAGTTGGCCGCGGTAGTATTTGCATTAAAGCAATGGAGGCACTATCTATATGGGATTAAGTGTGAAGTCTATACGGATCATTGTAGCCTACAGTATGTTTTTACTCAGAAAGATTTGAACTTGAGACAGAGGAGATAGATGGAATTACTGAAGGACTACGATATCACTATCTTGTATCATCCGGGAAAAGCTAATGTTGTGGCAGATGCTTTAAGTAGAAAGGCAGGGAGCATGGGAAGTCTAGCCCATATGCAAGTTTCAAGATGCCCATTGGCTAGAGAGGTCCAGATTCTGGCTAATGACTTAATGAGGCTAGAAATAAATGAGAAGGGAGGATTTTTGGCCTGTGTGGAGGCGAGATCTTCCTTTCTTGACAAGATTAAGTGAAATCAGTTTAATGATGAGAAGTTGATTCGGATTCGAGATAAGGTGTTGCGAGGAGAGGCTAAAGAAGCAAAAATCGATGAGGAAGGTGTTTTGAGAATTAAGGGAAGGGTATGTGTATCCCGCGTCGATGATTTGATTCACACTATTCTTACAGAGGCTCATAGCTCAAGGTATTCTATACATCCGGGTGCAACCAAGATGTATCGTGATATAAAGCAACATTTTTGGTGGAGTAGGATGAAGCGTGACATTGTTGAGTTTGTTGCTCAATGCCCGAATTGTCAGCAAGTAAAGTATGAACACTAGAGGCCCGGAGGAACACTTCAGAGAATGCTCATTCCTGAATGGAAGTGGGAGAGAATTGCAATGGACTTCGTGGTTGGTCTTCCAAAGACATTGGGGAAGTTTGACTCTATTTGGGTAATTGTGGACAGATTAACTAAGTCTGCTCACTTCATCCCGGTCAAGGTGACCTACAATGCAGAGAAGTTAGCCAGACTCGACATCTCAGAAATTGTTCGATTGCATGGAGTTCCACTTTCCATCATATCATATAGAGGTAAGCAGTTTACTTCTAAGTTTTGGAGAACATTGCATGCTGAATTAGGTACTAGGTTGGACCTTAGTACTGCATTTCACCCTCAGACCGATGGTCAGTCTAAGCGAACAATTTAGGTGTTGGAAGATATGCTTCGTGCATGTGTGATAGAATTTGGGGGTCATTGGGATAACTTCTTACCCTTAGCGGAGTTTTCATACAATAATAGCTATCACTCAAGTATTGATATGGCTTCTTTCGAAGCATTGTATGGGAGGAGATGTAGGTCTCCCATTGGTTGGTTTGATGCATTTGAGGTTAGACCTTGGGGTACTGATATTTTGAGGGATTCATTAGAGAAGGTGAAATCTATTCAAGAAAAGCTTTTAGCGGCTCAAAGCAGGCAAAAGGAATATGCAGATCGAAAGGTTAGAGACTTGGAGTTCATGGAGGGTGAGCAAGTCTTGCTGAAGGTTTCGCCCATGAAAGGGGTGATGAGGTTTGGAAAAAGAGGTAAGCTAAGCCCGAGGTATATTGGACCATTTGAAGTACTTAAGCGAGTAGGGGAGGTGGCTTATGAATTAGCCTTGCCACTAGCACTCTCAGGAGTGCACCCGGTATTTCATGTGTCTATGCTGAAAAGGTACCATGGGGATGGAAAATACATCATTCGTTGGGATTCAGTTCTGCTTGATTAGAATTTGTCTTATGAGGAGGAGCCTGTTGCTATTTTAGATAGAGAAGTCCGCAAGTTGAGGTCGAGGGAGATTGCATCCATTAAGGTTCAATGGAAGAATCGGCCGGTTGAAGAGTCCACTTGGGAGAAGGAGGCTGATATGCAAGAAAGATACCCACATCTGTTTACAGATTCGAACACTCCTTTTCGCCTTTGTTTTTCTTCTCATGATCGTTCGGGGATGAACGATGGGTAAATTGGTATCTATTGTAACGACCTGTTAGTCGTTTTGAGCAGTAGAGTTTATTTCTGGTAATTACAGTCTGAGTCGACGGATCCCACGACGGACCATCATGGGCACGACGGACCGTCGAGGGTGTGTCATTCCAAAACACTTAGAATTCTGAAAAATTGGGTACTGAGAAAAACTCTCAGAACTTCGCGACGACATGGCAAGACGGACCGTCGTGGGCACGATGGACCGTCACAGGCCCTTCAGTAAATTTCAGTCTCTGAACTCTGTGACGACTCAGCAGGACGGACCGTCGCAGGCACGATGGCCCATCACAGATTGCGTGACCCTGACTGGGTCGGATTCCTGTTAAATATTTTAAGGGGCGTTTTGGACTATTCCTGCTTATAATTATAAAGTTAGTGGTTTAATGTTAATAATTTAATCACTTGGGGGTTAAAAGAGAGAACCTTGAAATAAGTAGTGGGGTATTTTATCATCTTTTATACTTAATTATATGCTAATTAGGGTAAAAGAAAGAGGGTTTGAATAAGAAAAAGAAAAAGAACAGAGAGAGAGGGAGAAACGATCGATTGAGAGAGAGGAAGAACGCAGCTTTGGGAAAGTAGATTGCTTCACTTCAATTCTTCGGTGGAGGTAGGTTATGGTTTTTATGCTATTTCATAGTAAACTCTCAATAGCGAATGATATGTATTGGGTAGTATTGTAAAACCCTTCTATATGCTTAATTGTGTGTTTGCATGATGTGACGATATAATTGTGATGAAATAAGTATGATGAAGCTATTGAATCCTAAATCTTGAAAACCTCTTGTTAATGATGATGCCTTGGTATAAAACAAGGCTTGATGAACTAAAAGAATGAGGTTAAGGGATCGGGTGTCACGAACCGACACGTAGTATTAGGGGGATCGGGTGTCACGAACCGACACGTAGTATTAGGGGGATCGGGTGTCACGAAATGACATGTATTATTAGGGGATCGGAGTGTCACCTTCCGACACAAGAGGAATAAAGAGAGGGAATCTTGAATTATGGTAATATACTCAGATTTAATGAACCTATTTCCCAAATGAGTATGGTATAGAGGCTTGCGTCCTAATGGGTGTACTTGGCGTTATTATCAATGATTCTTGTACTTGTTGCTGCTACCTGTTGAGTATTGTAGTTGATTTTATGGTATTATCTGATATATACTGTTTTCTATTTTGAGTTAACCGATGATATCTACTCAGTACTCGTGTTTTGTACTGACCCCTACTTGTATGTTTTCCTTTTGTTCATTCTGGAGTGCAGCAAACGTACCGTCATCTTCAATTCAACCGCAACTCTAGCCAGTCTTCATCACATCAGATTTCAGGGTGAGCTAAAGCTTCTACCTTGGACTGGATCTTCTTCTTCATGTCTTGATGCCTTGAAGTTGTGGCATAGACTAGCTATTATTTATGTTTAGTTTCTTAGATACTCTTAGCTTTAGTAATTTGAGGATAGATGTTCTTGTGATGATGACTTCCAGATTTTGGGGATAATAATAAGTGTTTGAGTTTTAGAAGTTATTAATCTATTTTTATTAATGAGTTTTAAGTCTTCCGCATTGTATTCTGTTTATTATGGTTAAATGTTGGGGTTTATATTGGTTGGTTCGCTCACATAGGAGGATAAATGTGGGTGCCACTCACGGCTTAATTTGGATCGTGACAATGAGAAAGTAATATCTCTTTAAGATCTACTCCATTTTAAAAGTATTAATTTGAATTAAAAGAAATTTTAAACTTACAACAATCATATAAGTTAAACTTAAAAAGTTATGATAGTAATATATAAAAAATGAAAGAATGAAATACATATATCATTACAATTTTAATCATAAAAATAGAAGGAAAAATGAAATCAAGTGTGAGCTCTTGTCGATATCCACTTCACAAGTTTATCACTGTTCAAGAGTTTTCTTCTTTTTACTCAAGTCAAACAAAATTATGAGTATAATACATTAGTGGAAATAAATGATAACTTTGAATCGGATCTTAAAAAATAAAAATTAAATTTATATAGAAAAAAAGGAGACATATCATAAGGTGTCTTATCTTTTATGTTAAATATTTAATAGTTATGATTATGAAAAATTAAAAATTATGAGAATTATAAATATTATAATAGAAAATACTGAGCATATGAGTTATGACTTATAATGGTATAAAAATATAAAAGCAAATATGATGAGAAATCATAAGTAAAGAAAATATATAAATATATCATATCAATTGTATTAATCGATATATTACTTGAGCTTAATTAATTTATTACTATTGTATTTAATAAATTAAAAGAGAAAATATACTAAAAATTTAGGAAAAAAAGATAAACATTATTATTGGCTATAAAGTTTTTATAATTTGACATGTGAAGAGTCTTAATGTAAGTGTTTCTTCATTAATAAAATATGAATTTGTTATAAATAAATAAGTTATTATTTTTCTTAAATAGTCCTTACCATATATATTAAGACATTCTAATTATTAAGTTTTTAAATACTCTTACCATATAATTTTTCTATTTCTCTTGTCATATGTTTTAGCATTTCTTATTTTCTTATTTCTCCTGATATATATGTCTTATTATAGATTTTAAGATTCCTTAATTATTAATTTTTTCTAATATTTGTAGCCATATATTTTTAAAACTCCTTAATTATTCATTGTTCTAAAATTCCTTGCCATATACATTTGAAGGCTTCTTAGTAATAAATTAATCTAATGTCCCTTGCATATATTTATGGATCCTTAGTTATTAATTGTTATAATGCTCCTTGTCATATATTTTAAAACTTCTTAGTTATCAATTGTTTTAGTATTTCTTGCCGTATATTTTAAAACTCCTTTGGATTATATAACAAATGGTGATCAATTAAATAAAATCATATTACATGAAATTTAAAAAAAAGACTTAAAAGAGAAAGGAAATTTTAATAAACAAAAAAGGGAACTTATTTAATAAAGCTAAATGATGTAATACATGACAAGTAATTATATAAAGAAAAAGCATAAATTGACGCTTAAAACAATTTTGGCCTTTTACAAAAGAACTTATAGAGAAATATATTTAATATAACTTTTCAAGTTGATAGATATTCTAGAAGCACATGTGTAATTCCATAAGGGAAGCACACTTTCACAATCCTATAAATAAAATCCAGCAGCAGCTCAACAGAAGAAAATAAACAATTCTCTTCACTCGAAATGAAAGAAAATGAATATTTGTGCCTCAGTTTCAACAATATTGGATTTTCATCAGATATCGCTGCAAAGATCACTGATGAATTTCAGGCGGAGGAGAATCATAGCGAAGAAGATTTTGAATTCTCTTTAGTCTCTAATAAATCGAATAAATTCATCCATGACGATCAGAAAAAAGTGCAGCAATCAATTTTCCCTCTTTTCAATCGGAATCTATTGCTAAGCGATTCAGATTTGAAGGATAAATCAATTTTGATTCCTAAGAAGGATTTGTTTCTAAAAAATAGTGAATCAACATCATCGTCGGAGGCAGATGAAGTGGAGATGATACCTGCCGGAACTTACTCTATGAGGAAGCCGAAGATAAGCGAGTCATCGCCAGGGAAATGCAAAAAGAGTAACTCAACTGGATTAGTATCGAAGCGATGGCCGAGGATTCGAGATCTGTTATGGAGGAGTAATAGTGAAGGAAAGGAAGAGGATAGTTTTGTATTTTTCAAACCAAAAAAGGCAATAGAAAACAAAACAGGAAAAGCAAAAATAAAAAATTCCAGTGAGGTTGTGAAGATGGCCGAAAAATTGAAGCAGACGAAAACCAACGAAAGAAAAAAGGGTTTATCGGCGGTGTCTGCAGTGCGTTATGTTAAGAATAAGAGATAATCATATTTACCTTATAAGAAAGAGCTAATAGAATTTTTTACTATTGGTTTGAGTAGAAGTTATCGGTCATTCTAACATGCAAATGCTTCTTTGCATATATTGCTATAGAGTTTTTTACATTCAAATGCTTCTTAGCTATAGAGTTTTGTCATGTTCCAGCATAGGATTTTATCACCAACCATTTTGAAATGGATGTTCCTTTTTTTATATGAAATTAAAAAGAAAAATAGAAAAATAAATTAAAATGAATAAAGTAATATACTGATATAAAAATATATGTAGTATTGCTTTATATTTTCATTCTAATTGAAATTGTAATTAATTATGTTGTATTATTTATTTTCTCCAAATTACTGTATCTGTTCATTTTTACTTTTCATTAATTTTTTAAATAGATTTTTATTTTTATTTGTCAGTTTTAAATGTCAAGAAAAAAGACAATTATTTTTTTTCATGTTTTACCCTTAAAAATTAAATCATATTCTTCATATCATTTTTCAAAACTCAAAAACTACATATTAATAACTCGGTCCACTTTTAATTGTCATATTTCTTTGTTAGAGTCAAATGATAGCAACTTTGACTAAGATTTTGCGTTTTATTTTTTCATCATACTAATTATCAAAATAAAAAAATAGAATTTATAGTGCTTTTATATAGTTTTTTAATATCTATATTGTTTATTTAAAATATGAAATTAATGTAATCTAATCTAACTTTGAAAGTAAAATTCACTTTTGAAAAACACAACGTGACAATTATAATTAAGTAGACATATGAAGTAATTAATAGGGTCAAATAGTATGGTAAAATACTTATATCAATAATTATTTTCTTAATAATTGTGAGCCAAATCAAACAATAACAAGTAAAAATAAAGGAAACAAGTGCATCGAAAAATGTTATTTGTACATCCGGTGATTATACTAAAAAGTCAAAGTTGGATTCCTAGTTAGGTTATGAAATGAAAAATTAACATTTCTAAGTTATTATGAGAATCTTCCTACTTTATTCTTGTTTCTCTTAAGTAAGGTCCTTATGTAAGTGGAAATGAATTGATGGCAGCCTAATTTTACTAACTATTTGCATTTACTAAGTACAAAATTACTTTGAAATACTTACATATAGTAATCCCAAAAATATGAATACGCCACATCAGCTATCAGAAGTTCTCTATTTTGTTTTATTATATGACTCCTTCTTGTTAAATATATATATTCCAAATAATTTTAGATTTTTGAATTTAGAAGATCTTTAAATTTAAAAAGATAGTCTTAAAAACGCTCTTTAAAAACTTAGTTGCCAAACCCTAGAAGTTTGAATTCTACGACCGGAATAGGGATTTGGAATTTGTTGTTGTTGGGAAATTCTCATATGAATGGCTTGATATTCACGAATTGCAAAAGATTATTCATAAACAATGTGAATTGAAGGGGGATGTGAACGCAGCGCTATTATGCAATCGATGTGTATTACATAAGGCATCGAGGATGGAAGACTATCTTAACCTTTATCAAAACCCATCTTTTACACAGCTCACAGAAACGACTATTGCCTAATGCAGACCTTTAAATGAGATTCTTTGTTTGACCCAACGGAAGAAACATCAATAGAGATTGCATTAATATCGCTATCAGCTCTACAATGATCAAAATTTCATTGGAAAAGAAACAATTTTCTCATTGGTTGTTACAGTTGGAAAGCCATTCCAAGTTGATATGGCTACTAATAACAACAAAACGAGACCATGTCACGTGAGAGTAAAGGTGAAAGTAGACCTTTTGGGTGAGTTTTCCAAGAGAGTCAATGTGGAATCAAGAAAAAGACAAGGGAAATTGTGGCTAAATCGATTACCATCAAATATAACTATCTCCCTAAATATTGGAGAAACTATAAACTATATAATGTATAATGAAAAGAAATGTTTTGTATCACATCCAAAATTATATCCAAAGAAGGAAGGGGTGAGGAAAATGAGGAAGATAAGAGTTAAAATAACAACAAAGAGATCAATACAGGACATGACTGAAAATATCAATAAGATAAGAAAATAAAGAGATCTATAACTAAGACATACAAAAGAATTATGAATAAGCAGAAAGAGCTATGAAGCTACTGGTAAGGGCAAAACCACAATAAATAGTATAGCAAAACCACAAATATGTACATGACGATAGACAAACTCTTATTCTGAAGTATTAGATTAGTTAGGTCACAAAATTCTTTTGAACGATTAATTAATCTGAAGAAAAGAAATAAATCTGCATTCATTTCCCTTATAGAAGTTTAAAGGTCCTCAACAAAATATATACATATAGAAGAAAACTCGAAATGACAAATGTTATGACATAGCTCTTCCAAAATTTAGATGTGCAAGATCATGTTGATGGATATAGACCAACTCAAACTTCACCCCACTTTATTACCACCTTAATGCTTTAAGATACATTGATTCATATGCTAGGACTCCTCGAAAGAATGACTAATGAAAAAATACTTTGTCACCTCTAATGGCTCACACACTTGTTTTGAAGGTTAGACTCCATATCAAATAGTTGCTTCAAGTTCTCAGAATCCGGGGTTTCAATCGACTGCTATTATAGCTCCTCGATTATATAATATGATATTGTTAGGTGTTGCATCACATTTGGCTAACATGCCTTCCATAACTATTTATAAGCAAAAGATGTTTGAAGGGTTAAAGATGGTGAATATTTTCATCTATACGGATGACTTGAATGAGGATGCATCTGAATTTATAGCCTGTAATGAAAGACTGCATGACCTTAGATGTGAGTCTTATGGAATTGACTACACGATGTTTCAGATGACTGACCTTATATACCAAGCAGTGATGGAAAAATTATATTAATAGTATTTCAGCTGGATCACCTCCACCACCATGTTTCTAAATAAGTTTGTTTCACGTTATGAGAGGGAGAGAAAAAGAGTCGAGTTCGAGGATTTGCAGCAAGATGATATGTCAATCGCGAAGTATGAGGTTAAATTTCATGCTTCTGCTGGGAATGCTTTATTGATCCTTCTCATTGAGACTCAGAGAATGAGAAGTTTTCCTAAGGGTCTAATTATTTCGATTCATTTGGGAGTTTCTCAGGTTACAACTTCTCATGTTTCATTTCAAAAACTGGTAGACGCTGCCAAAGAGTTGGAAATGATTCGATGTGAGGGATTTGAACAACATAAGGCCAATATGGCCCATCATTTAGTTCATTTGGTTGGTGCTCCTCCTAAGAGCCGAGGTTACTCATGGAGAGGTTGTCACTCGTAGTACCTATGATGCCGCGATACCAGCTGTTGAGGCTGATTATATTAGGCATAGTTCGTTTAGTTTGATACATACTTCACATGCTTCATCTTTCTAGACCTGTAGGTCGGATACACACTTCACATGCTTGATCTTCTAGACATGTAGGTCGTGGAGGGCATTATGGTCATTCAAGTTCTTTTCATCAGCATATGTCTCATATTTACTGTTGTACCCTTATTTAATATTTTTCGTAAAGTCTAGTTTTCAATCAATGAACAAGAATTAATTTATTTTGAGTAATTAATTACTTTTACCAATAGACATGAATTATTTTCTTAGTTTTTCCATGTTCGTTGAATGTATATTTTATATGCTAATAACTTTTAAGGAAAATTTGGAAGAATAAATTCATTTATTCATTGATTTTGTGAAAGGATAAATACTGAAAAATACCTAATTTTAGTAAAGACGACATGTAAATAGGAATGGAGAAAGTATTTTTCTATTCTTTTACCCATATATATTAACACTACTTAATTCCTTAACTACTAATTCTCCTAACACTCTTTTCGTTCAATTTTATTTGTCAAACTTGACTTGACACACCAATTGAGAAAATAATTATTGATAATGTATTTTATCAAATTATTTCTATTAAATGATGTCTTGAAAAATGATTTGAAAAATAAGTATTTAATATTGACGGTAAAACATGAAAAAAATATTATATTTTTTTGATATCTCAAAAGTGACAATAGAAACCAAAAAAATCTATTTCATAAATAAGTGACTAGTAAAAATGAATGTAAGAGTCCTTCTTACCATCTATTATAAGACTGCTTAATTATTAGTTCTCTCAAAATTTCTAACCATATATTTTAGGACTCCTTAATTATTTGTTCTCTTAAAACATCTTACCATATGTTTTAGTACTATTTAGTTATTAAGTTTCTTAAAGAGTTCTTACCACATATTTTAAGAGTATTTAGTTATTAATTTTCTTAAATAATTCTTACCAATATATTTTAAGACTATTTAATTAAGTTTTTTAATATTATTTACCAAATAATTTTTTTTTATTTCTTTTACCATATTACCATATAATTTTTCTATTTTTGTACATGTATTCCTTACATGAAATGATATAAAAGGGAAAGGAAATGTGATAAACAAAAAACGAAACTTATTTAATAGAGCTAAATGATGTAATACATGACAAAAGAAAATGGCAAAGTAATAATAAATATATAAATATAAAAAGAAGCAACTACCAAGAAATGTATTATCAACTTTCCAACTTCACACTAAAACCTTCAGAAGTGACGTGTGCAATGATGGAGCCCTCCAGTCTCTTTTTCCATCAATGGAAGTGCACCAATATATAATACCCAGCAGCAGATAAGAGAACAAACCATTCTCTTTCCCTCAAAATGAACCGCAAAACAAATATGAAGGAAGTTGGAGTAGATAAATTGTTGTGCCTCAGTTTCAATAATTTTGTACTTTTATCAGATATCGCTGTAAAAATCTGAGTTCAGGTGGAGGAGAATCGTAGCAAAGAAGATTTTAAATTCTCTTTTAACTTCTAAGAATTCGGATAAATCAATCGTGAAATTAATCTATGACAGTCAAAGTAAAGTTCAGAAGCCAAATTTTCTCTCTTTTTAATCGCAATGTATTTCTAAACGATTCAAATTTGAAGGATGTTTATAAATCAATTCTTATTCCGTTGAAAAGTCGAAGGCAAAAGAATTGGAGACGATAACTGCCTAAACTTACTTTATGTGGAAGCCGAAGATATGCAAGTCATTATCAGGAAAATGCAACAAGAGTAAATCAACAGGATTTGTATCGAAGCGATGACCAAGGATCCAAAATCTGTTACGGATCCAAAATCTGTTACGGAAGAGGACAGTTTTGTATTTCTCACACCAAAAAAGACAATAGTACAGAAAAAGCAAAATCAAAAAGTTTCAGTGAGGTGGTGAAGGCAGCAAGAAAATTGAAACAGACAGAAGTGAGGGGAGGAGAGAAAGGTTTGTCGCCGGCGGTGGCTTCTCAGCAAACACTGTATTATGTACGAAATAGAGCAGATAAAGAAGGTAATAAGAATAATAGAAAATCATATTTATCTTGCAGGAAAGAATTAATTGGATTTTTTGCTATTGGCTGCCTTGAGTAGAAGTTATCGGTCATTCTAACGTGCAAATGCTTCTAAGCATAGATTGCTATAGAGTTTTTTACATGCAAATACCTCTTAGCTATAGAGTTTTTTCTTGTTCTATTATAAGATTTTATCACCAACCATTTCGAAATTGATGTTCCTTTTTCTTATTCTGAAATTAAAAAGATTTTGATAACTCCCTCTGTGTTGGAAGTTGAGTTTCATTTTTTTTGAGACACATTTAGTTTTTCCTAAGTCAATGATTGAGAATTTTCGCACATAATTTTCAAAAAATTTCAAATTGAATTTATATATTTGTAACCTCAATAAAAAATTTAATTAGAAAACTAGCCACTTTAAGAAATAAAACACTTCCTAACAAAGACGACTCCATATACAAGGAGCCTCAAATTCGAAACCTCTTAATTAAGGATGAAACAGTATTTATCAATCCACCATAGATGGAGTATAAGTTACTCTCCACCTGTTGCTTTTTAATTAGTCACAATTACTTGTACTAATATTTTAAGATATATTCAATATAGGGTGTGTTTGGTATGAAGGAAAATATTTTTTCTCGAAAACAAGTAAATTTATGATTTATTTTCTCATGTTTGATTGCTGAGTAATATTTTTAGAAAATGATTTTTAGTGTTTGATATATGAATGAAAAATATTTTTGATAAATATCTTTTATTTCTACTAGAGTAGAAAATAATTTTTGTAATTGAAATTATTTTCTTTACAAAAATAGTTTTTTTGGGAGGGGGGATGGAAGGGGGGGAGGTAGGGGGTGAAAAAATAAAAATTTAAAGTTGAAAATATTTTTAAAAAATAAAATTACTTTTTTTGGGTGGGGAGCTGATAGGGGGTGATAGGGGGGAGGGTATGATTGAAATAACAATTTTTGACGTTGTGAATATATTTTTGGGTGGTGGTAGAGGGAGAGGATAGGAGTGAAATAACAATTTTGACGTTGAAAATATATTTTTAAAATAAAACTTCATTTTATTTTGGGAGTTAGGGGTGGGCGTCGAGGTAGGGATGAAAAAATAAAAATTTGAAGTTGAAAATATTTTTTAAAAACAAACTTAATTTTTTTTGTGGGGGGTGGGGAAGAGGAGGAGGGGTGTTGTTGAAAAAAATAAAAATTTACAGTTGAAAAACATTTTTAAAAATAAAATTATTTTTTGGATAGGGGAGGGGGGGGGGGCTGGTACGGGGTGGCGGGGGAGGAGGCTAGGGGTGAAAAATAAACATTTGAAGTTGAAATTTTTTTTTAAAAGCAAATTGAAAATTTACTTTGGGAGGTGGGGTGCGTTGAGTGGGGAGGTCAAGGGTGTCATGACCCGAGTCTACACCCTGGACGTGGCCGACACTCAAGAACCATTGTTGGTCCCCAAGCGAACCCTCATCCTGGTTGACTACAAGCGGGAGACTAACTTAAGCATGCAAAAGCTTAAAACTGAAATAAAAGTTCCTAAAACTTAAATATAAACTTTAACTCAAAAGACAAACTATGTATGGTCAAATATATATAACTCGCCACAAAAAGACAACTTTAGTCTTTAAAATATTTAATAAAATAAATGATTAATACAGACTCCTCAACTATAATGACTCTTTGAATTCTCTAACTCTTAAAGATGGAAGTCTGGACAAGACCCACGACATACTGACTAAACTTAACGTAAATGAAATCCTCCCAAAATAAAGAGGCTCACCATGGCTAACTCTAACTCTGAAATGTATCAACGAAGCTTCTGTTGATGATTCTGAATACTTGTGTCTTCATCATGAGAAGATGCAGGCCAAATGGCTCAGTACGTGAAATGTACGAGCATATAAGGGGAATTCTAAAGTATAATATAAGCTTGAAACTTGAACAGAAAGAAAACATACCTACCTCTTTTCAACTCAACTAAAATAAAGAATAAAATACTCAACTCAAAGATTAGATACTAAACTTCAAGATATGATAATCGACTCAATGAAATACAGATTAACTCAAGATACTCAACTACTGATACTCAACTAAACTCATTTAAATATAAATTCGTTTAAAAGAAGTGCAATATAAAGAAAAACTGTTTAAAAACATGATGCTAACTCAAGATAAAAATATCATAAAAACATATCATGCTCCCTCTCAAAATCTATTTGTGCAATGCATGAATGAAGTTCTCATACCCCATTCATACTAAAAAGAACCCCTTGAGGAATCATGTAATTAATACTATAGGAGTTTCTCTAACCGACAACCACTACTATGAGCTTAAGTGGAGATACATTGTCTCACCTACACTGCCAAAACTGTCTTATACTTTGTCGTCACATAGAACATCCTCAACCTAGTGGATCCACTGGCTTAACTCACATGATCATCTAAAATGTATGATCTGTTAATACCCATGATGGCTACATGGAGACTTCAGTTAATATAAACTCTCATCCCCACATCGGTGCTCAATACTACTCCAAATATATACTTTAGCTCATGATTTTAAAATAAACTCCTTCCTCTGGGTTGAGATAATTTGTTGAATCCTTTTTAGTTTTAAAAATCCCTCTAGGAATCTATGTTCCTTTTTCTTGTTTAAAACTCTTCTGGAACTCTTAGTTTATTCTTAACTTAAATGTGAAGACATTTATAAACTCTTAGGGAATACTTAGTTCCCATATACTTCTTGTAGAACAGAACTTCAACTTTACTCTTTCTCAACTCAGTGCTCAAGTCTTTAAACCAAGTTTTCAAACAATTTGTAAAAAGACTTCTTAAAATAGGTTTCATGTCGAACTATGAACATGAAAGACACAATTCAAGGTTTTAAATAACCATGCATAAAACTCAATAAGTGAACCCAAAAACTCCAGAACTGAAAGAGTCAATGATACTACTCATCTAAAGAAATGCTAGAGTCAGAGGGTTCATGCAGAATTATGGGCATGAACTACTTAACTCAAGGACTTAATGGGTAACACGTAATAGTCCCATGATCAGGAATATAATCTCAAAAGTAATAAAGAACTCAATGCTCAAGACTTTGAAATTTGGAGATACTACTTCTCTCAATGATACTCAATTCATGGAGTTCATGCAGAAGTCATGGGCATGAACAACTCTACTCGAAGGTCTAAATAACTAGATGCAACTCATGTATACAAATTTTCTCGTTCTGTTACTTTCTTTAAACATAGTTCAAATCAATGATGGATCTCAAAGAATTCACAATTGAACTTAAAGGCTTTTTGAACTCTACTATTAACTCTCTTCTGAATGTGAATTATGAATTCAAGAGCTATGTAGACTCATGAATACATGTTTCTCACTTTCATGCTCACTAACTTGAGTCTTAAAACAAGTTACTAGAACATGTAGAAGACTCCTCAAAAGGACTTTTTTAGAGCGTTTGAAAGAATTCTCAAAAACTTAAACCCTCAACTCTACCTTGAATTTAAAGTATGAATTCAAGGTCATGATCATGTTAGAAATTATATTAGATAGGAAGAACAGGGTTCCTGAAGAATCTTGGATAAGAACATGAATAGAAACCTTGAAACCCTAGCTTGAAGGTCAATGATCAAGAAAAATTTTCTTGAGATTCTTGAATTAGTTTCATAAAATCTTTATGGCCAAGAATTATGATTTCCATTAGTAAAGATGAAAATCTGATTGTTTTAAACCTTTTACTAGTCAAGAAATATGTTTTTTTGGAGGTAAAAAACCAAACACAACCTTTTTTTTTAATCTTTTCCCATCAGCTAATTCGTAACAACATTGTACAAGTTACTAAAGTAATCATAACTTTTTAGTCAGAAATTAAATTGACACAAAATTGGTGGCGTTGGAAAGAAGGTTTAATTACTTTACTTGGATAGGTTATGTCTCAAGTAACTCCTAACATTCACCAACATGGGTTGTGGTGCACTGGTGGGAGTGCTCCACCCTTAACCAGTGATCTCTGGTTCGAGCCTTGGGTATGGAGAAAATTCTGTTGGCAGTGGGCCGTGCAGTGCGCCATCCGAATTTAGTTGGAGCTCCAATGTGAACTCAGGACACCTGGTGGGAAATAAAAAAAAACTCCTAATAATCTAAGATATATTGTTGTTTAAAGTTGACCTAACTAGAATCTTACATCAAAACTTAATGAAACTTCAATAATACATATGAAGAACTCTAATCTTTCAACTTTAAGAATGAAATTTGCGCTGAAAATAACATGATTGGTGTGTGGGTGAACAAACCCAACACTATGGAAGCTTAAATCCCTCTTAGGGATTAAAATTATGGAGAAAATCCACAACTAAACTCAAGAACGTCGACGAACTTCTTCATTATTTCCTCTTGTCTCCTCTTTTCTCTTCGTTTCTCTTCTTGAACTCCCAACTAAAATCCTAAAAGTATATTAGGATTATAAAGCTGAACCTAAAAGTATTTCGCCTCTAAAATATTACTAAAAATGAATTAAATCTGATTGGGTAAGGAAAGGAACAAAATACCCCTCATATTTTCGGCTAACTTTTCTTAACTAGACAACCTAACTTCAAAAGGTCACATCTCACTCATCCGAACTCGAAACTTAGCAAACTAGCGGCTTTGGAAAGAGAATTCAGAGATCTTTCCTATAGTATCTTGTAGCACACCTAGCTCATCCTGTGCTAGGAGTTATGATCGTTTGAAGTTGACTCAAAACTCATACTTAAGTTAACTCTCCAAATTTAAGATTCTTGTTATTTTCAATATAATTCATTTTGCAAACTAGTCAAATTAATTTATAAAAATTGCAAAAAATACCATATAAATTTACATGAAGGAAATCATATTTAAATCATTAGTACACCATTTTCTTGAAATTATAGATCATATATGAAAATTTTGATAATTTATTTATTACAAACTTACTTGAAAAAAGAGCAGCCAATAGAACATGAGCTAAAATAGGCTTAGAGTTGTTTAAATGAAATGACCATTACTTATTATTAACATTCATTCTTGACTCACTTAATACTAAAAGTTTCTTATACTCCTTATCATCCTTATTTATTAGTACTTTTTTTAATCACTTATTTATTACTTTGGAAAGTGCTAAGTAACCAAACAAAAATTGGTCGAAATTTAGTCAGAATAGTGAAAAAGATTGTTATACCTTTTTCTTCCTAAATAAAATTTACTTTTTAATATTTTCTAAATAATATGAACGTTCAAGATGAATTTTTTGGGTCTCGTGCCTTTTTCTAGTTCTTTTTTTTTTCATTTTACTTCTCCTTCTTGACTTTTTTTTGTCTCTATAAAAAAACAAGAATATGGTGAACATAAATAATTATATTTAAGCATTCAAATTGATTAAATTCATCATATGGAATGAAGCTGATAAAATATTTATTAGCGTAATTTTTTTTAAGAGCACAAAAAAATATCATTAATTTGATTTAATGTCAAATCTCTATGTATAAATAATTAATATGTCACTTAATTTTTTCTAATATGACTCTGTAACGACCTGTTTAGTCGTTTTGAGCAGCAGATTTTATTTCTGGAAAAACAGGCTGAGGCGACGGACCCCACGACGGACCGTCATGGGCACGACGGACCGTCATGGGCACGACGGACCGTCATGGGCACGACGGACCGTCACAGGGTCTCGTTTCAAATCACTTAGAAAATCTGAAATTGGGTACTGAAAATCGACTCTCTGAACTTCGTAACGGAATGGCAGGACGGACCGCCACAGGTGTGACGGACCATCATAGACTTTTCAGAGAAATTGAGTCTCTGAACTCTGTGACGGGGCAGCAGGACGGACCGTCGCAGGCGCGACGGGCCGTCACAGACTGCGTAATCCCAATCTGGGTCGGATTTCTTTCTACGTTTTAAGGGGCGTTTTTGACTATTCCTGCTTTAATTATAAAGTTAGTGGGTTAATCTTAATAAGTCTAATTACTTGGGGGTTAAAAGAGGTAACCTTAAGTTAATTAGTGGGTTATTATTGCCATCTTTAATTCTTAATTATATACTAATTAGGGGTAAAAGAAAGAGGGTTTGAATAAAGAAAATAGAAAGAACAAGAGAAAGAGAGAGAAAGTTGAACGAGAGAGAGGATCGAACAAGAGGAAAAACACAAAGCTTGGGAAATTGCTTGCTTAATCACAAATCTTCGGTGGAGGTAGGTTATGGTTTTCATGCTATTCGTAGTAAACTCTTAATAGCGAATGATATGTGTTAGTAGTATCGTGAACCTTCTATATGCTTAATTGTATGCTTGCATGAATGATGTGATTATGTAATTATGAATAAATAAGCATGATGAAGCTATTGAATCCCAAATCTTGAAAAGAAACCCTAATCTACTTTGTTAATGATGATGCCTTGGTATAAAAGAAGGCTTGATGAATGAAAGTAGTGAGATTAGGGGATCGGGTGCCACGTTTCGGTACCAGGATAGAATATGAGGATCGGAGTGTCACGTTCCGACACCAGGATAGAATATGGATCGGGTGCCACGTTCCGGTACCACGATAGCATATGAGGATCGGAGTGTCACGTTCCGACACCAGGATAGTATATGGATCGGGTGCCACGTTCCGGTACCAGGATAGAATATGGAGCGGGTGTCATGTTCCGACACCAGGATAGAATATGGATCGGGTGCCACGTTCCGGTACCAGGATAGTATATGAGGATCGGAGTGTCACGTTCCGACACCAGGATAGTATATTGAGGAGCGGAGTGTCACATACCGACACGAGGGGAATAAAGATAATGAATCTTGAAAGATGTTAATATATTCAATCTAATGAACCGAATTCCCAAATGAGTATGATGAGGAGGCGTGAGTCCTCATTGATGTGCTTGGTGTTGTAACCAAGGGTTATGGTAACTGTAAATGCTGCATGCTAAGGATATTAGTTGATTTTGTGATATTGCTTAATATATACTATTTTCTATTTTGAGTTGGCCGATGATATCTACTCAGTACCCGTGTTTGTACTGACCCCCTACTTTTATGTTTTCTTCTTTGTTATTTGTGGAATGCAGCAAACATACCGTCGTCTTCAACTCAACCGCAACTCTAGCCAGTCTTCATTACTCCGAATATCAGGGTGAGCTAATGCTTCTAGCTTGGACTGGATCCTCCTCTTCATGTCTTGATGCCTTGAAATTCCGGCATGGACTAGCTGTTTATGTATTTTAGCTTCTTAGATACTCTTAGACTTAGTAATTTGAAGTAGATGTTCTTGTGATGATGACTTCCAGATTTTGGGGATAATAATAGTTATTGATTTTGTTAATGAGTTGAAGTCTTCCGCATTACTTTCTGTTTATATTATATTGAAATGTTAAGGTTTAGAGTAAGTGTGGGTGCCAGTCGCGGCCCGGATTTGGGTCGTGACAGACTCATATTTAAATACAGTCTCTATATTTCAAACTTAAACATTTACACTTTATGTGCTATAAGAAATATGCACTTACACCTCCAACTATATTTATCTATAATGAATTTACACTTTATTAATTTCTACAATGTTTTGATGTTTATCATAATAAAGTGTTTTGAGCTTTGCATGACTTTATTAAAATACTTTTAAATAATACTTACAGAATTATTTAAATATGTATTTTAAATTATTTAAACACAAATTTCATAAACTCACTTAGTTAAAAATCATATCAATAACAATAAATAAGTAATAGTTCAAATATTATCAAGCCAACATAATATAAGGGTGCAAGACTATAACATATTTGATATGATTGTAGTCAAATAGGGTCGATACAAATGAACTATATGATTTTTTCAATATTTTTATATCTACCATCTCTAAATGTTCCGAGTTTTGGTTGTCACTATTAATATACTTTTAGATTATGTTTTAAAATATTCAAATAAAAAGCTTATATTTATTTAAACATAATAATTAATAAAATTATATACTTAGATGCCATATTAGTAAAAATATATGAATAATCATCTATAAGTTACCAAATCGACGTAATATAGTGTTGGTACATGACTATAATTAACATTAAGTGTGTGTTTGGTATGAAGGAAAATGTTTTCCTGGAAAAGAAGTAGATTTTGGACTTATTTTCTCATGTTTGGTTGGAGTAAAAAATATTTCCTGAAATGATTTTAATGTTTGATTTATGTATGAGAAATGTCTTTGAGAGACATCTTTTATTTTAGGGATAAAGCCCAAGTACCTCCTCAATCTATGCCCGAAATCTCAGAGACATACTTATATTATACTAAGGTCCTATTACCCCCCTGAACTTATTTTATTAATAATTTTTTACCCCTTTTTAGCCTACGTGGCACTATCTTGTGGGCCCGACGATGGTTGACTTTTTTTTCAAACTAGTGCCACGTAAGCTAAAAAGGGGTAGAAAACTACTTATAAAATAAGTTCAGGGGGGTAATAGGACCTTAGTACAGTATAAGTGTGTCTCTGGGATTTCGGGCATAGGTTGAGGGGGTACTTGTGCATTTTTCCTTTATTTTACTAGAGTAGAAAATAATTTATGAAATTGAAAATATTTTTTAAAAACAATTTTTTTGGGGTGGTGGTGGTAGGGCCGGGGGAGGAGGTAGGAGTGAAAAAATAAAAATTTGAAGTTTATAGTATTTTCAAAAAAATAAAATTAATTTTTTTGGGGGTTGGGGATGGGTGGGGGCTGGCGAGGGGGAGGGATGTAGGAATTTAAAAATAAAAATTTAAAGTTGAAAATATTTTTAAAAAGCAAAATTATTTTTTGGGGGAGGGAGGGTTGGCTGGTGGGTGGGTGGGTGGGGTCAGGGATCGGGTAAAAATAATAGTATTTTAAAATTGAAAATATTTTTTTAAAATTGCAGTTTTTCCTAAAAAAAAATGTAATTTAAATGGAGGAGAGTGTTGAAAAATGATTTCCTTAATTTTTGAAGGGAAGTCATTTTTCTTAATTTTGAGGAAAATGAGTTGATTTGGAAAACATTTTCCAAAACTTTTGTCACAATCAAACATGAGAAAATTGGAAAACATTTTCCAGAAAATATTTTCCTTCATACCAAACACACTCTACCACGTTACTCTCGGGGATTCTCAGCAATATATAATATACTTTAGCAAATTAAATTTGGATTCTGCAATTTACAATTGAATGATTAATGATTAATGTGGTTCTTAAATAATTGATCAACCGTTTATCCATCGTATATATTTTTCTTTTAGAAAAATAATAATATAATATTGAGATTTAGATGTTTTAAATAAATATAAAAATAATGCACTTTTTTGTGATGTCTTGAATTAAGAAAGTCATCTCTTATTATAATTGTCTTAATATCAAGAGTTGACTACTCTCTTTTTAATATAATACTAACAATGATATAGAATAATCAAACGAGGTTCAAGATATTTTTTACACTTCATTACTTTTTGTTTGGTCTTCACGATAATACCATTGTGGAGATTATGTTGGATTATTGTTAGGAAAAAGGATTTGATATACTCCTTTATTTTGTGATATAGAGATAATAGTTTGAGTTTCTTAATTCACCGGTTAATTTTGGTCTTAATTATCTCCTTCATGAATATATTTGTTTATAATTATTTGAGTTTATTGTTCCTATTTAATTTTTTGACTTTCGTTCTTTAGTGTGGAAAAGAAATAAAATGAAATAGTAAACGAAATAAAACTGATTTTTTATAATAAAAAAAAAGCAAACTAAAATTAATTTTTTTGCGGTCATATTGAATTTTATTTTTATAGTTTAAAAAAGTTGATGCATCTATAATTGACTATGAAAGAAGATGAGTGAAAAATTAAATTTGATCATCAACATAGTACATCAAAATTAGTCATTGAATTAATACAGATAAAAACAAAAAAAGAGACAAAAATTATATATGAAGAGGATCAAATATACCTTAAAATTTTGCGAGAATAGTCAAACATACATTTTATAATTTTTACTTTGTAAAAGTTTTTAATAAGTTTTCACTTCCGTCAGCCAAAAATGATCTTATCTCTTCAAACATACCTTGAAATATTGCGAGAAGGGTCAAATTTACCTTGTATAATTTTATTTTATCAAAAATAATTTGAATCAATTTTTTCACTTCCAACAGCTAAAAAAGATTTTAACTATCACAATGTTATATATGTAACAATTGAAATAAACATGAGTCACTTTCTTTTAACAAAAAATATATTATCTCTAAATCACAAGATTGAGAAATATAATTTATTATTGTTATTAGTATAGTAGTATTATATAAATGGTCAGTATATATGCCATTTTTCATTAATAATTTTACCTCTTAAGTTATTTTATGAATATTGAATTTCAATCGAGTGTGAGTTAATTTTATTTTAAAAAATTTAATATTATTAGTGCTTATTTTTCCATTTAAATTTCAAATTTTATTTCTTAATTGCGCATTAATATTTGTGCTCTTTATAATTTATATTGAAAAGTAGAGGGAAGAAAAGAAATTATTGAGGCCATCATTTTTAGCCTTTAAAAAAAATTGAAATTAACATGTATTTATGAACGTTATGAGATTTCGGGAATAAGTGTCCGTTTGGATTGACTTATTTTAGGTGCTTTTAAGCCAGAATAGTTTTTAAGAAGTTTTAAAGTGTTTGGCTAAAGTTAAAAAGTACTTCTAAGCACTTATTTTAAAGCCAAAATAATAAAATAAGTCAAAAACCTAAATCCTAACTTATAACTTTTGATTTATAAGTCATAAGCCAAAGATCAATCCAAACAGGCCCTAAGTCTATTCCCCATTTATTGGGAAACTTTGTCATGTATTAAAAAATAATTTATAAATTTAAATTTGAATAAGTATAAAAGTTTCAAAAAAAAATAAACTTGTTAATAGTGTGAATGTATCATTCTGGCCACAAGGATTTTTCCTATTACTTTTATCAAATAGCTACTTTTTCTTATCAGAATAGTAAATATTTACTTATATTTATAACCAAGGGTAAAGAAAGAAATAATTTATTAATTATGTTTTATTAATGACAAGTATTATGAATATCTTTTTTTAATGATAATATTTAGAAATAAAATTTGACTGTCAAAAATTTTTTTAACCGCATATAAAGTTAAAATTAATAAAATAAGGTTAAAGCAAGTGAAGTAGTCTAATCACTTTTATTTACCAATTATGAGCTAATTATACAAGCAAACAAAAATTATAATCAAGATTGAAAGTAAAAATATACCTAAGATTGGAAGTAAAAAATTAGGGGTGGGAATAAATACCGGAAAATCGAAACACCGATCGAATTGAATTTTTTTAGAATTTTGGTTTCGATTTTTCGATTTTCAATTTGGTATTTCTTTTACTTTTTTATATTTTTTGGTTCGATTTTCGGTACGTATTATTTTGGTTTATGATATTTTGGTTTAAATCGAAATATTATACTATAATTTATATTATACTTATATTATATTAATTAATAATTATTGATGTTAAATAGTCTTTTAAAAAAAGAAAAAAGAATGTAAAACCCTACGTAATGTCCCTATTCCTAATTTAATTTTTAATATTCATCTTGCAGCCTCCTCTTCCTCTTGCAGGCAGCAGCTCTTCCTCTAGCAGCAGCAGTCGTCGCCTACAGTGACTTCAAGCCTTCAAACTGTGACCGGCGTTCGGCGGCCAGGCCAGTCAGGTTTGTTTTTCTAATTTTCTTCTTTGTTCTTGACTTCTTTTACTTTTTTCTTTCTGATTTTGTTTTTGTACTAGTTAGTGTGAGTTTATTGTGAATTTTTTTATATAGATGGTTGAACAAAATCAATTAAATATGGGTGTAGCTGATCAAAGTCGAATAAGTATGGCCGATTCTACAGATAATACACCTAGTAATAGCAATGATCCGTCAATTGGCACAGAAATAACAAAAAAGAAAAGAAAATCTCCTATTTGGCAACACTTTGAAAAGGTTTTGAAAATGGTGTATTAGTTAAAGCAAAGTGCTTACATTGTAAACAATACTATGCTACCAATACAACAAGAAATCGAACAAGTGGACTAAAAAAACATTTGACTTATTGGTGTAAAGTGTATAAGCCTCCGACTGTTGCACCCTGTATTTAAAAATTATTAAATATTCAAAGTAACAATTTAGAGACTTGGAAATTTGAGCAAGAGCTATGTAGGAGAGCTTTAGTTGAGATGATAATTTTGGATGAACTACCTTTTTGTTTTGTTGAAAAAGAATGCTTTAAGAAGTTTATGAGGAAACTCCAACCTTTGTTTTATATTCCTTCTCATAGAACCATAACAAAGGATTGTTATGAATTTTATGGTGAATTGAGAATAAATTTGAAACAATCTTTAAGAGAAATACAATCAAGAATTTGTCTCACAACAGATACATGGACTTCGGTGCAAAGAATCAATTATATGTGTTTGACTGCTCACTTTATTGATAGGGATTGGGTCTTCATAAAAGATATTAATTTTTTGTCCTATCACTAGTCATAAAGGTGAGCATTTGGTTGAGTCTATTAGTAACTGTTTACTTGATTGGAAGTTGGATAACGTTTTTACTGTTACAGTTGATAATGCCTCTTCAAATGATGTGGCAGTTTTAGAGTTGTCCAAAAAATTAGATATGTGGGGAACTAATTTTATGGAAGGTAAGCATCTCCATGTGAGATGTATGACACATATACTTAAATAATTGTGCAAGATGGTTTGAAAGAAATTGGTCCTTTTACCAAAAGGGTGAGACAAATGGTGAAATATGTTAGATCATCTTTTCAAGGACAAAAAACTTCTTGAAATGTGTTGAAATTCAAAAGATAGAATGTGATAAGATGTTGTCTTTAGATGTGCCTACTAGGTGGAATTCCACCTATTTGATGTCAGATAACAGAAAAGTTTGAGAAGGCTTTTGAGAGCTTTGATCTTTATGATGGTAATTTTAAAATTTTTCTTGCTACTGATGTTTGTGAACATGGAAGTATCACAGGTTCATTCAATATGAAGATTGGGCTAATGTGAGGAATGTCACAAAGTTTCTTGAAAAATTTTATGAGCTCACTTTGAAAGTTTCAGGTTCACGGTATGTTACTTGTAATGTTCATTTTGAAGATATATGTGAACTTAATGCTGATTTGAAATTATGTATGGCAAGTGATGACCTTGATTTGAGTAAAATGGCTTCCGGAATGAAAGAAAAATTTAAGAAATATTGGGATACTCCTGAAAAAATGACCAA
The DNA here is from genome assembly GCF_036512215.1 of Solanum lycopersicum. Taxonomy (NCBI): domain Eukaryota; kingdom Viridiplantae; phylum Streptophyta; class Magnoliopsida; order Solanales; family Solanaceae; genus Solanum; species Solanum lycopersicum. Next base: position 31,731,393 of record NC_090811.1, read on the forward strand.
AATGATATTTATTGCTTCTGTTTTGGATCCTTGCAATAAATTTGTATGTTAGTTTTGCTCTTGAAGAATTACTTGGGGAATAAACGGAAATGTAGTGAATACGAAAGTAGAGGCTAACTTGAGGGATTTGTTTGCGATATATGTAAGTAAGTATGGAAAAGATTCCAAAAGTCAACCATCTTCATCTGACTCATGTGATTCTTCTGCTTGTGGTATTTCTCAAAATGTGTCCAAAAATTCTTTGAGAACTAAGTTGCACATGAAGAAACAAAAGAAAGATTTGGAAAGTTTAGGTGTTAAATCTGAGTTGGATAAATATCTTATTGAAGACCAAGAGCCTGAATCTGGAAATTTTGATATTTTGAGTTGGTGGAAAGTTAATTCTCCTAGATTTTCTGTACTTTCACAGTTGGCTCAAGATCTATTGTCTATTCCTATGTCGAGTGTGGCATCGGAATGTGCATTTAGCACCGGTGATCGTATTCTAGATCCCTTTAGAAGTTCATTGACTCCCAAATGTATGTAATGTCTTATTTGTGTCCAAGATTGGCTTAGACAAGAAACCAAGCCTATTTGTGTTGAAGAAAGTTTGGAGTTTCTTGAAAAATTGAACTTGGTAATACTTTTTATTTTTATTTATTTTTGAAAAAAATAAAATACTATTTGTGTTGTATCTTGTATGACATGTTTCTTTTTCTTATTTATAGAGATGGCAAATAGTGGAAGAAACTCTTCCATTGTTGATCTATGATTGACTTGCAAGTGGTGAGTTTAATACATCATTTATTGAATCATATCATTTTTTAATCTTAATAGTAGTATTACAACATTTGATTTTATCTTAAAAGGTCCAAGGGTCAAGACAATGAAGAAATAATTTTGTTGGCACGTGAAACTTGAAAGTTGAAAGCGATCTCATGGAAGAAAGTCAAGAAACTCATTATTGTTGTTTGTTATTGTTGACATTTGAATTGAAAGTAATCTCATGGAAGAAGACAAGAAGTTTAAAATACATTGTTTGTTTCTTATTATTGTTTATTATGAGCTCATGAAAGACTTTATTGTTACTTGTAATATTGTTATTATGTTGTATTTCTGAAGATATTAACTACAATCTACAATGCAACTTTTGTTTTAGTGTCATTGTTAATTAAATTGTGTGTTTTAGTGACATTGTGAATTGAAAATTTGTGGTGTTAATGCCTAATGACATATTGATATTTGGTAGTAAATTAGTAATGCACTTCTTTGATGTATTGTCTATTTTTACTAGCCCATTAAGTTGGAAAATCAAACAAAAAAGTTGTAAAGTTTAAAATTTTAAAAAGCCTACTAAGCAGGCCCATTAAAAAATCGAATCAAATTAATAAAAATTAAACCGAATCAAAATATTTCAATTCGGTATTCAGTACACAATTTACAAAAACCAAAATAAAAAAAATAAAAAAAACGAAACCGAACCGAAAATATCGAATGACCATCCCTATAAAAAAAAATCTACCATTCTCTATTCTCATGCAAGAGTTTGTAAGGCTCGTGCTGAAATCATTATATTGAACGTAAAAAATATACTGATGCTGGCATGAGCCTTGTGTAAGGCTCATTCTATCATGAATCTTACAAGATTATGTCAATATAAGCCTTACAACATATCACTTAACAATATTCATTCTTCCATTTAAATGTTGCCCTTTTGATTTAATACTAAATTTTGTAACACTTATAAAAATAATTCACAATTTTTTTGTCCTTTAAGCTCCGAAACCCACATTATTCTATCTTATCTTATATTACACTACTCTCCAATTCACTCTATAAAATCTTTTGAATATCTAATATAGAGTTGTTCCCTTCTCGACTTGTTATATGAGAAATATTGCAGTATGAATGGTGAAAGTGATGTGGGTGTGTAGTGAAAGAGAGTTGAGTTGATTAAAGAATATTATAAGTCATTTATTAAACACTATAAAAGAGAATAATTTTATGTTAAAAGAAGATATTCTCATAATTGTGGAGTTTGAACTCTTCAACTAATTAGTAGTTATTTGAGTCATGCATTATAATTGAATTATTGTATCCCAAGCTATACTATTGAATCAATTATAAAAAGTGAGTCTGAATCACTTTGATTGAAAGTGTATTAGTAAAATCACTTTGTACTTTTTAGGCTATTTTCTTCTTTTTTTTAAAAAAAAGAGTCTGCTCAAATTCAAATATGTTTGAACTTTGATCGAAACAGTTAATTACAATTTCAAATTTTGGGAAGGACATTTATCTCCATGTACTATTTAATTTAATAGTATATTTTAAAAGTATATATATGTGTCCACGTGGACATCATAAATATTGCATCATTATGTCACGGTCGTGATGACACTCGTCTTATTCCACCAAGACAAATCAGTCTAAAACTCAACAATTACAATAATATGCGAAAAAATTTACAATCAACTTAAAAATACCCGCCAAACCTGATTGTCACGTGTACAAGCCTCTAAAGTATTACAATTGATTCAAAAGAAAAACTCAATTCTCAAATGAACTTGTTTCTAGAATAGAACAATATCATAATTAAAAGAAAGCATGATGAGACAACATACAGTTAGCTCACAAATCTCCAAGAAGCCTCGTAAAAGAAGAGAATGACAAGTATAATAAAAAAAATTCAGATTCATAACCTACAAAAATTTGTAGAAGCAAGTGGTGAGTACCTAACCACACAGTACTCAACAAGTAAATCCCTACCACAAGCTAAGGGAACAGAATATGGGTATTCCTACCACCCCAACCGAACCTCCACAACTATAACTTGCATAAAAATCAGCCCAACCTAACAATTCACAATTTACATAGCACATAGCTCAAGAGCAACACTTAGACGAATACATATCCTCCACCACAGCACTTTAACAAATTATATATCCTCAACAAAAATACTTCAACAAATTATATATCCTCAACAACAAGCTCAATATTCATCAATCACATGTTCCACAGAAAGGCATTCACAAGATCAACAAAACATAATTTTAGGTTCACTAATGATAAGTATGAGCAATGCAATGGAATGCAATGTCAAGTATAATGATGCATGTCTGACCTAGTGATACACACCCGTTCTCTATCAGTCCGGGACCCATGGAGGACATATCTGTCCATGCATCTGTCGCGGCGCACGACATAACACTCGATAATAGTTACCATTGCGGCGCGCGATATGTCCCTCAAAATATAGTATTCATCGCGGCACGTGATACGTCCCTCAAAATGGTACATGCTCTTTAAGTTCTCATTCTTTCTCAATGCACAAAACACTTGTCACAACCATGTATTAGAATAATGCAGATGACATGCTCATACAAATAATAAGAAGATGACCATTTTCATAATATTGCACAATTCACAACAACACAAACATGATATCACATCAACAATGATTCAACAAGCCTTCAAACCATTCTCAACAGATCACACATAAACAATAAATCACGTTGCCTTTTGTTACCCCTTTTTATTTCTTCATTAGAATTAATAATGTGGACAAGTCAATCCATCACCAATCCCGTTACTCCCAAACATATACCACAAGAAAATACACGCATTGCATACACTTAACAAGAGTTTAGAAATCCACTAGCCTTAATTAATTGAACAATCACTCCAATTCTTGACCTTCCCCTTTCACTGGACTTCAAAATCCATGAAATCTGAATGTTTTATCGTCCCCTTAGGTTGTGCCGCCATAGTATTCTTTCCCGGAAGCTATGTTTGTTCTCGTTAAATTGTCACTTACCACTATAAAAATCTTATTGACTTATTTTAATATGGGTCAAATAGTATAAGGTATTAAATATATTATGACATTGACCTGTTAACCACCAAGTAAATAAATAAATTATTTATTATATGACCATCAATTAAATAATCGTAGTTATTGAATAATTCAAAATTTCCAAATCAATTCCACTAGCCAAAAATTACTTGAATCAACTATTAAGAGGGGTAAAACGGAAACTTTTTTTTATGAAAAATTATAAGAACGACAATTCGGTTCATTACACATTATAAATAGTAAGTTATCTACGTGAGCATGTATATATCGTTAATATACACTATTAAATAGTACAAGAGTAATATGTTATGCTTAAAATTTGAGATTGTTATAACAACTTTAATTAAAGTTCAAATATTTTTCAAACCCTTTTCTCTTAATAAAATCACTTTTTACGTTTTAGGTTATTTTATTTTTTTAAAAAAAAAAGAAGTTCAAACTAAAACTGACAAGTGGTGGATCATATATGTTGATTTTGTGAAGGTCGAGTGCAAGTATATATTTCTTGAAAAATGAATGCAATTTATCTAGTTGACTACTCAATAAACCCACACTTTTTTAGTTTATTTAGAAAGTTTTTCCTTTTTAACAGGAGAAGACTTTTAAAAAATCTGAAAATTATGAATGGGTTGTTAAATATTGAATTTGTATTAATTTGTGATTGTGATTATCCATACATACTATAAAGGTGGAAAGTTAGAAAAGGTAAGCAGACTTAATAAATATAACAATCATATTGGAAGCTTCATTAAATAAAGTGTACATTGCACTTATCCCTTGGACAAAAGAAATCAAGAAACATGTCACATCCTTTGATGTTACATCGTACAATGACATTTATTAATGCATTTCATCTTATAATTATTTGTTTTTTTTTTTCTAATAACAACCATAGTTTATATTATTTCATGGCACCTGTGAGTTTTCTTAAAGAACATATTTAGTTCATCATTACTTTTGAATTTTCTGAAAGTTAATCACTTATCTCCTAAATATTATAGACGGCTGTTAAATGAAAAAGAACACGTGACTAAATTATGGGGATCCAAATAACAAGATATTATGCATAAATTAACAAAATAGATGCAGAGCGATAATAAATCAGATAATAATAAATTAGACTTATATGATTTTGCTAATTGACTTAAATTCAAGAAAACTAATATAAAACTGTTAAGAGAGTAATCTTTCCATGAACAAGATTTTTTAAATGTAATTGCGAATGCTATTGTGTTGTTGTGTTCTAAAACTTTTCTCAAAAAATAAAAATAAAAATTGATCAAATATTGAAGAAATCTTTTCCACAAAAATAAGTAATTCTAATTAATTATATAAAAATAACACCCTATACACATTTAAGGTTATATATATCAAGTTATAAACATACTTTTAAAAATAAATTACTTATAGCAGATTATTATCGAGTTATAGCATATCAATTAAAAATATATTTAATTAAAAATAAATTATAAGTAATTATTTAAATACTAATTAATATGTTTAAATATTTATTTTTATTTTTTACAACTAACTTTTTATTTTTATTTTTTTAGATAAAATAAAAAGAAAAAAAACGTTTATGTATAAATTGGTAACCAGCACTAATTATGGGATTTGAATTAATTTTGATTAATAATGGATAATTAACAAATTAGCACATGTTAAGGAATTCAAAAAGGACTTAAATTATTCATCCTTAAAATGCTCAAATTAGTTCAAATCAAATTAAAACATGATTTTTTTTCTCTTTTTCACCTTTTAAAGCTTTTAATATAAATAATAAATTATTATTAATTAAATTTTACATTATATAGTTATCTTTTAAAAAACAAAATCTAAATAATAGGGATTTGATTTTAATTAATTCCCTATTATACGGTTGCCCAATAACTATCCACCCCAATCTCAACCAATACATACATAGACATCTTTCCCCAATACACTCCATCTCTCCCCAACACGCGAAGATATTTTGATCTTTCCCAAATCCTGCCTCATTCATCATCTCTTTCCAACACGCAAAGATTTTTTGTTCTTACCCAAATCTCGCCTCACTCATCTTCCCCATTATCCCTCTCAGATCAGTTCACCCAAAATCCAAGCATCCCTCTTAGATCAGTTCCCCATTTAGTTCATACAGAATGTCTAGGAAAGGTAGTGAAACCCCAAGTAAAAGTAAAAGATTGGTCGATAAGACTGATGACTTTCATGTTCCTTCATTCAATATACTGTCACAAACTCAAGCGCAGCAATCAAAGGGAAAAGAGAAGTGTAGTTCAGTTAATTCGAAGATAGAAAAAAATAAAATCAAAGAGGCATTGAAAGTGATCGATCAACAAGAAAGTTTTCAAAAAAAAACACCAGGGATACAAGTTACAAATAAACCCAAAAAAGTTGATAAAGTCAGTAAAAAGATTATTTCAAATTTGGATTACAATGTGTTGTGTTAGTGTATTAAATTTTTGATTTTATTTGTCAATTGTATACTACATGAAATTTGTATGATTTATGTATGAGTTGAGTTTTTAATATTTTATATTATAATTAAATATGAATATTGAATGATTTAGTGTTGTATGTTTTGTATATGATATAATTTAATTATATCAGCATATGATTTGATACATAATAAATGTATTAGTTTTGTATGATTTTGTGTATGAAATAATTGGTCATTATCGACACAGGAGTGTATGCATTATGTATTACCTTTGTATCATATATGTATGAAATGATATTCTTGTCCAGTAAAATATATGTGTATGAATGATGTATTAATGTTGTGTATCCTATAATTTTGACTATTATAATAAGTATTGCAACTATATATTTTATTTTTTGATTTTGATGTATGAATTGCCATATTCATACTAAATGATATTAGTATGTAGTTTTAAAGTCACATATTAGTTTTTTTAAAAAAATCGTATATGTATTAGTATTGTATGAATTGTGTATGAACTGAGGCATATAATTTGTATGATTTCTGTATGAATTAAATTAAATGTCCATCGAATATATATTAATATTGTATGAATTTTATATATAATTTGTATGATTTGTGTATCAATTAATTGAATGTCAATTTAATATAGAATTGTATATATGATTTTTTCTATGGAATTTTATAGTATATAAAAAGTAATAATTTAGTTTTACAAATTTCATAGGAGAAGAAGGTTAAAACACATTTATCTTTCTGTATCAACATGATTTTGTTTGCTGATTTGTTGACCTTCCTCGGTCAAGATAAGTTTCAGCAATTTTTACAAGAAATTCCATTTGGATTTTTTAATGATATACATAACATAAAAATCCAATGTCATTTGTTGCGTCATACTTTCCTTCTTGAATCTGAAACTGGCAGGGATGACATGTTCATTATCAATGTAAATGGTACAGAGTTACGTTTTGACTTAAAAGAGTTGATCGTTGTAACCGATCTAAAATCTTGTCACGACCCAAATCGGGTCGCGACTGGCACCCACACTTACCCTCCTATGTGAGCGAACCAACCAATCTAAACCTTAACATTTCAATATAATATCAACGGAAAGTAATGCGGAAGACTTAAACTCATTAATAAAAACCAATTCAATAACTTCTAAAAACTCAACAACTATTATTATCCCTAAAATTTGGAAGTCATCATCACAAGAAAACCTATCCTCAACTTACTAAGACTAAGAGTATCTAAGAAACTAAACATAAATAAAAAACTAGTCCATGCCGGAACTTCAAGGCATCAAGACATGAAGGAGAAGATCCAGTCCAAGCTAGACGCATTAGCTCACCCTGAAATCCGGTGTAATGAAGACTGGCTAGAGTTGCGGTTGAGTTGAAGACGACGGTACGTTTGCTGCACTCCACAATTTACAAAGAAAACAAATACAAGTAGGGGTCAGTACAAACACAAGTACTGAGTAGGTATCATCGGCAAACTCAAAATAGAAAACAGTATATATCAGATAACATCATAAAATCAACTAATATCCTTAGCATGCAGCATTTACAATTACCATAACCCTTGGTTACAACACCAAGCACATCAATGAGGACTCACGCCTCCTCATCATACTAATTTGGGAATTAGGTTCATTAGATTGAGTATATTAACATCTTTCAAGGTTCATTATCTTTATTCCACGTGTCGGTACGTGACAATCCGCTCCTCATATACTATCCTTGTGTTGGAACGTGACACTCCGATCCTCATTCTATCCTGGTGTCGGAATGTGACACCCGATTCATATTCTATCCTTGTACCGGAACGTGGCACCCGATCCATATACTATCCTGGTGTCGGAATGTGACACTCCGATCCTCATATACTATCCTGGTACCGAAACGTGGCACCCGATCCATATACTATCCTGGTGTCGGAATGTGACACTTCGATCCTCATATACTATCCTGGTACCGGAACGTGGCACCCGATCCCCTAATCTCACTACTTTCGTTCATCAAGCCTTCTTTTACACTAAGGCATCATCATTAACAAAGTAGATTAGGGTTTCTCAAGATTTAGGATTCAATAGCTTCATCATGCTTATATTAAGCATATAGAAGGGTTTACAATACTACCCATACATATCATTCGCTATTAAGAGTTTACTACGTATAGTATAAAAATCATAACCTACCTCCACCAAAGAATTGCGATCAAGCAAGCTAATCCTCAAGATCTTGGCTTTCCTCTTTGTTTCTCTCTCTCGATCGTTTCTCCCTCTTTTTCTGTTCTTTTCTTTTTCTTATTCAAACCCTCTTTCTTTTACCCTAATTAGCATATAATTAAGTATAAAAGATAGTGAATTAACCCATTAATTAATTCAAGGTTATCTCTTTTAACCCTCAAGTAGTTAAATTATTAACATTAACCCACTAAATTTATAATTATAGCAGGAATAGTTCAAAACGTCCCTTAAAACATTTAAAGAAATCCGACCCCGCCTGGGGTTACGCAGCCTGTGACGGGCCGTCGTGCCTGCGACGGTCCGTTATGCTGCTCTGTCACAGAGTTCAGAGACTCCATTCCATTAAAGGGTCTGTGACGGGCCGTCGTGCCTGCCACGGTCTGTCCTGTCATTCCGTTACGAAGTTCAGAGAGTCGATTTCAGTACCCAAATTTCAGAATTCTAAGTGTTTTGGAATGAGACCCCCATGACGGTCCATCGTGCCTATGACGGTTCATCGTGGGTTCCGTCGTCTCAGCCTGTTTTTCCAGAAATAAAATCTGCTGCTCAAAACGACTAAACAGGTCGTTACAATAAATACCAATTTACCCATCGTTCGTCCCCGAACGATCACAAGAGGAAAAACAAGGGCGAAAAGAAGTACCTGAATCTGTAAACAGGTGTGGGTATCTGTCTTGCATGTCAGCCTCTTTCTCCCAAGTGACTTCATCAACGGGTCGATTCTTCCATTGAACTTTGATGGATGCAATCTCCCTTGACCTCAGCTTGCGAACTTCTCTATCTAAAATGGCAACAGGCTCCTCCTCATAAGACAAATTTTCATCAAGCAGAACTGAATCCCAACGAATGATGTAGTTTCCATCCCTATGGTATCTTTTCAACATAGACACGTGAAATACCGGATGCACTCCGGACAGCCCTGGAGGCAAGGCTAACTCATAAGCCACCTCCCCTACGCGCTTCAGAACTTCAAATGGACCAATATACCTTGGGCTTAGTTTACCTCTTTTACCAAACCGCATCACCCCTTTCATGGGCGAAACCTCCAGTAAGACTTGTTCACCCTTCGTAAACTCCAAGTCTCTAACCTTTCGATCTGCATATTCCTTTTGCCTACTTTGCGCTGCTAAAAGCTTTTCTTGAATAAATTTCACTTTCTGAAATGAATCCCTCAAAAGGTCAGTACCCCAAGGTCTGACCTCAAATGCATTAAACCAACCAATGGGAGACCTACATCTCCTCCCATACAATGCTTCAAATGGGGCCATATTAATACTTGAGTGATAGCTATTGTTGTAGGAGAACTCTGCTAAGGGTAAGAAGCTATCCCAATGACCACCAAATTCTATCACACATGCGCGAAGCATATCCTCCAGCACTTTAATCGTTCTCTCAGACTGACCATCGGTCTGAGGATGGAACGCAGTACTAAGGTCCAACCTAGTACCCAATTCCGCATGCAATGTTTTCAAAAACATAGAAGTAAACTGCGTACCTCTATCTGATATAATGGAGAGTGGAACCCCATGCAATCGCACCACTTCCGAGATGTAAAGTTTGGCTAACTTCTCTGCATTGTAAGTTACCTTGACCGGAATGAAGTGAGCAGACTTAGTTAACCTATCAACAATTACCCAAATGGAGTCATACTTACCCATTGTCTTGGGAAGACCAACCACGAGGTCCATTGCAATCCTTTCCCACTTCCATTTAGGAATGGGCATTCTCTGAAGTGTTCCTCCAGACCTCTGGTGTTCATACTTTACTTGCTGACAATTTGGACATTTGGCAACAAAATCAACAATGTCGCGCTTCATTCTACTCCACCAAAAGTGTTGCTTTAAGTAACGGTACATCTTGGTTGCACCAGGATGTATAGAGTACCTTGAACTATGGGCCTCTGTAAGAATAGTGTTGATCAAATCATCAACACGGGGCACACATACCCTTCCCTTAATTCTCAAAACACCTTCCTCATCCATTATTGCTTCCTTAGCCTCTCCTCGCAACACCATATCCCGAATTCGGCTTAGTTTCTCATCATCAAACTGTTTTCCCTTGATCTTGCCAAGAAAAGAAGATCTCGCCTCCACACAAGCCAACAATCCTCCCTTCTCATTTACTTCTAACCTCATAAAGTCGTTGGCCAGAGTCTGAACCTCTCTAGCCAATGGACGTCTAGAAACTTGCAAGTGAACTAGACTTCCCATGCTCCCTGCCTTTCTACTTAAGGCGTCTGCCACAACATTAGCCTTTCCTGGATGATACAAGATAGTGATATCGTAGTCCTTCAGTAGTTCCATCCATCTCCTCTGTCTCAAATTCAAATCTTTTTGAGTAAAGACATACTGTAGGCTACGATGATCCGTGTATACTTCACACTTAACTCCATATAGATAGTGTCTCCATTGCTTTAAGGCAAACACTACCGCGGCCAATTCCAAATCATGGGTCGGATAATTACGTTCGTGCACCTTTAATTGCCTTGAAGCATAAGCAATTACGTTCTTCTCTTGCATTAGCACTGCAACCAAACCCGAATAGGATGCATCACAATAGACAATGAAATTCTTACCTTCCACTGGCAGGGTAAGGATTGGTGCAGTAGTCAACAAGGTCTGAAAGCTTTCTTCACACTCGTCCGACCACACAAATGGAACATTCTGCTTAGTCAAGTTCGTCATTTGGGAAGCAATAGAAGAGAATACCTTGACAAATCGACGGTAATAGCGCTCCTTATTTCTTACACATTAGTAGGTCTTACCCAATTCTTCACTGTCTCAATCTTAGAAGGATCAACCATCACGCCCTCCTTAGACACCACGTGCCCCAAGAAGGACACTGAATCTAGCCAAAACTCACACTTGGAGAATTTGGCATAGAGCTTCTTCTTCCTTAACATTTCCAGTACCATTCTCAAATGTTCCTCATGTTCTTTCTTGCTCTTTGAGTATACCAATATATCATCAATAAATACGATCACAAAGAGATCCAGATATGACTTAAAAATCCCGTTCATCAAGCTCATGAAAGCAGCAGGGGCATTCGTAAGACCAAAAGACATCACTACAAATTCGTAATGCCCATACCTGGTCCGAAAAGCAGTCTTTGGCACATCCGTTGCTCGTATTTTCAATTGATGATAACCGCATCTCAAGTCAATCTTAGAGAAGACACAAGCACCTTGTAACTGATCGAACAAGTCATCAATGCGAGGAATGGGATACTTGTTCTTAATAGTTACCTTGTTCAACTGTCTGTAGTCTATGCACATCCAAAAACTCTCATCCTTTTTCTTCACAAATAATACCGGAGCACCCCAAGGAGATGCACTTGATCTAATAAAGCCTTTGCTTAGAAACTCTTGAAGTTGTGCCTTTAACTTTCTTAACTCCGCGGGAGCCATTCTATAAGGGGGTATAGAAATGGGGCGAGTACCCGGTTCAAGATCGATGCAGAAGTCAATATCTCTATCCGGTGGCATACCAGGAAGGTCTGCAGGAAACACATCTAAAAATTCACGGATTATCGAAACCGACTCAATTGAAGGTACTTGAGTAGTGTCATCCCTGAGATGTGCCAAGAAAGCTAGACAACCCTTACTAACCATTTTCTTAGCACGAAGAAAGGAGACGATACGAACCGGATTGGAAGTGTAGTCGCCCTCCCACACTAATGGATTTGTCCTAGGCTTGGCTAACGTCACTGTTTTAGCATTACAATCCAAGATCGAAAAATTCGGAGAAAGCCAAGTCATACCCAGAATTACATCAAAATCAACCATGTCTAAGATAACCAAGTCTGCATAAGTATTGTTCCCCACAAAATTCACCAAACAAGACCTATATATCCTTTCAACTATTACAGACTCACCCACCGGAGTAGACACACGAATAGGCATGTCAAGCAATTCACAATGTAATTTAAGACCATTAGCAAATGTGGAAGATACATATGAAAATGTGGAGCCAGGATCAAATAATACAGAAGCCATGCAATCACAAATCAAAAGATTAGCTGTGATAACAGCATCCGATGTCTCCGCTTCAGACCGCCCAGGGAAGGCGTAAAAATGGGCCCTATCGTTTGTCTGCCCGTTGCCCCTACCATGTTGTGTTGTAGTGGCTCCATTTTGCCCATCACCCCGGCCGTTTTGGTGACCACCATTACCTCAGCCGCCTCGTCCTCCAGAATAGCGGCCTCTTCCATGACCACCTCTACCTCTAACTATTGGAGGTCTGTAACTTTGTTTTGGACAATACCTCTTAATGTGTCCAGTCTCCCCACATCCATAACACTCTCTGGATTCAAGCATAGGTCTCTCAGAGAAGTGTTGACCGGTCTGAGGTGGACCCCCAACTACAGTCTGTAGTGAAGACTGAATTGGTCGGACTAAGTAACCTCCTGAACCCTGTCCTCTAGAGTAAGAACCATTAAACTCCCCTCCCTTTCGAAACCTTTTTGATGTCGATGCCATGGTGAAGTCATCGGGCTTCACTCCCTCTACCTCTATCACGAAGTCTACCACCTCTTGAAAAGATTTTGCTGTAGCCGCTACCTGTAAGGCTGAAATTTGCAACTCTGATCTCAACCCCTTCACAAAACGGCGAATCCTCTCTTGTGGACTGAAACAAAGTTGGGTGGCATACCTGGATAATGCACGAAACTTAGCCTCATATGCAGTAACCGACATCCTACCTTGCTCTAGGCTCAAGAACTCATCTCTTTTCCTATCCCTCAAGGTCCGGGGGATATACTTCTCCATAAACAAGCTAGAGAATGATGCCCAAGTCATAGGTGGTGCCTCTGTTGGTTGACACTCAATATGTGACCGCCACCACATTTTGGCGTTCCCTTGAAACTGATAAGTCACAAACTCAACACCAAACCGTTCTACTATACACATATTGTGTAGTAGCTCATGACAGTCAACCAGAAAATCGTAAGCATCCTCAGATTCAGCACCCTTGAAGACTGGAGGTTTCAATTTGAAGAACTTACTGAAAAGTTCATGCTGATCATTTGTCATTATAGGCCCTGTAGTCAGACGAGGAAATGTGCCTATTTCAAAAGAGGCATCCATGCGGGGAGCCACAGTAGCAGCATGTTGTACCTCCGGAGCCTGAGGTGCTGGTGCAGAAAACACTGAAGGTGTCCGACCTTGATCAGATAACCTGCTGAGATAAGCAAGAACCTGGAGGTGGAAATTCCTCATTTTGCACCTGTTCATTCTCTCCAACCCCCCCTTCTCTTACTACTTCCTCAGTCGGTGGAGGAGTCACCGCCCTAGTACCAGATGGGCCAGGCGTTCGTCCTCTTCCTCTATAGGACGTCCTCCCGCGACCTCTACCGCGGCCTCTTGCCACTGCTCCTCTTTGAGCTACAGTCTCAGTGGCTGGCTCAGATGCATCTTGTCTTGCTGATGTTGATGTTGGCGCGGTTCTTGCTCTAGTTCTAACCATCTGTGAAATAGAGTGAAGATAGTCAGATTCCAATTTGTATCACCTAGATACCAATTGGATCCAAGTAATAGCACGAAAGAAAGAAAGAAATAATGGAATTTTTCCTAAAGTCTTATAGCCTCTCAAAGAAAAGTAAAGGCGTCCCCCTACCGTTCCTTAAGACTCTACTAGACTCGTTCTTGTGTGATGAGACCAACGAACCTAAGGCTCTAATACCAAGTTTGTAACGACCCAAATCGGGTCGCGACTGGCACCCATACTTACCCTCCTATGTGAGCGAACCAACCAATCTAAACCTTAACATTTCAATATAATATCAACAGAAAGTAATGCGGAAGACTTAAACTCATTAATAAAAACCAATTCAATAACTTCTAAAACCTCAACAACTATTATTATCCCCAAAATCTGGAAGTCATCATCACAAGAACCCCTATCCTCAACTTACTAAGAATAAGAGTATCTTAGAAACTAAACATAAATAAAAAGCTAGTCCATGCCGGAATTTCAAGGCATCAAGACATGAAGGAGAAGATCCAGTCCAAGCTAGACGCATTAGCTCACCCTGAAATCCGGTGTAATGAAGACTGGCTAGAGTTGCGGTTAAGTTGAAGACGACGGTACGTTTGCTGCACTCCATAATTTACAAAGAAAACAAATACAAGTAGGGGTCAGTACAAACACAAGTACTGAGTAGGTATCATCGGCCAACTCAAAATAGAAAAAAGTATATATCAGATAACATCATAAAATCAACTAATATCCTTAGCATGCAGCATTTACAATTACCATAACCCTTGGTTACAACACCAAGCACATCAATGAGGACTCACGCCTCCTCGTCATACTCATTTGGGAATTAGGTTCATTAGATTGAGTATATTAACATCTTTTAAGATTTCCTCTCGTGTAGGTACGTGACACTCCGCTCCTCATATACTATCCTGGTGTCGGAACGTGACACTCCGATCCTCATTCTATCCTGGTGTCGGAACGTGACACCCGATCCATATTCTATCCTGGTACCGGAACGTGGCACCCGATCCATATACTATCCTGGTGTCAGAACGTGACACTCCGATCCTCATATACTATCCTGGTACCAGAACGTGGCACCCGATCCATATACTATCCTTGTGTCGGAACGTGACACTCCGATCCTCATATACTATCCTGGTACCGGAACGTGGCACCTAATCCCCTAATCTCACTACTTTCGTTCATCAAGCCTTCTTTTACACTAAGGCATCATCATTAACAAAGTAGATTAGGGTTTCTCAAGATTTAGGTTCAATAGCTTCATCATTCTTATTTTATCACAATTACATAATCACATTCATGCAAGCATACAATTAAGCATATAGAAGGGTTTACAATACTACCCATACATATCATTCGCTATTAAGAGTTTACTACGTATAATATAAAAACCATAACCTACCTCCACCGAAGAATTGCGATCAAGCAAGCTAATCCTCAAGATCTTGGCTTTCCTCTTTGTTTCTCTCTCTCGATCGTTTCTCCCTTTTTTCTGTTCTTTTCTTTTTCTTATTCAAACCCTCTTTCTTTTACCCTAATTAGCATATAATTAAGTATAAAAGATGGTGAATTAACCCATTAATTAATTCAAGGTTATCTCTTTTAACCCTCAAGTAGTTAAATTATTAACATTAACCACTAAATTTATAATTATAGCAGGAATAGTCCAAAACGTCCCTTAAAACATTTAAAGAAATCCGACCCCACCTGGGGTTACGCAGCCTGTGACGGGCCGTCGTGCCTGCGACGGTCTGTCCTGCTGCTCCGTCACAGAGTTCAGAGACTCCATTCCATTAAAGGGTCTGTGACGGGCCGTCGTGCCTGCGACGGTCCGTCCTGCCATTCCGTTACGAAGTTCAGAGAGTCGATTTCAGTACCCAAATTTCAGAATTCTAAGTGTTTTGGAACGAGACCCCACGACGGTCCGTCGTGCCTATGGTGGTTCGTCGTGGGTTCCGTCGTCTCAGCCTGTTTTTCCAGAAATAAAATCTGCTGCTCAAAACGACTAAACAGGTCATTACAAATCTGGACCAATTTCTGATTTTGTTTCTAATCCATCTATTCCAAATAGATTAATTGCAGAAAATTTCGAAGAGTTTGACAAAGTCCCCAAGTCAAATTTTTACCACAAGTTTAAATTGGAAAACTTTTGGAAGAAGATGACCATTTATAATTAGTTTATATAATTCATATACACTTCATACACATTTAATATATCATTCACTGTCCTACAAACTACTCCAATTAAATAAACACAATATAATTTCAATAAAAAATTAATACAAAAACATATATTCTAATTACAATAGAAACTAGAATATTTTTTATTTAAAAAGGACTTTCATAAACATTTGATACACGTTTCGTATACTTTTCATACACTAATAATACAAACTTCAGACTTCAAATAAGCTATACGTAACATAACCATTTCATTCAAAAAAAATAATATACAAACTGTTTTCAGATAACACAGTTATCAAAAAAATCTAACACTATTCTACATGTAAAAAACATCAAATTAATTAAAATAAACAAATCATAATTAAAAGAAACAAATCATAATTAAAAACCAACATGATGAATTCCACTTTCCATCATGTTTAATTAATATTGACATAATGTTCTTCATCACATCAAATCAAATTGTTTCAAATGCCAAAATTTATCAGGTTACCTAAAAAACGAACTGAAATATGCAGATCTGAAAATAATCGTGAAATTTTGGGAAAAAATGACTTCTACGTTGATGCCAATCTGAAAATAATCATGAAAATTTGGAAAAAAGATGAATTGTAACGATGATGCAAATAGATTTCAAAATGCCAATCTGAAAAAGTCTGAAAATAATCGTTAAAATATGGTAGAATTTTTTAAGGAATTAAATAAAAAAATAATAATATCATTTAAACTAACTAGAGATATTTAAGGCAATGATGCTAATCTGAAAATTTTTGATATCCCTAAAAACGTGTTAATCTAATATTAATTTTTAATTAAAATTCCTTAAAACGTGCTAGTGTACAGTTTCAAAATGTGCTAACTACATTTAATGTAACTAATAAAATATCTCATTTTCCATTATTAGTTTATCCGTTTGTTAATTAGGTATATTAATTATCCATTGTTAATTTATCCCTTTTTTTATTAATTGTTAATAACAATTCTTTTTAATAAATTATAATTAATATTATATTTATTAATAAAATGCTATAGATTGAAATATTAAATGTTATACACTGAAATTCAAACTTCAATGCTATAACTTGAGAATATTACTATATAAAATGCTATATACCTAATTTTTACATTAATTATTATAATTGTAGAAATCACGGCAAATTCTTACAACTCTTTCCTTGCCTAAATTTTCTTATACAATAAATTTGATATATTTTTTTCTACATAATTTTTATTATTACTGCTTATCATGGTTAAATAAAAGAGAGATATTTTAAGTGAAAAGCTTTTTACAAAGAGGAGTTAAAAACTATCACCTACCTCTTTAAGACTTAGTTCAACAACTTATCAAAACTCGAATCCAAACTTCAAATAGATTTATAACTGTCCATGAAACCCCTTAAGAACTATTTCCAGCGCGTAGTTCTACCTCTACCCTCTTATTCATCGATGCCATAGTCATTGACAATATTTAAAATACATTAATAAACTATTCAGCACCTAATGAGTCTGTTAATGCAATCAAGATCCTATTTTGGAATAACTCCAACAAACTAACTTTTTCAACTAATGAACTAAAGGATAAAAAATAATCACAAGTTAAGGGATACGTCTTTGGGGTATTGTCCAACCTTCAATGTATATGTTGTATTGTTGTTATAGGAGCAAGTACACGCCTTCAAATTTAAGTTAAAATTGATTAAAAGTCTGACTATATCTTCTGTACTTATTTGAAGTTAATTTCATGTGCATGTTTTATGGTAACTTTCTTTGTATACATTTTAAGTTCCCTGTTGAATTGAATTATCTAGTATTGTCATTCTTTAATAAATCTTGGTGTACACGTGAACAACTTTATTCTTCTTTTATCTTGGTGCACGGAAAAGTTCTTACCTCTTTTTTATTATCTTGGTGATGATGAGTTGACGCGGTCTATTCATGAGGAGGTTGTATAGTGTATGTTATTTGTAGACGACGTAGTAATGATTGATATTAGTGTTAGATTGGAGGTTTGGAGATAGATTTTTGAGTCCAAAGGCTTAAGGTTGAGCAGGATCAAAATAAAATATTTGAAGTGCGAATTCAGTGCTGAGTTGCATGAAGCGATTGCAAGTAAGACTTACCACATAGACATATCAAGAGAGAAAGTTTTAAGTATCTTAGTCCGTAATCTAGGGCAATGGGAACATCGATGAAAATGTCACACATCGCATTAAGGCAACATGGATTAAATGAGGGTTTTCTCCTGGAGTCTTGTGTGATAAAAAGGTTCCACAAACTTAAAATTAAAGTAAGTTCTACCGAGTGTTGGTTAAACGTTCTTGTTATATGAGATGGAGTATTGACCAGTCAAAAACTCATATGTTTAGAAGTGTCACGATCCAAAGTAGACCCTAGAGGTGACATGACGTCATATAAGACCTCGAGAGGCCCTACACAAGCCACTTATCACACATCGTAAGAGAAAATAGAATTAAAGAATTCAAAAGAGATAGTCTTATAACATAACGAGTTTGATAAACCCAGAAGTCTAACATAAGTCTCAATCGACATCAAATACATCATAAGGAAAGTGATTAGGATGTAACTCATACATCACATACAAAGTCCGAAATGAAAATGACATAAAACAATAAAGGTATCTGGTACTCGAAACATGAGGACGTACTCGCCACTCTTCGAAGCCAATGAAACTAACTAGCCACGAGTATGGGAGGTAGGAGCGTCAGACTCTACATTAGTTAAACATGTTGGGCTATTTCACATGTTCCAGCCAAAGGCCCATGGCCTAATCCTACTTGGAAAAGGATTGGAATTATTCTCTTTATTTGGTTTCCAATTCTATTAAGAAAAGGATTGGAATAGTAATCCTATTTGTAGTTGGTTTTGGCTTTGTAACGAAAAGCACAACTCTATAAATAGAGGATGGTATTGAGAGAATAATTAATTGCTCATTGGTATTGTCTTTGAAAGACATTAGAACATAAGAAAGGTTTTTGAGAGAGCTTTCAACAAGAGAAAAGGAGAGAAAGAAAATGGTTCTTTTGCTGCAGCCTTTCTCCGACCAGTCACGTTCAGATCGTGTTTCCCGGTTAACTAACCGTTGGATCGGGCTTAAATTTGGACTGAGTGTCCCTGACATCTTGGTGGTTTATTTGAATGGTGAAGATCGGATTCGGAGATCAGCAAGATCCTATTTTAGGTCCCGAACAGAAGCTGGGTTTAGGTGGTGTTTCTTTCTATTTATCTTTTGTTGGTGTAGCTATTGTTTATTCTCTTTTGGCACTTGTTGTGTAGCCATTAGAAGAATATTTTTAACCCTCTTATTGGTATAGTGAAGCAATTCAGATCTTGTCGATCTCGTGGTGTTTACCTTCGGTTTGAAGGGTTTTTCCACGTTAAACTTGGTGTTCTTTATTGTTAGATTTTCGATTTCATCTTTTCGTCGCAACAAAACAGTGTAAGCACAAATATACATTAGTACATGGAATTTACTAAGTATGGGGCAGTATGCATAAACATAGACGTGATATCATGAATGGCTTAAACATGCGGGCACGATCATTCTTTGACATTTAAAGACCTTAAAGAAAAAATGACATGTGAATCATGAAATATGGTAAAATACATTAGATAAAGGACATAAGAAAACTTTGAAGAAACATAATCATTTTGTGAGATATTAGATTTAACCAACAATAAGACCATAAGAGCTATATTATGAAATCTGGTCACTACAAAAAAAAGCCCACATAGCAGGGGTTTATTTTACATATTGCGGGGGTTAGGAACCCCTACAATTTGTTGTAGCAGAGGTTTCAATAACTCCCGCTATTAGGTCTGCCACAATTAATCATTGGAGGATTTTTCACTATAACTCCCGCTATTAGGTCTGCCACAATTAATCTTTGGAGGATTTTTCACTAACCCCTGTAACAAGAAGCAGGGGTTATCTTGCAGCAGTTTGAACCCCCACAGATTCATGGAAAAGGAATCAATTATAGACACACCAGTGACTGAAACCATTCAATTGAAACTAGATTTAGGCAAACTAAATTCCTTTGAACAAAAACTATGAGAAACAACACATATAGTGGATGGCCATGAGACACCTATATAACTAATTACGATTTACGTATATGAAACCACTTTGCCTAGAACTTAGGAAAGGCCAAAGCAACATTCATCTTGCTGGAACATATTAAGCACATGGAAATTCCACAAATCAGAATTACTTTGATGAAGTAGATACTCAGAATTCCAGCCCCAAATGCTTTATAAAAAATAATACGTTTATTTGGATTTAAGGGTGTGAAAAATATTTTTCGGTTTTCTTATGTTTGATTTATCAAAATTTTGAGAACATATTCTCTACAAAAATAAATTCCTTAACAATAAGGAAAATAACTTCTTCACTGAAAGTAGGAAAACATGTTTCACAAATTGCTTCGACATTGATTGTGTAATTCCAACCCTCCAACATCCTTCATCGTGATACACTGATTACCCCTACCCCTGCCCCCATCTCCAATAGTATTTGTCTAGATTATATCTACATCCTATTTTAAAATAATATTTTTTGGTTACATATCAAACTCACAAATTTTCTAGATAACACCATCATTCAAGAAAACATTTTCCTCAATAAGGTAAAGGTGAAAATGTTTGGGTTAACATATATATACAAGCAGGAACAACTGAAAAGAAGAAGTTAAATCACAATATCTTCATCTTAATATCAAATACCTATTCAGTCGTCTAGCAAACTGAGATTAATTACACATAAAAAATGTGTGATAAGATGCATGTTTTAGGATTCAACTCTATATTGTTGTCTAAACAAGTAGAGCAAGCACCATATTTCTCCAACATGACCATATTCACTATCAACAATCAATTAAGAAGTTAATTTTCTGATAAAAAATGAGTTACTATCAAGTCATCCTCCATCTAAACCTTATTTAATCTGTTTATCCACATTGAAACTCTAAAAAATTGAGATTTAGGGAAAATTCAAAAAGTACAATAGCAAGAAACCTTAGTGGAAGCTTCTTCATGGTGTCGGACATACAACTGCGCAGAGTCATCTTTTGCTCCAAATTGACAATTACACGAAACTGTTCTAGAAAAAATTCAAAGTTGAAAAACAAAACTCAGTTTATTTACATAATGATAATGTATGAAATTGATGAAAGATAACTCACAAATCTAGTGCCTCACCTTCGAAGCTTTCAGTGTCTAAATTAGGGCGCAATCATTAAATTGAAAAAGTTGTAGAAAAAAGAGATCTATCAAGCATACTGAACCTCCATTAATGGAGGTGAGATGAATTTTGTTAACTGTAAAGAGATGATATGAAGAAGATTGATTTGGGGAAAGAAAGTATCTTATTCCAAGTACTATCATCCATATATATATACATGTATAAGAGATCAAGTAAAATATCTAATCTGTAGAATTTAATCCTAACCGACTCAACTAACTTTGTATGGAACAATTAATTTACTGTATCTACCAATCTGATCCTCTAACTAACTCAAATAGTGCATCATCTCAACATGCCCTCTCAAGTTGGAGGTGAGGATGTCACAGCCAGATTGATTAGGAGATGATCGTGTTTAATTCATGTGAGAGCCTTGGTTAGAATGTCGGCCAACTCATTGACAATAGAAATGTGGTGCAAAGATATGAATCCATCTTGTAGCTTATCACGAACAAAGTGATAATCTACCTCAATATGTTTAGTTCGTTCATGAAATACTGGGTTTCGAGCAATATGGACAGCAACTTGACTATCACAAAACACTGGTATAGGATAAGAACATGGAATGGTTAGTTCAATCAGCAATCTTCTAAGCCAAACCAATTCTCCAACAACATTCCTAATGGACCTATATTCTGCTTCGGCAAATGATAATGACACAGTTTCTTGCTTCTTAGACTTCCAGCTAATAGTACAATCTCCTAGTAGAACAAGGTATCCACTGAATGATTTACTAGAATCTGGACATGAAGCCCAATCAGAGTCACAATGGGCTTTGAGGTCATAGGTTTGAGCATTTGACAAAAATAAACCCAAAGTAGGATCACTTTTCAAGTATTTGAGGACATGTATGGCAGCCTTGAAGTGGGGTTCTCTAGAAGACTGCATAAACTGGCTTAAGTGTTACACACTATAGGCAATGTCCAAACGTGTGTTGTTCAGAAAGTTTAGTTTTCCAACTAACTTCCTATAGTGAGCGATATCATGTAATAATGCCCCTTCTGAAACATACAATTTTATAGAACTATCAAGGGGAGATTAAACATGAGAGTATTCAAGACAATCAAATTCCTTGAGTAGATCTACTGTAAACTTTCTATGAGAAATAAGAAGGCTATTAGTCTGGTATAGAACTTCCAGTCCAAGAAAATAGTCCAATTTGCCCAAATCTTTGATCTAAAATTGAAAGTGCAGAAAAGACTTAAGGTCTTGAATTTCATGAAGATCATCTCCTGTAAGAATAATTTCATCTACATACACAACAACAAACACAATAGAGGATGACGTGACTTTGTAGAATAGGGAATAATTACTTGATGAGTGAACAAAACCTTTTGTGTAGAGAGCTTTAGTGAGTTTCTCATACCATTGCCTTCTAGCCTGTTTCAAATCATATAAAGATTACTTCAACTTACAAACCAAATTAGGACTATCAACATGCAACCCTTGTGAAACTTCAATGTAAACCTCTTCATGTAGGTCACCATGTAAGAATGCATTGTTAACATCTAATTGAACAAGCCCCAACCCTTTTTGACAGAAACACTGAGTAATGCCCTGACTGTAGTCATTTTGACCATAGGTGAAAAATTTTATGTGTAATCAATCCCTGCCTGTTGGGTATAACCTTTCGCCACAAGCCTTGCTTTGGACCTTTCAAAACTGCCATCAGCTTTGTGTTTGATTTTGTATACAATGTTGTTGTATTGGGCCCTTAATTTTCTGTCAATTCTGTATGTGGGCCAAAGCCTGTTAGGGCGTAGTTTAGCACTATATATAGACGCTATGACAAACCCTATTCTGTAATTCCGTTTTTTCCTCTCCATAATAAAACTGCTCCCTTTTTTCCCGTGGACGTAGCCAATTTATTGGTGAACCACGTAAATCTGTTGTCTTGTTTTTCGCGTTTATATATTTTCTCGTATTATCTCAAATTCCGCACAACAGCATTGTTAACATCTAATTGAACAAGCCCCAACCCTTTTTGACAGAAACACTGAGTAATGCCCTGACTGTAGTAATTTTGACCATAGGTGAAAATTTTTATGTGTAATCAATCCCTGCCTGTTGGGTATAACCTTTCGCCACAAGCCTTGCTTTGGACCTTTCAAAACTGCCATCAGCTTTGTGTTTGATTTTGTACACCCATTTACAGCCTATGGTCTTCTTGCCTGCAGGTAAAAAAACTAAATTCCAAGTGTGATTAGCATGTAGAGCATCAAATTATTGGGTCATGGCTGCTTACCAAGCAGGGTTTATAGCAGCCTCCTCATAAGAGTTGGACTCACTGTCATGTGAAAAACTTCTCAAAGACGGCTGATTGGCACAACTAAGGACAGTGAATGTAATGTTATTTCTATTGGCAAAAAGAGCATTCAAAATACTGGTGGGTCTGGTTGAAACATGGTCTGTCAAGGTAGGCATTTTGCAAACATAGTCTTGGAGATCTGAAGGTTTGGTATGGGTTCTAGTAGATCTTCTAAGTGCAGGTGTGAGGTTAGGAGGAACAGGTTGGGTGAGGTGTGTGGTGGTTGAAGTAGGTGAAGTAGATGATGATGTTGAACTGACAGGAGATGATAGTGTTGAACTGGCAGGAGAATTATCACTTTGTCTAGTTGGTGTAAAAGTTTCAGTACCAGATAATGGTGAATGCATGTCTTACTTGTGATTAGGGACACATATAGGAGTAGTATCCCAATGAGATGGTAAGATAGAATGTGGCATACAAGAGGAAGGATAAGGAGTGACAACAATGGAAAAATATGCTCATAGAATTGTACATCCCTAGATACATGTATCTTTTTAGTGGCTAGGTTGAGAACCTTGTAACCTTTTGTGTGAAAAAAGTACCCTACAAACACATGAGGTGTAGCTCTATCTTCAAATTTATCTCTGTGAGATTTGAGAACTATGGGATAACATAAACAGCCAAAGGTTCTTAGGTGGGAATATGTGGGTTTTTTTCATATAGTATCTCATAAGGGCATTTATTTTTTAGAATGACAGAGGGTAGACTATTTATTAGATAAGTGGCCGTGAGAATACACTCTCTCCAGTATCTAAAAGGTAATTTGGATTGAAACATGAGGGATCTAGCCACTTCAAGGAGATATTTATGTTGTCTTTCCACCACACCATTTTGTTGTAGTATGTATGGACAATATTTTTGGTGAATAATGCCTTTAGAATGATAGAAAATAGAGGCTTCATTGCAAGTAAATTCCAGTCCATTGTCTGATCTTATGGCCTTTATGGTCACATGGAATTGAGTTTCTATTAATTGGACAAAAGATTTGATGATTTGTAAGGTATTGCTTTTGCAGCTTAACAAATGTACCCAAGTTGACCTGTTGTGGTCGTCAACCATGGTTAAAAAATACTTGTAATGGTCATGTGTTTCCACATGATAGGGTCCCCATAGGTCTAGATGTAAAATATCAAAAGGTTTATTGGAGACTCTGTTGCTGGTAGGAAAAAGTACTTTGGTTTGCTTGGCCATAGGACAAATTGTGCAAATAAAAGGTTGTTTGGGAGCAAAACTCATAGGGATGTTAGATATACTTCTCATTTTCACAAAAGGTACATGGCCCAACCTATTATGCCACAAGTAATAAATACAAGTATCTAAAAAAGATGAACAAATTGAAGACACATTTGATGAACCAACAACTTTATTGGGAATAGGATTGTTGGTTGTGCAACATGTATCTTTATTGTTGCCAGTAATCAGATCAACAGGCTTTCCACAATCAGACATACAATAAGAATGTTTACAATCATATGCAGAAGAATGAATTCTACAAGTAGACACAAAACAAGAATTACAGACATTACGAGAATTTGAAGGATTCATTGCTCTACCAATCTCTAGAGGCCTCTTCATTGAAGGGCCCTGCAACATACACGAATAAGCAGAAAAATTAACAATGGATTTGAGGTGAGTTGTTAAGGAATGAATAAAGATGAGGTTATATTTGAAACTAGGGACGAATAATACTTTCTTTAGAGTCAAAATTGGGCTCAAGACAGCATCACAAATCTCAGTTACTTTCACTTTCTAACCATTTGACAATGTGACTAAAAAAGGATAAGGTAAAGGTCTAGTGTTGGTGAGGAGTTTTCTATCGTAAGACATGTGATTTAAAGCTCCAGAATCTAAAAGCCAATACTTAGCAGAAGAATTGAAGCATTTACATGAAAGATTACTCATTATCTCTTTATAAGTAGAGCAAGCCAATATACCTTCAAAGTTTGTAGCCCCACCAAGATTGTTTGAGAACTCAACATCATTTCCTAGTCAAAATTTTTTGAGCAGCTGTAAAAGTTGGATATGTTGTTCCTTTGTCAGGTTTTGGCCTTGATGCTGCTGTAGTTATGATCAGTCTCAGATCCGACTCCTTGGACATTTGTTGTTAAACCTACATTTCCCTCTTTTGTGAACTTAAAATCTGCTGGAAACCCATGCAACCTGGAACATTTCTCTCTAATGTGTCTTGATTTTTCGCAATAGTCACAAAAAATATGACAAAGTCTGTTTGTGTGTGGCTTATGTGATGAGTGATTAGCTCTACCACCATTAGTGCTACTCGTACTACCATTTGTTTGTTGAGCGTAGTTAGTCCTGAAATTATTTTTTCCATTATTGTATACCGCAGCATTTAGAGTGGATTCCACGAGAGAGTGATTTGGAGGTCGGACTTCTCTTTGCTTTTCTTCTTGAATAAGAATTGAGAAACCATGTGCTATAGATGGAAAAGGGTTCATCATTAAGATATTCTCCCTTACCACAGTGTAGATCTCGTTAAGCCCCATCAGAAATTGAATCAACTGTTTGTCTTGTTCAGTTTTGTGCACATTTATCTGCACTCCACATATGCAGGCACAACTGCATGAATCACTCATATACAATGCATTTAGCTCTTTAGAAAACGCCTCAATTTTGTATAGTATCCGATAATGTCAAGTGTTCCCTAAGTTAGATCAGTGATCTCTCTTTGGAGTTGATAACGCGCTTGCACCATTTGGTTGATTATATCTATCCTCCAGTTCTTTCCATAGTTCTTGGGCAGTATTCACGTGTTGAAGGCTATCTATGATGTCCTTTGAGAGTGAATTCAAAATCCACAAGGTGACCATGTCATCATATCTCTCCCATTGCCCGTAAGTTGGATCTGTTGCAGCAGGCTTGGCGCATTTTTCATTGAGTCAACCCCATTTTATTTTTCACTGCCATACCTCGCAAAATTCCTCTCCTCCAAGATCTGTATCCGGTACCATCGAAAACAATCGGCACAAGTGTAGATCCAGCACTTTCAACTGGATGCAAGTAGAGTGGATGATCAATTGAGTTTCGGTGGAAACCATGATCAATGAATGATAGATTCGGAACGAAAACTATTGATTTATGTGAAGTAAGCTTGAGAGAGAAACAACACAATGTGCTCTGATACCATGTCAAAAAAGAGATCTATCAAGCTTACTGAACCTCTATTAATGGAGGAGAGATGAATTTTGTTAACTGTAAGGAGATGAAATGAAGAAGATTGATTAGGGGAAAAAAGTATCTTATTCCAAGTACTATCATCCATATATATACATGTATAACAGATCAAGTAAAATATCTAATCTGTAGAATTTAATCCTAACCGACTCAACTAACTCTGTATGGAACACTTAATTTATTGTATCTACCAATCTGATCCTCTAACTAACTCAAATAGTGCATCATCTCAACAAAAACGAAGAAGTGATAGAGGAAAAGAGAAGTATGGAGGCAGAGCATTGGAGAATTGATTGGGGATGAAGATGTATGTACAAATCCTAGAACCAAAAATTAAAAAATTTAGGAGTATTTAGCAGAAATTGAAGACGATAACAAGTTAGAGAACCTATGATATGCGGTCTTTAATTAAAAACCTTCGAGAAGATTCTCTTGACTTGGTGCCAAGCATAGAACAAACAATACTGAAGGTACTTTCATTATCACATTATGCCATAAACCATGGCCTCCATGAACAAACAACTATCTGCCATCTCTTACTGCTCCAACCACTGCTAATATGGAAGAACACAGTGGTATCTAAGCCACAATGAATTCTACAGATCTCATTTTTCAGTTTATCTTCGACCCTAATGGCGAGAAAATAGGAAAAGAGAAAATGAGCAAGGCATATAAAAATTAGCGCCTAGATATTATAAAATTTCAACTTTCCTGGGGTTATTAACTCCCGAAATTGTACCAAAAATTGTAGGGGTTAATCAAACCTCCATAATTTGATACAACTTCTGGGGGTTGAGTTAACCTCCATGATAAAACCTCCCTAATTTTTATATTTTTTTGTAGTGGGATATATATCCCTCATACCGAAAGAAGGTGAATCTACTTTTCAAGGTAGAATCCGTACAAATCTATTATTCACTAAAGTGGATTCACTAGTTAGGACATTTAAGAAAATTCTATGGGGGCACGCAATTTGAGACTAAAGATTATTAGTAAAGAATACCCTATTTGATCCTCCACCTCAAAGCTCTCTTGATGCTTCGAAATGAAGCACGGAAAGGAAAAAGGACCAGGTGACCCCTAACAATGACTAAAGTGAAGCACACAATATATTGAACGTTTTGGCTCATTCGAATTCCTCTCCAACTGTGAAGTAGCTCTTGAGAGGTATGAAAAATACATTTTCAACTAAAATAATCATGTAAGCTTACTAGGCAAAGTTGTGTGTCTTTTGGAAGAAGAAAACAAAGTTGAATGAATGTAATGACTGTTAATCATAAGTTGTGTGACCACTTAGCTTCCAGTAAGTCTAAGTTTAAATTCATGTAATCTTGTTATTAAGAGGTTGCATAAATTCAACTCTTTGAGCATCTCATGTTTTTTCTTCTAATTTTCTCTATTGCTTTTTTGTGTATTTCTTTTCGTAAAAAATTCAAGATCTGCAAAAGATTGATAAAAAAATGAAGCGTTTGAGAACGGCTGATGAAGAAAAAAGAAGAAGTTAGCTTCTTTTTTTATTGTTTCTACTAAGAAATCATTAATTTCTTTATGTATGTGTAACGATTCATTTAGAATCGTTTGTTTGGTGGATAAGAAATAACATTTTATAATTAATATAATGTTAGTTCAACATTTGACTATAGTGTTTGTTAATTCGAGGATAAATTTTAGACAGAATAGTCTGGTGGGCCCTCGTACTTGTATCGAATTGTATTATGGATACTCATACTTAGCCTTTTGTCATCTGGACCCCTGAATCTATCCAAAACCAAAATTTTGAACTCTTTTTTTATGTGGTAACGCGCGTGTTGCATAAACCACGTACATGTTGGCCAAAAATAAAAAATAAGAGTCCACGTACGAAATCCACGTGGTAAATCGTCCAACTAAGAATAGTCCAAATCTCATCGAAATTTTGAAAACTTTTATGGATTTTCCTCTTCTCCTTTTCTCTCTTCTCCTCTTCTCCTCTATACGATTTCTCCACTAAGAATCGTTTGTGATTTGCCATAGATTTTCTCAGTTGAAGCTCAGTTCCACTCCGACTATTATTGTAAGTTCTTGCTCTTGTGTTAATTTTTTATTCTTTTCACTTTCTTGTGCATATTTGTTTGATTAGAGGATCAATTATCATTCAAATTTCTGAAATTTTTTGGGGATTTTACTTTGGTTTGGGTGTAATGTTAGTGCTATACACTTTCTTAGTTGATTAATGACTTCGACTGACTTCAATGACATGTTCCGTGAATTCGAGTAGATTCTAGGGTTTTTCCATAAAATTCCAATTTCGACTAAAATTAATATTCTATTTTTGGTCAATTGTCTTGGATATTGATAGTGTTAGTGGTCCATTGAACAAAAATTACAATTATGGTAAGTTCCTGTCTAATTATTACTGGTATTTTCTTAAAAAATTTAGGGCTATTTGTGTTACACCGTGGTATGTTTACCCTTTTAACTGTAGTTGTTTTTCATGTTAAGTTTATGTTTGTTTTTTCCCTTTAAAAGTAGTTGTTTTTGTCCTGGTAATTTTATGCCTTTAAATTTTAACTGTAGTTGTTTTTCATTTGACTTTACAGGCATCTGAAGATATGACTTTAACTATAGTGACACTTCAATTTCATTATAAGGGCTATTTTATATCGATCCTACTTTAAGGTATGACAATGGAATAACTAGTGTTGAAAATATTAATATAGATGTAGATGAGTTTCTTATTATGTTGTTTCGTAAAATAGCATTGGAATTGAGTGTTGAAAATGTTGAGAAATTTGGATGTAGAGTCAACAAGAAGGGTATTTTTTACATGTTAAATACTGATCATGATGTTCTAAAATTTCTTAATGGTTTGAAGGCTGCTGATTTTGTTGATGTATATTTTGTACATCCCATTAGTATACCTTTAGTTGTTGAGGAGATACTTGAATTGCCTAGCACTAATGTTGATGTGTCCTCATCTCCACAAAAGGATAGTGCTGATGTCTCCTCCTCCCCACATAAAAATAAGGTTGATTTGTCATCCTCCCCACAAATAGATAGGGCTGATGTGTCCTCATTTCAACCATTTGCTGAAAAAGAAAATAGGAATTTAAACAAAAATCAGTCCCCTTTAATTGAAGAGCAGCCACCTTTAGTTGAAGAACAAGATACTGCTCCTAGAGTTGAAGAACATTCTGACTCTGATTCACTCTATGATCTTGATGAAAATATTGTTGATTTGAGTGATTTGGATGAGGAGTTTCTCAAGCTAGGCAGTCTAACATTCAAGAACAAGTTAAAGAGAAGGCTGATAGAGTAAATCTAGATGAGATACCATCTGGTTCTGTAGGTATAGATGCTGTTTTGAAGACATTTATAAGGAGAGAAGGGTTATATTTGAAGGAAATTTGGGTGGTGATGACCCTTATTTTGATAGCTCGGATCTTAGTAGTGACATTAGTGAAGATGAAGGGAAACCTGTTGGGGATGATGAAGTGGTAGATCCACCACCTAGGAAGGAAAGTAAAAAGGTCTACTTTAATCCAACTGCTAAAAAGGTTTGTATTCAACTGTATATGGTATTTTTGAATAACATTGAGTTCAACGAGGCACTGCAAACTTACTCTATTCAGAAGGGTGTTAATATTAAGTTGAAACCTAATGAGAAGGAAAGTGTATGGGCACATTGTAAGAAAATAAGTTGTCCTAGGTAACACTGGAAACTTCAGTGTTAAAACATATTTTCCAGTTCAAAAGGGTTTTAAAAGAACAAGAAACAAACTGTGTAACCCCATTTGAATTAGTAAACATTACAAATAGAGGATTATGAGTGAGTCTACCATCAAACTACATCAGATTCAATCTTTGATACAAAAGGAGTATGGTTTGTATGTTAGTAAAATAAGTTGTAGAAAGGCAAAACTGAGAGTTATGAATGAACATATGACAGATTTTAGAGAGGAGTTTTCTAGGTTTTATGATTATGTTGAGCAATTAAAGACCACAAATTCTAAAACTAATGTATCTATTAGGACATCCAAGAACACACTTCCAGGAAAAGAGGTGTTTATGAGCATTTATATTTGTCTTGGTTCCTTAGAAAGTGGATGGAAAGAGGGGTATAGAAGGATTATTGGTTTAGATGGTGCATTTCTTAAAGGTGTATGAAAAGGTGAAATGTTAACTTGCATTTCCAAAGATGGAAATAATCAGATGTACCCTATAGCATGGGCAGTAGTTGATAAAGAAACCAAGAAGACATGGTCTTGGTTTCTCAAGTGCATCAGACATGATTTGGAGTTTAAAGAAGGTGAAAGACTAACAGTGATGTCTGATATGCAAAAGGTATTACTATATTATTTGTTAAATTTATTCTTTCATTTTTTGAGTATTTGATATTTAACATTGTTGTAGTCAAATGTTCTTTTTTGACAGGGTCTTCATCTTGTATTTATTAATGTATTGTCAAATGCTTAAATCAGATGGTACGCTAGGCATATATGGGCAAACTGGAAAAAAGACTGGAGGGGTGAAGAAAGGAGAAGAAAATTCCGACAGATTGTTAGGGCACCATTTGAGGTAATTTCATAGTCCAAACTTGATGATTTAAGCGAGTTAGGAGAAGGCATTATAGAAACACTATTTAAGTATAACAAGGAAGCATGGTGTAGGGAATATTTTAAAGAACATAGCAAGTGTGATGTGGTTGAGAACAACATGTGTGAGACTTTCAACAGTTGGATTGTAGGTGCTAGGTTCAAATCAATAATCACTATGCTATAGGAAATAAGAGTCAAAGTTATGGAAAGAATGAATTAAATGAGAGAATTTTCAGAAAAATGTATTACTGATGTATCACCTATGGCTATGGATATTCATAGAAAAAATGCTGAAATTGCAGATAATTGTGAGGTAAGGTTTAGTGGTGATCATGGCTTTGAGATTCATGATCCACCATATAAACATGTTGTTGACCTAAAAAGAAGGTGTGTAGTTGTAGGTCATGGCAATTAAAGGGAATTCCTTGTGGTCATGCACTTACAACAATTCATTTTAAGATTGGGTTGTTGAGTCATTTGTCGACCACTGGTATAAGAAGAAAACATACCTGAAAGCATATAACAAATTTATTCAACCTATGACAAACATTAAGATGTGGCCAAAAAGTGATAGACCAGCCATTGAACCACCTGAAATAACATCCATGCTAGAAAGCCCGAAAATTGGAGAAAAGATAGTGATGAGCCAGTTAAGAAGAAGTTTGGAAAGGCTACAAGGAAGGGAAGAAAAATGAAATGTTCTGTGTGTAAGACTTTTGGACATAATAAGACAGGATGTCCAACTCTGGTAAGTTGAGTTTTTATATCTCTTTGTTATTAAATTTTATACTTTGGTAAGTTGTGCTTTAATGCCTCTATGCTTGTAGTAAAATGTTGGTGCTGGAACAAGTGATGCAAGTGTTGGAACTTCAAATGTTGCCACTAGAACTCCACGTGCAGGTATAGGTGAAGGTCCAGAGGAAGTTCCATGTGCAGGTACAAGTGAAGGTCCAAGGGAAGTTCCATGTGCAGGTCCAAGTGCAGGTCTAAGGGCAGTTCTAAGGGCAGGTCCAAGTGCAGGTCAAAGGGAAGTTCCATGTGCAGATCCAAGTGTAGGTCCTAGGGTAGTTTCAAGTGAAGGTCCAAGGGAAGTTCCCTGTTCATATCCAAGTGCAGGTCCTAGGGCAGTTTTATGTGAAGGTCCAAGGGAAGTTCCATGTGCAGGTCCAAGGGCAGTTCCAAGTTTCACTCAACAATCAACTTCTAGTGCAACTGGCCAAAAAAAGAAAAACTAGCACAACTTTGAGAGGAGGTGCATCTCTTGACTATAAGAAACCAAGACAAAAACAAGCGAAGACAACTGAGAGGGTATTTATTTTATCATTTAAACACATTAAATTGGTTTAATTGATATTATTTCATCTCTGGGTTAAGACTTTTGTTATTCTCTCAGTCTGAAAATATTTATAGGGTATTACATAGTGCTACATTGACAAGTTCAACTCCTACCAATATTGATCTTGGTTATAAACCCAAAGGACTAAGGTGGAAGGGAAGAGCTGCAATTACTCAAAGGCAGCTACGAGAGGAAAGTTACAGAAGCACTCAAGGCACACCAAGCACTCAAGTCACTCAAGGAACACATTAGATTTCACTTTATTTAGCTTAATGACATGATCCCCAACTAACTTTATTTTGATTAATGACTTGATCCCAACTGTTTTGTATATGAATTTGTGTTAAATTGCTATTGGGAAGACTTTGTTTTTCTTGTACGAATATGTGCTTGAATGAAGTTATTCAGATTTCTTACGTAAATGCAATTAATTTCATTATCAAATAACACATAGTACAAATCAATATATATATTAAATATAACAGCTACAAACCAAATAACAACAATCATAATAACAGTGATATCAATACTAGTTTTTGATCCTTGTCTTCATTGCCTTCGTTGTCTTCTATGTGTTCCTTGTCTTCCCTGTCTTGCTTGCCTTGAACTCGTTGCTGAATTGTTGATGTTGTATTGTTCATTAGCATCAGCCCATCGGAAAAATCCACACCCATTGCCGGATGATTATTTTTGGCAGCCCAAAACATTCTTTCAAGATTAGTTGGTGTTCTTGATGTCTTTAGTTCAACATATATTCCACAGTAGCAACATCGAATTGTCATCATGAAGACCAACAAAAATACAATAGAATCAAACAAAAAAAAATGATACGAGTAGGTTGAAGGAAAAAATAAAAGACGCCAAAAATAAAAGAGAATTTTTTTTACAAGAGATTGAGAAAAAAAGAAAGAAAAAAACTCAAAAAGGAATTAACAATGGTGTTGAGTGAATTAAAGAAGAAGAAATATCTTTTAAAGGTCAAAATATGACCGTTAGTTCCTTTTTAAGGCGTCTCACGCTCTTCCTTCGACTGAATCACACATTCCATGTGGGTTAATTCCACATAGGATGCCACATCAAAAAAAAAGTATTTAAAATGTTGGTTTTGAATAGGTTCAGGGGTCCAGATGACAAAATGCTAAGTATGAGTATCCATAATACAATCCGATACAAGTACGAGGATCCACCAGACTATTCTTCCTAAATTTTATATTAAAATAATGGTGTTAAATATCACATATAGAAGGTGAGATTTAAAATTAGAAGTTTATGACTCAAAGTTCACGATTCAAGTGTAACTCCTTTGATTAAATAGGTCCAAAATTTATTATATGTACTTTGTTTAGGAAATTTATAATACATATGTACAAAGTCCTAGATAATTATTAGCTTTGCAGTAATCATGACCTGATGGATTCAAGATTTTGAATCTACCATAGTTCATTTGAATTTACTCATATGCGTTGATCCTCCTTAATAATAATTAATTTTTAAACAATTTATAATAACTAATTTTTATAAAAA
Source organism: Solanum lycopersicum (assembly GCF_036512215.1). Taxonomy (NCBI): domain Eukaryota; kingdom Viridiplantae; phylum Streptophyta; class Magnoliopsida; order Solanales; family Solanaceae; genus Solanum; species Solanum lycopersicum. The sequence continues at coordinate 31,765,801 of NC_090811.1, forward strand.
TTCAAATATATTTCATGTTTATTTTAAAGTAGTTTTGGTCATTATATATATATATATATATATATATATATATATATATATATATATATATATATATATATATATATATATATATATATATATATATATATATATATTTAAAATTACAAATTTGTTTTATATAATTTTGTACATAATTAGTATATTTCGTCAATATTCGAAAATCATCTTAAAAAGATTTTATTTTTAGTAAAATATTTTGACAATTAATTTGGTTTATATAATTGTTTATAATTAAAATGATTATTTTATTTCGTCAAGATTAAGAAGATCGTTATGTTAATTGATCTTACTTTTTAGCCAATTTCACTCATTAATTCAATTATTCAATTTGGCTATGTTTGGGACTTCAATTGGCTATAATATAGATTGGTATGGTGAACGCAAATTCATTTCTAGCCTAATTATTTTAAGAAGCCAAATGTTGGGCCAAATTCTAGCAGGCCATAAAATCCATTTTTCATTAATTCGATTCCTCGTATACAAATATTTCCTGGTTAATGTGTGTTCTTTTTTACTTACTAACTCGTTTCTTTCTTCTTTTTGTTGTGAAATCTGCCCAAATTCTCCTTGCATTTTCTCGTTGGAAATGTTTCCCTTTATTGAGTCCAAAAATAGCCACAAACAGGTTGAAAGGCAGTACAGGGGCTGGAAATTGAATATACGTAAAAGCTAAAAACAAGTTGAGATACAACCCATATACAGTGGTAGACATAAAAAAATAGGGCAACTTTCACATATAGCAAATAAAAATTCATATTTGTATGCTATAGCAACGTTTGCATAATTGCGCTCCATAACAAACATAGAAACTGTATAATTCGCTATACATATACAATTGAAGCAAATTATATAAAACGAAGTGTATAAAACAAGAAAGAGAAAGACACTTGGGCATAGAACTATATAAAAACGAATTGTATTATTATAAGTGTATAGAACGATTATATACAATTTGAACTTGTATAAAATGAGAAAGAGAGAAAGATAAAAGAGACTTGACAAGGAATATACAATTGAATCGAATTGTATAAAACGAGAAAGAGAGAAATTAGATACAATTTGAAAATTGTATAAAACGAGAAAGTGAGAAACACAAAAGAAACAGGGCAGGGAATATTTTTATTGTATAATTATAAGTGTATAGGACGAAAATATATGTATTTGCATGTGTATATACAATTTTCTCATGCTTTATACAAACAGAAACACAATTTATACATTTCGATTCTGTTTGTATAAGTGAGAAAGGCGAGGGTGGCGAACGAATTTGGGAGAGTGGCGAGTGAGATCTGAAAGAGGGGAGAGAGGGAAACAAAAATATATGTATTTAAACAATTTTCTCTGCTTTATACAATTAGAAACAATTTTAATACATTTGTGTTTGTATAAAAAGTGAGGAAGCGAGTGAGAGATTGGTGGAGAGTGGCGAGCGAAATATTTGGGAGAGAGGCGCTTGACAATTTTTTGCAAGCGTTTGTTATGGAGCACAATTAAATCAAACCCTAGCTACTCCATTTATTTTAGGTTATTAATTTGCTATTATATACAATTTTCCTTAAAAAATATACACATATTTTTCAGAGAAGTGGTCCAAAAGCCCAAGGGAATTTCAGCAGATTCTTTGGAAGGATTGGACCAAAGCCCATTGTTTGGGCAATTTGTTTAGTCTTAAGACAGGACTTAGGCCCATCAGATTTGAGAATTTGGGAAAAATGGCCCAAGTTCAATTTTCCCTATTTTCCTCTTTATTTATTTGTTATTGATTAACTAACTTTATCTTTTTATGGTTTAATTTAATTAAGTTTTCCAATATAGTCTTTCTTAATCTTGAAATATCTATTATTTGATTATTTATATGTTTAGCTACATATAGTTTATTTTGTGTAAATAAGAGTTATGCCGTCTTTTACTTAAAAGTAACAATTTAATATTATTTTTCTTTACTTAAACTTAGTTAAATTTTAAAAAGTCCTATGGCCGGTTAACCGTAAGTTAATGGACATTTCGAGGGCCTAATACTTTTTCAGAATATATTGAAATTAAATTCTTTTTATTTCAATCGATTTTATCTGTTTAAATCTTTTGAAATAGATTAAAGTTTTCTTATTTTTTTTAAAAAATAAGTGGCGACTCTGTTATTTTTGAAAATCGATTTCTCTTCATGTCATAAGTTTGATCGATTTTTCGAAACAAGTCATCTTTTTTTGCGATTAAAATAATATGTAGGATTTGAGCGAAAGCTACTGAGGGTTCAATATAATTAGAAAATAATCAAAAAAAAAGTTCACTTCTAGAAATAAAATGATGAGGATTATGTTTAATGATTTCCTTTTTAAGTATCTCTAATTGAACCTAAGTAAATATTGTTTGTTTTATAATCCAACTTGAGATTTAGGCTTCATTTTTGCCTATAAATGGAAAGAATTCTAATTAAAAAAAATCAAACATATAATAGGACTTTTATATTCCCCCCTTTATTGGAGTAATTCTATATATTCAATCTTATCATAGTGCATGAAAAGGATGTGATTGGCCTCATTATTTTATTGTTCAATTATGTTTTGGTTTGCGTTATTCATTTTAATATAGGTATTACTTCTTTGTAATTGTGAAAGGAATTGAAGAGAATAACTTCTTTTTTGGTACAAAAAGATGTACTCCCTTAGTTTCACAGATAATAACTTGTTTGACTAGACACGGAGCTTAAGAAAATAAATAAGATTTTTGAATCTTGTGATCTTAAATTAAAGTTATGTCAAATGTACCAAATTGACCTTAATCTTGTGACCTTAAATATGTCATGTTGAAAGTTGAAAGTAAACTATTATCAAAAAGAGAGGTCATTATATTCTTTTTAAAACAGACTAAAAGGGAAAGGAGATAATTATTTTTTAAACGAAGGGAGTAATATATTATATCTTGATATGCATCATTACAAGATCTATAGTAAAAGAACACTGCAGTATTTGGGATGGGAGGTAGAGATTAATTACAATACTTACTAATACTAGTTGACCTAATATATCTAGCAAAAGAAGATCCTGCTTTCTCTGCTTTCAACTTCTTCATTGCAAACTAGGGAGAAACTACTAATAACAGAAAGGAGTTGTCCATTTGTAACCTAGTCCTTTCCTCAGCTAAAATATCTGCCACTTGATTCAGTTTTTGATAGTTATGCTGCACTAGAGGGTTGCTCAATCGATGTAGTAGATAGCAGCAGTTAGATAGTTAAGAATTTCCTAGTTTCTTCACAATCTATGGGGATTTCTGTTGGGAAAACGCGGACAAGCACAAAAGTATATATGGTAAAAGTAATGGAAATAAAATGGGAAAATAACGACACGAAGAATTTTACGTGGAAACCCTTCTGAATAAGGGAAAAAACCACGGGTCAAGAGGAGCAATTAATATTACTATAGTAAGGAATTTTATACTGTGTAGTCACGAATACAATACTCAAAGTGACTACTACACACTCAAAAGGAACAACACTCTTTTGGTTTCCGTCTTACTAAAATATCGCTCACACTCTATTTTTCTTCACAGACTATTTTCTTGTATAGTCTATGGAATACCTCACTTTGCTCTCAAAATGATTTTTTTGTCTAACTTGGTGAGTTCTACAAATGAGAAAGAATGCTCTATTTATAGAAGGATAAAACCATACCTATGTCACTAATGACATATGTAAACATAGCAAAGTCAAAAATGGTTGCAAATCTTACCAATTTGCCAACTACCAAATCTTTTCTTTTCAACTCCAATTACTATTCATTTTTAACAATTGCTTGTACCAATTGAATAGCTGAAGTTGACTAAAACAATGGGATGGATTCAACAAATCTCCCCCTCCAGTCCCATTTACTGGAAGAAGGTATCTTCAACTTCTTTAGAGAGAGCTCATACCCACAAGTTCTTTGCATAACTCGAACTTGTCTTTTGGTATCATCTTGGTCAGCATATCTGCAGGATTTTCACTTGTGTGAATCTTTTTGACGTGAAATGATTCATTCTCCACTTTCTCACGAATCCAATGATATCTGACGTCAATGTGTTTTGTTCTTGCATGGTACATGGAGTTCTTGCTCAAGTCTATTGCACTCTGACTGTCACAATAGACAATATACTCCATCTGATTCAAACCAAGCTCTTTAAGAAATCGCTTTAGCCATATCATCTCCTTGCCGGCTTCAGTAGCCGCAATATACCCAGCTTCAGTTATAGATAGTGAAACACACTTCTGCAACTTTGACTGCCATGATATAGCTCCCCCTAAAAAAGTAAACAAATATCCAGTAGTGGATTTTCTGTTATCAAGGTCACCTGCCATATCAGAATCTGTATAGCCTTACAAGATTGGATTTGATGCTCCAAAACACAAGCATTCATCTGAGCTTCCTCTAAGATACCTGAGTATCCATTTCACAGCTTCCCAATGCTCTTTTCTCGGATTTTCGAGAAATCTACTAACAACACCAACTGCGTGAGCAATATCAGGTCTAGTGCACACCATTGCATATATTCGACTTCCGACGACGGAGGAATATGGAACTTTGGCCATGTTCTCTTTTTCCTCCCTAGCTGTAGGACACATCTTCTTGTTCAACTTCATATGACCAGCAAGAGGTATACTAACAGGCTTAGCATTCTTCATATTGAAGCGCTCCAATACGCGTTCAATGTACTTCTTCTGGGATAAATAAATCTTCCTTTTATCTCTAAGACGAGTAATTCTCATGCCCAAAATTTGCTTGGCATGACCCAAGTCTTTCATAGAAAAAGACTTACACAACTCTTTCTTTAGCTCGTCAATCTTGGATGTATTCTTGCCCACAATCAACATATCACCACATACAACAAAAGGATGATAAAATCATTGTCAGAAAATTTTTGTACAAATACGCAATGATCTGAAGAAGTCTTCTTATAACCTTGCTCCCCCATAACATATTCAAACTTTTTGTGCCACTGTCTATGAGCTTGTTTTAGGCCATAGAGACTCTTTTTGAGTTTGCATACAAAATTTTCTTTACCATCTACTTTGAAGCCCTCAGGTTGTTCCATATAAATCTCTTCTTCTAGGTCACCGTGAAGGAAAACCGTCTTCACATCCATCTGCTCAATATCTAAATTAAGACTAGCAGCCAAACCCAGAACTGTGCGAATCGAGGACATTTTCACAACAGGAGAAAATATTTCGTCAAAGTCAATACCTTTCCTTTGACCGAATCCCTTAACAACCAATCTAGATTTGTACCTGGGATTCAAGTTGTGTTCTTCAACTTTAACTTTGAACACCCACTTGTTCTTCAAAGCTCTCATGCCCTTGGGCAATTTTACCAACTCATAAGTGTGATTCTCATGCAAAGACTTCATCTCGTCTTGCATGGCTTCAATCCATTGATTCTTGTGCTCATCTTCCATGGCCTCCTCATAACATTCAGGTTCTCCCCCGTTAGTGAGTAACACATACTCATTGGGTGAATAACGGGAGGAAGGAAATCGCTGTCTTGTGGACCTCCGAAGCGGAATTTTTGATTCGTCCACAACTTCATGAGCAACAGGATCATCAATAATAATATCATTGTTATTATCAACATCAACAAGTTGATTTGATACATGATTTTGGGCGTCACCATGATTATCAAACCCAACAACATCATGCACACTTGTGTGAAGAACTTCATCATGATGAACTATACCATCAAAACTTGAAGATTCTACCTTCTCTGCTTTGTCAATATCTTCAATTGTTTGATTCTCCATGAAAATAATATCACGGCTTCTCACAAGTTTCTTTTCAATTGGATCATATAGCCTGTAACCAAATTCATCTAGGCCATATCCAATGAAGATGCATTGCCTTGTCTTGGCATCTAATTTTGACCTCTCATCTTTCGGCACATACACAAAAGCTTTGCAACCAAATACTCTCAAATGGTCATAGAAAACATCCTTTCCATACCAAACACTATTTGGCACATCACTTTGCAAAGTAACAGCAGGAGATAGATTAATAACATGTGCAGCGGTCAATAAAGCTCACCCCAAAATGAGTTCGGCAACTTTGCTTCAGAAAGCAAACATCTAACTCTTTCCATCAAGGTCCTGTTCATCCTCTCAACCAAACCATTAAGCTGGGGAGTCTTAGGAGGAGTCTTCTGGTGTCTAATACTTTTATGCTTGCAGTATTCGTCAAATGGTCCACTATATTCACCACCATTATCAGTACGGATACATTTCAATTTCTTTCCAGTTTCTCTTTCACCTGAAGCCTGAAACTGCTTAAAGACACCTAACACTTGGTCTTTAGTCTTCAAGACATAGACCCAAAGTTTTCTCGAGCAGTCATCAATGAAAGTGACAAAGTAAAGTGCACCACCCAATGTCTTTGTATTCATTGGACCACATAAATCACAGTGCACTAACTCAAGCAACTCTGTCTTTCTCGAAGGAGGGTAGGACATAAAGGAAACTCTATTTTGTTTACCAGCCAAGCAGTGCTCACATTTTTCTAATTTAGCACTTTGAAAATTTGACAATAATTTCTTCTTGGCTAGAACATTAAGTCCTTTCTCGCTAATGTGGCTAAGCCTCTTGTGCCATAATGTTGAAGAGTTATCGCTCTCAACTGCATTCACCATATCAACACAAGCAGATGCCATAGTCCAGTATAGACCACGACGTTTGTTACCACGAGCCACAACCAAGGAACCCTTAATGAGCTTCCATTTTCCATCACCGTTGGTACTAACATATCCTTCATCATCTAAAACACCAACAGAAATTAGGTGCAGACGAACATCAGGAGCATGTTTCACATTGTTCAAAGCTAGTTTAGTTCCAATACTAGTTTCCAAACAAATTGTACCAATACCAACCACCCTAGAAATAGTCTCATTACCCATACTCAAGGTTCCAAAATCACCAGGAGTGTAGGAAGAGAAAAAATCCTTCCTAGATGTCACATGAGATGCGGCACCAGTGTCCACAACCCAGCTTGACACATCACAAGCAATATTTATCATGTTTGCATCAAGAACGGTAACAAGATCTTCGGTGGTAACGATGGCTAGGCAATTTCCATTGCCATCTTGTTTAGTTTCCTCTTTATTGTTCTCCCTCTTCAACTTCCTGCAGAACTTCTTTGTGTGACCTTTCATGACACAATGATAGCACTCAATATCCTTAAGTCTGCCTTTGGATTTGCTCCTATTTTGTTCTCTATGCTGAGAACCACGAGTTTTATTTCTCCCCCTGGGGCCAGTTATCAGGACATCCGACGAAGAGGAACTTTGAATTTTTTTTCTCATCTCTTCGTTCAAGACACTACTCTTGGCGGAATCCATAGAGATCACACCATCCGGAGCAGAATTTGACAATGACTTTCTAAATGTTTCCCATGAATCTGGTAGGGAACCAAGTAGAAGCAAGCCTTGAATTTCTTCATCAAATTTGATGCCCATAGCAGATAACTGGTTCATTATCCCCTGAAAATTATTCAGATGGTCTGTCATCGGAGAACCATCATGATACTTCAAACTCAACATCTGCTTTATTAAGAACATTTTGTTGTTGCCAGTCTTTCGAGCATACAAACTTTCAAGATGCTCCCATAGGGTTCGAGCATGTGTTTCCCCAGAAATATGGTTCAACACATTATCGTCGACCCATTGCGTAATGAATCCACAAACCTGTCTATGCAACAGATTCCACTCTTCATCTGTTATATTATCAGGCTTTACAGTGGTAAATACTGGTTTATAAAAATTCTTGACATAAAGCAGATCTTCCATTTTTCCCTTCCAAATGGCATAATTAACACCATTCAAAGTAACCATTCTACTTGTGTTGGCTTCCATTGATTTCCCAAAAAATATAGTTATTTCAAATCAAAGTAAATCTTTTCTGATGTGGAAGTTCAGTCTGTGCTGCAACCACAGAGCATATTCAGATAAAACCTTGGCTCTGATACCAGTTTGTTGGAAAAACGCGGACAAGCACAAAAGTATATATGGTAAAAGTAATGGAAATAAAATGGGAAAATAACGACACCAAGAATTTTACGTGGAAACCCTTCTGAATAAGGGAAAAAACCACGGGTCAAGAGGAGCAATTGATATTACTATAGTAAGAAATTTTATACTGTGTAGTCACGAATACAATACTCAAAGTGACTACTACACACTCAAAAGGAACAACACTCTTTTGGTTTCCGTCTTACTAAAATATCGCTCACACTCTATTTTTCTTCACAGACTATTTTCTTGTATAGTCTATGGAATACCTCACTTTGCTCTCAAAATGATTTTTTTCTCTAACTTGGTGGGTTCTACAAATGAGAAAGAATGCTCTATTTATAGAAGGATAAAACCATACCTATGTCACTAATGACATATGTAAACATAGCAAAGTCAAAAATGGTTGCAAATCTTACCAATTTGCCAACTATCAAATCTTTTCTTTTCAACTCCAATTACTATTCATTTTTAACAATTGTCTGTACCAATTGAATAGCTAAAGTTGACTAAAATAATGGGATGAATTCAACAATTTCTTGGGGTCTTAGATTGTGAGTAATGACTAGGGTGGCTAAAAAGGTAAATATGTATAAATACAATAATATTAGAAGCTAACTAAGGAAAGAAATAAAAAGAAAATACGAGCATGCAATAGAACGAGATTATCATTTATTAAGAATGTAAAGATCATCACATTATATGTCCTTTACAATTAACCTGATTCATTCCAAGGTCATGAAAAGAGATATAGCAATTAAGGTCTCTTGTATGTTCACTAACATAAATTAAATTAAAGGCTTATTTTGGGAGACTTAATACTAATGAAATGATGATAAATGAGGTTGGTTTAGTAGCTCCATATTCAACATTGGTACAAGTTGATTCATCAACTAAAATAATTGACGACCGTATTCTGTGTGGTTAAAATGTTAGAAGAAAGTATTAGGATTACCTGTTATGTGATTTGTGGTGCCTTAATCAGTCACCCAATTATTTGAAGAGACGTGCTATCCCGAATTCAGCAAAGGTTGTAACAGAAACAAATTCTTTAAGTGATTCTTGATACTAAGCAAATCTAACGTAAGTCTCTACAGAAACCCAAATTGTTTAACTGATGCTGACCTATGAGAAGAAACAATCTTACTATTATTCTTATCTGAAATTTTTCTTTTTCTTTTTCTACCTTGTTATCATTCATTTTCCAATTATCAACTCACAATATCAAAGAAAATTAACAGAGAAATTACTAAAATTCTCAAATATAAAGGTTTTAATAGGAGAAACTAAAGGTCTAAATTCAAATAGAGAAAACTAAATAACCTTAAATAGAGTACTTCAGACGGTTGGAATACCCAGCAATTCAAACAGATAACAAGAAACTTAAATATAAATAGCCAAAGGCTCCAACCACAGAACTAATCAAGCAGTATATAAAGAGGAAATTGAACTAGCAACAGGTGAGATAGAACAATGTTATTGCTTAAAACAGATCAAACAACATTAGAAAAAGAAAAACTCAAACTAAACAGTCACCTCAAAATAACCCGCAAAACCTGGATGTTGATGTTTAGTCTTCAAGATGGTCCAATGATTAAAAAAAAAACCACCATAACTTGATTGGAATATCAAGGCAATTCAAAATGAGTAAGCTATAAAAAATTGGTCCACACACGTGATTTGAGTTGGACAATCCCAGTGGCTTCGCCGGCATGTAAGATCCACTCGCATATCCTCCACTACCAAAATTTGTGAATGGAGAATCAGAGGGAGATTTTCTCCATAGGCAGGTGATGAGAACTAATTTTTTGAAGTCACACGAATAAAAAATAAGCTAGTTTCTAATTTTGACAACCACGATGAACCATCACTTCAAATCTCACAATTTATGCTAGGTTCTGATGATACTTGTATATTATTCAAAAGATAAATATGTATAGAATAAAGGAGAGGAATAATCACTACTGCTTAAACGTCACAGTGAGAACAAAACAATTAATTGGGATTATAATCAAGTGAGTAGGCATGGAGAAACAAATATTCACACAGACATATATTTATATCCCATAAGTAGTGGTAAACATACAACCATAGATTAAAATGAACTAAATTCACAATGAATTTTACGGCAAATTTATTTAAATATAAAGAAAAAAACGATGGACAAGTTTGATCAACATAAAAGACAAGGAGCACAAGGTGGTTAAAAGAATCGCAAAAGAGATAAACTGATAATATACCTTCTGTGTTGTTCATCTTGTATTCCAAACATACTTAAAACAAAACTTTGCACATCTTTGTAAGAAAACAAAGTTTAAGAACATTTTCACAACTAGAAAATTAAAACTAGTGGCGAAACTAGAATCAGAAACAGATTTAAAAAAAATATACGAAATATTTTTCTTAAAGAGGAATTGTTGTTATATGTGTCTAAAGAATCTTACTGATTCCAACAAACTTTACAGAAACACGAAGTTACCAAGTTTAATGAACCAGTGAAGAACAGAAGAATAGAAGAACTGAAATTAATTCAAAAATCTAAAATTTGTAAAACACGTATCAGAATTTGGAAATTTTTAATAGGAAAAAGATCAAGTCCACTGAATTCACAGTGTCCCCTTAAGGAAATTATTCCCCTCTAGTATCCGAGGTTTGATTTGGAATATGACCTCCCAGGGTAAAATGATCTCAACCACCAGAGTATAGATACCAAAAACTCCGGTGTCAAGCGAACCACACAACGGCAGTAAAGTACACTTAGAATACTAGATTTAGTAGTTGAAGAAGAAGTCAATTAATTCTATTTTAAAATGAGAGGAAATACCTCAATTTATAGAAGAGAAAGGGTGGTGCGAAAAGTTTCTTATTGTGCCTTACCGAAAAGGTCACAAACCTTTGGAAAAGTCACAATCTTTCAGAATGGTCGTCACCTTTCATAAAAGTCACAACTTTCCATTAAAGTCACAACTTTTCATAAAAATTGCAACTTTTCATAAAAGTCACCACTTTTCATCAAAGTCGCAACATTTCATAAAAGTCACAACTCTTCATAAAAGTTACAACTCTTCATTTTTCATTCACACCTTTTTTAAAATCCAACAATCCCCTGCATGAATGGGGAATGACTCGAAGACAAAGAAACGGACTAGTATGTGTACTTTACAAGCAAGAATTAATTGCATCTGGATAAGTAGGTTTCCCCTTGGACTTTCCGTAGTGAACATATGTCGGATATACTCGGTCAATCGGTAGATGCGATATGTTTGAACTATCGAACTTTGGTGTATACCTAGACAACCATATGTCACACAATTAACCCTTTACCATTTTATGGTTCTTACGGTTGTGTTCGTTTTAGCCATGAACACCTCCTAGTTTCATGAGTGTATAGAGAGATGGACTTTTGACAATCATCTTCTTTGAAGCGGCTTACACTTCACACTCACATAGGTGATTTCTAACCGTGTTATCGCGTAGATACACTATTTGGTCAACTCTGCCAAACTTAGAAAATCATTAAAACCATTAAGCTGTATTAACTCATTAACAAGCCTTAATGTTGTATCCTTGTCCCTGAGCATTGTCTTCATCATGAGAATGGATTGAGTTTATTGACAATGTCGAACCGTCATTCACATATTTGTTTTTCTCCTTGAATATAGCTCTTGGGATCTCCAGTCTGCTAGATAGAGTTACCGCCATGATGACTTGTCCTAAGCCGTAAATTTATTCTCTTAGATGATCTTTTAACTTTCTCTCTAGTTAGGCCTTTTTGTAAGTGGATCCGACACATTATCCTTTGACTTTACATAGTCAATTCTGATAATTCCACTAGAGAGTAGTTTTCTAACAGTATCATGTCTATGTCGTATATGACGAGACTTTCCGTTATACGTCATGCTCCATGCCCTACCTATTGCATCTTGACTGTGAAAATGTATGCATACTAATGCCAATGGTTTGGGCCAAAATAGAATATCTATCGAGAAATTCCGGAGTCTTTTAACTTATTCACCGACCTTATCTAGAACACCTAGCTCAAAGATCATTGTAGAGCTAGCGATACATGTCTCTTTTGAAATATTTCTAAGAGACTGCTCCTCTAACAATAGTAAATACATATCCACTCGTGAATTTTACTTCATTCTTCTGATGATTCAATTTGCATCACTATATCTTTCAATATTGTTGGATATTGTTATAATGCAAGACATAGTTTTAAGTATTATTTTAAATACTCCAAAACTCTATTTATTGTCATCTTATGAATTTATTTGGGATCAATTCTGAACGGACTCAGTTTAAAATAGCAAATGCTATATCTGGTCGCACACACTATATGATATACATCATGCTTCCCAAAAATCTTGCACAACCAATTGTGAGTCACTTTTGTTTTCACTCTTTTGAAATGCAAAGCTCACATTTATTGGACACTTGACAATATTGACATTCAAATATTTGAACTAGTTAAGTACCTTTTCAATGCAATGAGACCGTGAAAATGCTAAACATTATGGAGTTCTACGAATTCTTATATCTAAGATCGCATTAGCAACTCCAATAATTTTCATTCCACTTGTTTTATAGCATACGTTTAGTAGCATTTATGTCATTAGTGTCTCTATTGATGATCAACATATCACCAATATACAAACAAACAGTGACCTTATGATTTTAATGTGAACACATTTATCACTTCCATCATTCTTCAATCCATTTGCCAACATGGTTTGATTGAATTATGTCATTGTTTTGGTGCTTCCATAATGTGACTTAACAAGTTCACATACTTTCTTTTATTTACCAGGTACCACAAAACCCTCGGGTTGTTCCATGTAATTTCTTCCTCTAATTCTACATTTAAGAAAGTTCTTTTCACATTCATTTGATGAATTTGGAGGTCATATACTACAGTAATATTTTTTGCATCCGAATGGATGTAATTCTAATTACTAACGAGTATATATATCGACAAGAGCAAAATCTTTTTTTTAAAGCCTTTGACACAAAGTCTTGCTTTATATTTTTCAATAGTTCTATCAACTATTATTTTTCCTTCTAAAGATTCATTTTGAACCCAAAGGTTTATTTCTTTGAAGAAGATCAATTAACTTTCTATATTATTTATTGACACCATCTTTCCAAAGGATGAGTCTACAGAAGACAGAGAAAATGTTACAAAATCATATTCGAAGGAAGTAAATGTCCTTTAACATTTTACTAAGCCTCTGAATCTCTTTATTATGTACATTATCCTTTTCATTTTCTAGGCATTTTAGACCGTTCTCTAGACTACTCAAGTCTAATTTTACAGTCCACAGTCATAGGATCTTGGACTTTGACTAGATACCCCCACACTTTGAAATATTTCAAGTTGTATTTCCTTTCTTTCCATTTCTCATATGGAAAAAATCATATTCTGATCAAACAAGATCGCTTTCTTTCTAAAAGGACAAAATTTTTATTGATCCCTTTTGCAGTAAGGATAGTTCCTCCACACAAGTTTTGTGTAAAATCGAACTTATAAATTATGCATTCATAATTTCTTTCAACGTTCGGTTTTTCATTAGATTGAGGTGAATATGGCAGTAGTTTGATATTTCACTTTCCAAACATATTTCTGCACAATGAGATTTATACTCTCCATTCTTATCACTTCTTATATAATTTTTTTTCACATTGATTTTCAACTTCGATATTACATTGTCTAGACATTTCTATTGCTTCATCCTTACCATTTAGCAAATAGACATAGTCATTTCTAATGCAATTCTCAATAAAAGTAACAAATACTTAGAATTCCTTTCAACAGATTTATAAGAATGCTCAACATACTTAGATTCCACAAAAACTTGACATTTTTATTTATTGCACTCAAAGTTAAGCAAAACTTCTAAGTTGATCAGTTTTTCTTACAAGGTTTTGTAATTGACATGCCCCAAGTGTTCATGTCACAAACATTGACTCAAGCAAGTAAGAACAAATAAAAACATTGAGTTTGAAAATCTCTTCGCGAGGTAGCCTTTTCCTCACTAATATTTTGTTCCTATTTCTTACAATTTTGTGTGATATAAACATTGTTTAGATTGTCAAATATCCTTTTCAGAAGGACATTTTCCATAACTTTCAATATGATTGTTAAAGAACTACCTATGAACAAAGTTTCATTGGGTTCAATAAAGACAATATAGTCCAACTGTTATTTTTACAAAAAACATAACAAATGACTATTCACCAATATTCATTGTCTATGCAAATACTTTTATTATAATAGACATATCTTTTCATGAAAAATCACAACATTTTAAGTAATTTTTTTCCATAAAAGAACACAATTATTTTGAACAAGTATATATATAATTTGGATGTTTCATACTAGTCACACTATATACTAGTAATAGAGAAACTCAACAACCACAATATCAAATATACTCCAAGAATTTTGTGGGTATAACATAATACAAAAGTATCATTAAATTTCATATCTTTTGCTCCAAAGTTAAATTAGACACCAAGTCTAATCATAAGCAAATAACCCCCACATTTCAAATGTGATCTCAAAAATATTTTTCAAGTATTTGAAAATAGTTTTTCCACATATTTTAATGTTGGAAACATTATTTTACGAAAGAATTATAGTGCTGCAATTCTCTTTGGCAATGTTTACACAATGTCAAAGTTCATTCCATAGAAATACAAAATCACAAATTCTAATTCACTGGTATTTTTTCTCTATCATAAATAGACATACCACTTAGTATTTTAAATACTAACAATAAGGACAAAAAGAAATTGTACAATTTATTTCTATATTACATTGAAGTTTATAGAAAATCAAAAGTACAACATTGACTTATTATATGAAGTTTTTATATTCTTCAAACCAATTGCATAGTCCAATTTATCCAGAGTATAAAACTACAAAAGTTTTTAGTCTACAAAAATCAGACACATTAACATTTCTCATGGAGTACAAAACTACAAAAGTTTTTTTCCCCTCCAAACAGAATAACACATATTCTTTATCACATAGAAATGTTTTTCTTATCAAATAGTCTTCCAACTATAACATTTTGACATACTATTTTATCAAATAAAAAATATGCATCTCTTATTTTTGCAAACTAAAGAATTTTAAAAGCAACAATATTTGCGAAGTAAAATTCATATTACAACATATGGTTTGCAGATCTTTTTCCAAAGATACACATAATAAAAAAAAATTAAAAACCAAAGATGATAACTCTTAGAAACTATTTTCCTCATTAGATAATTTAATAATAAAGTTACCTCGTAATCTTTAAATGGAATACCGTAAAAATTTTCTGTTTACATTCTCATTTCGACGTTGCTAAACAAAGCAACGAATTATGAAGAAGTAATGCATTTATCTTCTACTTTCATAATCAGATTCTCTCAATCAGTAGAATACAAAAATACTAACAGTATAATAATTTCCTTAAGATTGTTGTTCATCTTGTATTCCGTACATACTTAGAACAAAACTTTGCACATCTTTGTAAGAAAACAAAGTTTAAGAACATTTTCACAACTAGAAAATTAAAACTAGTAGCGAAACTAGAATCAGAAACAAATTTAAAAAAAATATACGGAATATTTTTCTTAAAGAGGAATTGTTGTTATATGTGTCTAAAGAATCTTACTGATTCCAACAAACTTTGCAGAAACACGAAGTTACCAAGTTTAATGAACAAGTGAAGAATAGAAGAATAGAAGAACTGAAATTAATTCACAAATCTAAAATTTGTAAAACACGTATCAGAATTTGAAAATTTTTAATAGGAAAAAGATCAAGTCCACTGAATTCACAGTGTCCCCTTAAGAAAATTATTCCCCTCTAGTATCCGAGGTTTGATTTGGAATATGACCTCGCAGGGTAAAATGATCTCAATCACCAGAGTATAGATACCAAAAACTCCGGTGTCAGCGAACCACACAACGGCAGTAAAGTACTTAGAATACTAGATTTAGTAGTTGAAGAAGAAGTCAATGAATTCTATTTTAAAATGAGAGGAAATCCCTCAATTTATAGAAGAGAAAGGGTGGTGCGAAAAGGTTCTTATTGTGCCTTACCGGAAAGGTCACAAACCTTTGGAAAAGTCACAATTTTTCAGAATGGTCGTCACCTTTCATAAAAGTCACAACTTTCCATAAAAGTCACAACTTTTCATAAAAATTGCAACTTTTCATAAAAGTCACCACTTTTCATCAAAGTCGCAACATTTCATAAAAGTCACAACTCTTCATAAAAGTCGCAACTCTTCATTTTCCATGCACACTTTTTTTAAAATCCAACATTCTTGACATAAGTAAGATAGGAAAATAAGGAGGGAGAACATAACCTCTTGTAACTCACTTCATTATTTGGTAAAATGACTCAAAGCCAAGTTATCAATATTTCACAGTCGGCAAACAAATGAGGACGGGGATAGGAGAAAAGTTACAATGGTAATAACTAGAACTCAACCTAAGCAAGTATGAAATGATCCAAAATGCTCAACAAAGATTATAATTAAACAAAACTTATATGAGAAAAGGAAAGCAGGATGAAATTTAGCCACCAAATCGAGTTACCAATATTTGGGGCGGGGGGCTGGGATACCAAACAAACAGTGAATTAAACGACAAACTGTAAGACAGGAACAGAAGACATAATAATTTGACCACTTTCCGTGTTAACATTAAATTAAAGTATGCCACTTATATTAACAAACAATATTGCAAACAAACCAATGCAAGGAAATATGGATCTCAATAGCATTTTAGTCATGAAAGATAAGGAAATTGATAAATCAAGATGTAAGAAAACAATCGGAATAAATGAGTTTATAATGTTTAAGACCTATACTACCTACAATCAAATATCCCTGTAGTCTGAAACATAAGCAAATCAGCGGAACAAAATATGTTTTGAGCACATACGAGATAAGAACGAGAGGCGCTTAGTTGCAAAAATAGCAGCTACATTCTTAAACTTAAAATAAAGGCACCTTCAAACTGACAAAGAGAACCTAAATTTTGGAATTCTGACCCCCAAATTCTCCCAAGGAACAAGTATAGTTATATGTTCCTTTGAAGATTACAACTGTTACATTTTGTGAAGCAAATAAAATAATAACACAATATTTTATCGCGGAAAACCCCAACTCATAAGGGTAAACACCAGAACCTACACCTCTGTAGAATTTAACTCCACTTTATTAAACTTCAAGTCTCAACACAAGATTACAAGCCTATGTAACCTAAGGAATTATAAACTTTAATTCCTAGAGGACTTATAAACTCTAATTCCTAGATAAGAAATTATAAACTCTAATTCCTAGCTACCCCAAGACAAAAAAACCCCACGTTTAAGTCGTCTATTATCTGTCAAGTTTCTCAAACTTGTTAGACGAATCCTACACACACACTCGACTGTAATCAAAATTTTTAATTACAATCTTACAATTTTTTCCTCACAAATTGGCAACACTCTCAAGAAACTCTCAAAACTCTCTCAAACCTCTTGATCGTGTTTTGATCTTCTCTCTCTATAAGTGCCAATTTTTCTCAAGTGAAACTATCGCCCTCTTTATAGATTTGGACTTGAATCCAAAACTTATTTCAACTAGAAATCCTACTGCATGTAGGACTCCTCTTTTGTGTGGAACTCCTAGTTCAACTCGAAGTTGTCTTGGATGCATCTTCAACTCCTTGTCTGAATCATCTTTGCCTCTACAAAACCTTGTTAAGTTCAACTTGGATTCTTTATCACTGCCCAATAAATCTTACGCTTCTTTCCTCTATATCGTAAGTTTTCCTTAAACAAGTAAGAAGTAGTTTTCCTTCTTTCATCTTTATTTCCTACTTCTCTTAGATATCCTATTTGATTAAGAAAACTACCTTACCTGCGAACACCTTTATAAAAGGAAACTTTCGGTACTGGTTGCTCGTCGAAAAAGCAATACTTCCATAGCTTTTTAACTTTTAATTCGCGTGATTAACATTCTCCTTATCCAAGTCAGATTCAGTCTGAAAGGAACACGTCGCGCAACCTGGTTCTTTCATCTATTCCTCTATTTGTCAATTATCAAAATATTTCTCGTTCTAACAAATTCCCCCTTTTTGATAATGAAAAATTTTATTTGCTTGCGTTAAATATGTAAGTACACACATCATATGCATGCTGCCAGGGTTTTTTCTTTTCTATCTTCCTATAGGCCTTGTCAAACTCAAATCATATTTGCTAAACTTGTTTCACGATGCAATCTTTGTGACTCTTCAAAATATACATATTCATGTGTACCTATCAAATTTCACCTTTTTGATGATGACAAACCATTGCTTCTTCTGTGAATTGATCAATCTGTGATATTTCAGTTATTAAAACTCAACACACAAAGCAAACACATTAGAGGATCAAGTTAGACCAATTAGTTATAACTATTACACAAGCATGCAATTCCCCCTTTTGACAGCATAAAACTCTGTTAAGGCATACACCATAACAAGAGAAACAAATTCGATACTCATGGACACTAGGGCTATCACCTACACAAACACTTAAAAATCAAGAACTCAGTTAGCTGTAGCAAAACATTTGCACAACATAGGAGATAGACGTGAACCAGAAATTCAAACCCAACATTAGCATTAATTAGGAAGTATATACATCACAAATGTAATCCAAACTAAAGATAGAATCAAGCACGTGTGATGAGAAAAAAAATTGTGAAGTCAAAGGCTAGAGTGACTAGGTAATATCAAAAGATCGGGCATGAGAGGATCAATAGAAGTCATTTTTCCGTAGAAAAAAAATTATCTTTTGGATTAACTAAATTTACAGTCTTCTCAATTTCAAAGGTAGTCTTCGTCTATGCAAGCTCAATTTTTTTTTAAATATACTTGTTCAATCAATTGTATACCTTCTACAGAACCAATATGTCACGATCCAAAAGTACCCCTAGAAGTTAGGAGGAACTCTCGTATCATGGCCGGGCGTACTTGACCCTTTGGGGTCCTGTACAAGCCCTTCAACTAGCATTCATTACATAGGACATGAAAAGTAGTGCGATATTAAAACTTTTCACGCATAATTTAATAAAAAGGAAATCTTTCATAAATACTTAATAAATCTTATCGCCACAAGCCAAACTGAAGACACGACATACAATATCTTAGGAACACGACCCTTTACATTGAAATCAAATACATAATAAGTCTTTTAATAAAACTAAGAAAAGGACTATGCCCTCGAATATATGAGGACATACTTTGCCTTGAGAGAAACTTTCCCAAGCTCTTCCTTCTAGACTTCAAACCTTCAAAAACTTCCAACCTATACTTATATAGTATAGGAAAGTATGGGGTTAGTACAAAACAATGTACCCAGTATGGCATATGTAAAAACATGTAAAAAGGGACATTTTAGTAAAATAGCTTTTCATGCAACTTAAATAAAACATTCATGAATACAAAGGCAAAACATCATACTAACCATTATTTACAACTAAGATAAGAATTCCCATAATTTTAAGCCAACAGGAAACATTTACTAAACACTTGTAAATTCTTACACTAAACCAACTTGACCTTTGCAGTGAACTCTTTAAGCATTTACAGTAAATACATTTTAACATTGACAATGAATCATTTAAAGCATTCACAATAAATTTAACTTGAGTAATTACAATGAACTATCCTATACTAAATGAGTGAACTTCCAAGGCCAAGTGAAAGAGAAAGTGAACTCAATTTCCTTAAGAGTTTCCCTACCTCGGAATTATCCTAAGACCCACTAAGGTAAGATATGAAGGAAGTATGCATATGCCTCCTTCAATACACAACAAAGCAACCCTCAAGACTACCCCTTTCAACTTACTCAACTCGGGAGAAACAAGCCCCTCAATCAATGGCAAGACATTAAAAGACACTCAATAAACCACCAAAGTCTTCCCTTTCGGAATGCCTACTTAGTGCAATGAGTAGATAGCGTCCCACACCACCACCAACCCTAAGTAGTACATTCTTTTAGAAGGTTTGGCACCAAGCCTTCCCTTTTGGACGGTCCTACCTAGTGCAATTAGTAGATAACGTCTGATTCCACCACCTACCCTAAGTAGTACGTTCTTTTAGAAGACTTAGTTCAATCAATTTTTTGTGGGGGATTAGCTTAACCAACATAGACCATGAGAGATAGACATGGAATCCCAATATTAACCCCCCTATCGGATGAGGGATCCTCAGTTTCCTAGAGTAAGGTCATGCTTCTTAGCTTTTACATGGCTTTCCCAGTAGCTACACCTATGTGAACACATAGTTAAGGGATAAGGAGATTGCTACTAAGTAACTCATTCTCTACTAACGAGGAGTACTCATCTCAAGAGGTAATTTGGAAATACAACATCTCAGCTCACGAAGTGTAATCCACCTCTCCTTCATATCCTCTCGGTGCTAGGCATAACTCCCCACGAATTTCTAAACATTCAAACCTATAGGTTAAGGATAACTAGTGAACACCACATCTCAACTCACGAAAGACATTCATTCTCCAACCTATCTTAGAAAGCTCATTAGGAATAACGGGGTTGCTACTAGACACATCATCTCAACTCATGAAGAGTGTCCACCCCAATACTCTTTTTCTCTTCAACTTAGCATCATACATTCTTTTAAGTGTAAGTGTGTGTGTACATGTGAACAGTGTGTGTGTACATGTGAACACACCTTGGACATAAACATCATTTCATACTTATTAACTTCTATACATCCTTTATACCTTCATTCATCAATTCACATACCTTACATGCTTCACATACTCAATATGCTTCACTTCGACATTACAAGCCAAACATGTTATTCAACTTCACAAAACACAAGACAAGACTCATCTTCAATATTAATCCATTTCATCTATTCGAACTTAAAAACCACATTCACAAATACATACTAAATAACATCAAATTCATCAAGTAACCACCGCCACCAAGAAGGTGGACCATACCACTCAAAAGCAATTATAATGAAAACTATGCATTGTACGTAACTTTCCATTTAACCAAGCCATAATAACCTATAAGAATGTTATCAACATTTCATAAAAATAAGACTCTTAGTGCGGTAGCTAAATCAACATATTAACACAAGAAAACCAAAGTTCATACCGTACCCAAACATGCTCATATAACCCATTTCCCAAGCTAAAAGTTGAAATATGCATAAATATGAGTTCATTATGTTTTTAACATGAAAATTATCAATTCATACAAGAATAAACTCATTTAAAAAATTAGAAAACTTTTACAAGAAGACCCATACTTAAAATCAAAGATAGAAGAATTTTGAGTTTGAAAATCTTTTTTGAAATCTTTTGGAAATGACTCCTTGAATGTAAGTGGGTTCAAGGATGGATACCATACCTCAAAGATAAAGAAACCCACTAATTTTTGTGAAGACACACGTCCAAATCATCCCTTCTTTCCCTCCTTGAGTCTTAGCTTCAATGGTGACTTTGGGATAGTTTTCTCTAGAGAGGGAGTTCGAATATTTGAAGTGAGGGGTCTTGTCTAGGTCTAGGATTTAAAACAATTTAATATAACCTAAAACACTAAAATTATTCACCTAGAGTCTGAAAAGACTTGGGGTGTATTTACATAAAACACCCCAAGTTAGCAGCAACTTCATAGACTTGGCAGGCCCTCACAGACGAGACCTTCACGAACGGATCATCTATGCATCAACGGACCGTTGGTAGGGTCTCGTGGTTTGGGACTTAGCTCCAAATGAAGCCTGGCCACCATGAACTTCTGGTCCAATCGACGCCCTAGGTTGACAAACTATTGGTGGACCAACGGACCGTCTTTAGGATCGTCGACGACCGCTGATTTTTGGTAGTTTAACCCAAGTTTTGGGCCCTTCATCTAGGGCCCCTTGTGGGTCCTAGGTGGGGTCGTTCCCAGATGTTACACCCCTAAATAATCCGTCTTGGTCTTAAGAAAATCCCACATTAGTTTCAAGAAAAACGAATATGTAAAACTCATCCAAACACATTAACACGCAAAATTACATTCTAAGGCACACCTTCCGAACGTCATGGACGTTCTTGGTCGATTGAACTCCAAACTTAACCAAACTTCACACATTTCCTAAGAACACTAAATTAACTCATTTAACCTAAATTCAACTCAAGAAACCATTACGAGTCTCTAGTTCACCTTAGTTCGTTTTGTGGCGTTACATTCTCCCCCACTTGGAATAACATTTGTCCTTGAATGACACTTAAACTTTAAGAACAACAAGGACTCACTTAGCATCACATGACACACTTAAATAATGATCAAAACACTCAAAAATCAAGTCATCAACTAACAAAGAGCATCCTTTCATACTTCCAAACACTTAGCAACACAAACTCTTTTATCAAAACTTCAAGAAGTCAAAATTCACTCTTAGTCTTCTTTCATACACAATACTTTTACACACATTGAAACTTCAATTCAAGACAACACAATTTTTCTCAAAAATCAAAATTCTTATAGTGAAGTTCACTGTGTTCACTGCCAACCCTACCAAAATTTTCAAAAATTCATTCCGTAAGCAATTCATCAAGATTGATCATATTAACTATAAAAACACATAAACTGACTTCATAACATAAAAGCAACAATAACAAAGAGTTAATACTTACCAAAACCATCAAATCCGGATTAATTATCCTTCCTAGCCCCCATCCCATAGGAAGGGTTGTTCTTGGGAGCATTAGGATCTAGGGAAGCTTGATTGACATATTTTCCCCTTGATTTGAAGTTTGGGATGTCCCTCATCTTGTGGACCTTATTACCACATGCAAAACAACCATCCCTACTGGCAAGAAACGTACCCCCTTGTTGCTTCCCACAAGTAGGGCACCTAACCCTTCCATAAGTGTGGCCACCACCTTGATAATGTTGGTTTGGAGACCTATCCTTGTTTCCCATGGAAGAATCTTAGTGATAGAACCTCTTTTTAGGATTTTAGTGACTAGAATCATTCGACATAGGCCACTTACCCTCTTGCCTTATCTCCTAATTTTGGACTCCTCAATTTGTTGTGCATACACCATGAGCTTAGATATATCAATGTCATTAAGAAGCATTGTCGTACGACACTCTTTATCCACCAAGCTAGACACACCCATCACAAACCTGTTCATCCTAGACCTAGAGTTGGCAACCATGGTTGGGGCATACTTAGAGAGTTAAGTGAATTTGAGAGAGTACTCTTGCACACTCATTCCACCTTGACGAAGATTCTTGAATTCAACCCTCTTCTTCTCCCTCTACTCTAGGGGAAAGAACCTATCTAGAAAATACTCTTTGAATTCTTCCCAATCAACCGACCATCTTTCTAGGGGTATCTCACTCCTTCATTGCTCAAACCAAACTGAGCCACATCCTTGAGTTGGTAAGCGGCTAACTCCGCTTTCTCCCTAGGGGTCACATCCATAGCATCTACTACATTGAAAACCTTATCTATGAAACCTTGTGCATCTTCATCCACCTTAGTGCCATGGAAAGTGGAAGGGTTCATCCTCATGAAATCCGGAATTCTTGAAGTGGGAGTACTAGCATTAGGCTAGGGCTTATATCCTTGATTAGCTTGGCCATTTAAGTGATTATTGACGACATGAGCTTGAGCCGTCATGAGTTGGGTTATGTTCAATATGGCAGCCCTAAAATCCGCATGAGTCATATCTCCTTCAACAAAAATAGCTTGAGGCATAGGAGGCTCCGGAGGCACTTGAGGTTCTTGAAGGGGAACCTCCCATTCTCTTCCTCTAGACCAACAATAGGAACTTGGTCAACACAGGGAGGGATCCTCTCATTAGCTACACCTCTCTCATCTCTTCAAGCGGTTCATCACCTTGTATTTATGCCCTATAAACACAAAGAGAAGAGGTTAAGAGAATACACCTTATATGACTCAACTATAAGGTACGACATTAGAATAGAGAATAAAGTGAAATTTCTATCATCCTATAGCCTCTTGTCTATGGTTGTGTCGCGACTCACACCAATGATCAAGATACTACTAGATGTGGCTTGTGAGACTTTTAGAACCTAAACTATTTCACATAACCTTAGGCTCTGATACCAAGTTTGTCACGACCCGAAAGTACCCCCCTAGAAGTTAGGAAGAACCCTCATTTCTTGGCCGGGCATACTTGACCCTTTAGGGTCTTGTACAAGCCCTTCAACTAGCATTCATTACATAAGACATGAAAAGTAGTGCGGAATTAAAATTTTTCATGAATAATTTAATATAAAGAAATCTTTCATAAATACTTAAGAAATCTTATCTTCACAAGCTAAACTTAAGACACGACATATGATATCTTAGGGACACTACCCTTTACATGGAAATCAAATACATAATAAGTCTTTTAATAAAACTAAGAAAAGGACTATGCCCTCAAATATATGAGAACATACTTTGCCTTGAGAGACACTTTCCCAAGCTTTTCCTTCTAGCCTTCAAACCTTCGAAAGCGTCCAACCTATATTTATATAGTATAGAAAAGTATGGGGGTAGTACAAAATAATGCACTATGTATGGCATATGCAAAAACATGTAAAAATGGACATTTTCGTAAAACAGCTTTTGATGCAATTTAAATAAAACATTCATGAATACAAAGGCAAAACATCATAAACCATTATTTACAACTTAGATAAGAATTCCCACAATTTCAAGCCAATAAGAAACATTTACTGTAAACTTCTAAAACCTTATCATAAACCAACTTGACCTTTACAGTGAACTCCTTAGCATTTATAGTAAATACATTTGAACATTGACAATGAATCATTTAAAGCATTCACAATAAATTCAACTTGAGCAATAACATTGAACTGTCCTATAATAAATGAGTGAACTTCCATAGCCAAGCGAAAGAGAATGTGAACTCATTTTCCTTAAGAGTTTCCCTACCTTTGAATTATCCTAAGACTCACTAAGGTAAGATATGAAGAAAGAATTCATATGCCTCCTTCAATACACACCAAAGCTATCCTTAAGGATACCCCTTTTGTCTCACTCAAATCAGGAGAAACAAGCTCCTCAATCAGTAGGAAGACATTAAAAGACACCCAACAAACCACCAAAGTCTTCCCTTCCGGAATGACTACTTAGTGCAATGAGCAGATAGAGTCCCATACCACCACCTACCCTAAGTTACTCATTATTTTAGAAGGTATGACACCAAGTATTACCTTTCAGAAGGTCCTTGTAACAACCCTAAAAATTGATATGCTAAGTAGTGCTTAATGTGTCTAGAATGCCAACGATTAGACCGGGTTCACACTGATTGATGCGCGTAGAACCAGACCTCCGAACCCTTGATCCATCCAATACAACTAAATAGGGGATTTATTTGAGCTAGGAAAGGTTGGGTATAACCATATAGGGATCTCGAATACGAAGATTTACTTGAAGGAGTCTTTAACAGTCTTAAAAAGGGAAAATCTTAGGTTTGGAGGCTTTAGGGGTAAAATGGTCTTTTTCCAGGATAAGGGTAGTATCATAATTACGCTAAATATATAATTAATTATTAAATTAATAATATGGAGGGGCATTTTGGGGAGAGAGGGCCAAAATTGGGCTATTGAAGTGAAGTCTTGCTCCACCGGTGTTCGAACTTAGGTGGAAGCAATGAATTAAATTGTTTTTAATTTAAGTTGGTAAATTGATGTAATTAATTTATATTTATTATTTATTATCTGATTTAAAATAAATTTAAATTATATTTTTAATAATTAAATAAAAACTTTATTTGACTAAATCCTAAACTAGACTCCTAATCCTTAGAAAACTCTTCTTTCCCACGCTCATCTCTCTCTCACGTCTCTATCACTCTCACTCACGATTCTCTCTCCCAAATAACTTCAAAAAACAGCAGGTAAACCAAATTTCTTCACACTTGAATAAATCACAATGAAAATATAAGAAAACAAACGAAATTAATCATGTAGGCAAAGAGAAGTTTGTCCATCGATTTGATGTTGACTTTGAGGGGATTTGGATGTGATTTTTGGAGAAGATTTTGGGAAGAAAGTCGAGGTTTGAACGTCATAAAAGGTATGAGTTTTCTTACTCTTGGTCCCTTCCCCAAGAGACCCTTAAGGCTCAGATGAATCTACTCGAAAACTAGGGTTGTTCCCGTTCTTGTCGAACTCCTTGTCCCTAGTATCCCTTTGATCTCAATGTGAAATAGGTTTGAGATCTTGTTGTTGGTATGTGTGCTGGTAGTTTAAGTATGAAGTATGATATTCGTGATAATGTGTTCTTGATTATGTGTTTGAAATTATAAGCTTGTTAAGTTATGTCAACCGAAAGTATGTGAAAAATGATATGTTTTTATGGTTGAATTTTATGTGCGAATGTTTGTGTAAATCATGAGGTGTAAAAGTGGTGTAATGTTGCTGGATGAAATTGTAATTCTTGGCTAAATATAATCATAAAAATATTACACTTAATTATGCACCAAATGATCCACGTAATGCCTTAAGAATTAACGTATGAATGATGATAAAAAGAAGCTGAAAATAGTGAACAAATTTCCAGCATTTGGTAGGTTGGGTTTGGCCAAAAAAAAAAGGTCCAAAATGCAATGAAAAATGAAAGTAAAATAAGTGAGATCACTAAGGATTGAACCCAAGACATCATTACATTAAATCTACAAAAAAAAAAAACAACAAAAAATTAAGACCAAAATGGATTGGAAGAGACTAAATTTCCAGCCTGCTGGAAATTGTATTCTCGACAAACTTTTAAAAAAATGAGCTTCTTTTAATATTTTTTAAATGTGAGGTCATTGGGGATTGAACCCATGATATCACTAAATGAAAATTTCATAAGAAAAATGCAAGGAAAAATAGATGTGGTGAGTGGGGATTGAACCCACAACCCCTTGGATGGGTGAGAGAGTTAGGAGAAAATAAAGGAGAAAATAAATGTGGAGAGTGATGATTGAACCCATAACCTCTTGGATAGGTGAGAAAGTTAAAAGATAAATTAAAAGAAAAATAATGATCTTGTGGGGGATTGAACCCACAACCGACTTAAACGAAAAAAGAGAAGAAATATTATAGGGTTGATGGCGATCGAACTAAGGCACACATACCGAACGTCATGGACGTTCTTGGTCGATTGAACTCCAAACTTAACCAAAATACACACACTGCCTAAGAACACTAAAGTAACTCATTTTAAACTAAATTCAACTCAAGAAACCATCACGAGGCTCTAGTTAACCTTAGTTCATTTTGGGGCGTTATACAATAGTTCACTTATCTTTAATTTTAATAGAGTCAGTAAGAAGAATAATTTTTCTTGAACATCATTTGTAGAGGAACACGTTCTCTCAATCTGTTCCCTGGGCATGGTACTAGATCAGATGCATCACTAGTTTATATGATTTCCAATAGAAGAACTAGGTTCAACAGATGGGTCTTCCATCGATTCCCATTACTAGAGGCACCCTAGTTGAGCCTAAAAATTAAACTTTTTTCAAGTGTAGGGTCCCCAAAATATTCCCTCTCACAAGTTACATTCTCCAAAACTTCCTCAGTAATTTTAGACACACCCAATGCAGATTTCCCCTAAGATCCAACACGATCTACTTTCTATACCACACCTTCTATTTTATAAGGCACCAAAGTAAAGATGTCATCCACTAAAGTCATCTCAACCATAGACCATCACACAAGATAAGGCTTTAAAAAGTCTTTTTAAGAAGATATTTGTTTAGTAGTATTGATGGCATGAATATATCTTTTGCGACAAGTAGAAGGGAGATATTTCAGTGCATTTATTTTATATTTATTTATGAATAATTGTAGTGCACATACCTTAGATCTCTGGATTATGCTCAATTTTACCAAGTCTCTCTCCCGTGACAAATGAAAATACAATATTATAGTGCATAAGTAGCATGACTTGAAAAGTGGTGTAGATACATACAACTTATTGTACAAAACTGAGCACAAAATTTAAGATTAGAGGGCAGTATGCACAATGGTCATTAGACATTAAGGTATACTCATGTGATCTTAATCATCCCCAAGTTCCAACACTTTCCTTTAAAAATCTTTCTTTGGTCTTGCATACTTTTTCACCTTCTTTGATTTGACCAAAAAGAATTTTCACCACAAAAATTATGATTCAATCCTTTTGTTCGACAAGTGAGAGGAATTTATAGTTTCAATCATGTGTCTCAAGCAACAACTGTTCAATTAGGATGTTGCTATCTTCCTCTCACTTTTTCTGCAAATTCAAAGGTTAGATTTAGGAACCCACACTAGATTGGGTCCTTGGTATTGATAAAAAGGATGAATTAGATCACTTAACCCACATATTGGTAAAACATTTCTATGTTTTTTGCTTTTGGCCCAACCTGTTCCTTTGACGTAATTCCTTTCTTTTAACATAGTTGGTTTTTCTATTTGAGGCAGTCTTGAAGTTTTTATTCATGTGAGTTGTAACTGTTTGGTAGGTACCCCTTGAGTGACCATTATTACCCCAATGTGTGCATAGATAAGAGGTTTTCTAAGGGACTTATAAAAACCTATTCCACATTTAGTTTTATGTGTTCTATTAATGAGTTGAGTCAGAATCATTGAAGATTGAGTCCATTTATTTCCCCTCTCAGGCTTATACTTAGTTCTAGCTAGGTCAAGATTTATTCTTCTAGATTTTTACTATTCAGAAGATAGATCAAATTTTTAACCTCATTAGATCTTGTTCACATTTGATTTGGTCAACACTATTTTTTTCTTTCTCATTCCCATTTTCACTTTGTTTTAAAATTTAAGATTTGAGAGTCAAAGTGCAGGAATAAAGGTGTTGCACCTATTATTTAGGAGTTGATTTTCTTTTTCGAGATCATAATTAACCTTTTAAAGATCAATATATTCTAATTTTAAACTGGTCAAGGAATTCAATAACTAATCTCTATTTTCATTCCACTGTTGAAGATCATCAATGGGAGTTAGAATAAAGGAAGATAACTTTTTCTTTGAAAAACCTTTTAGTTTATCTTTAAGGTCAAAAAGATTTACCTCCCTTTTCTCAATGTCTGATTTAGATTCTGGTTCAGATTCCTCCATGGACATCAAAGCAATATCTTCTGTATCATCTTCAATTGAGTTGTCTGAACATGTTCCCAAATCAATAGCAATGTTAGATTCTTTTTCTTTGCTCGGGGAGGTTTCTTCATGCGCATTGACCAATGTGTCCCAAATTTGTTTTGTTTTAGTACAACCAAAGATACGATTAAACTCATCTCTTCCAAGTCCACTTACAACGATCTACTTAGCTTTAACATTCTTTGCGAGCATTCTATAATCAACTTCTCCATATTGTGCCTTGGGCTTTGAAATGACTTTCCCCTCATCAACCTTCATCATAGGAATAAGGGGACCATTAATAACTTTCATCCATAATTCATAGTCTTGGGCTTGTAGAAAATCCTTTATTCTCTCCTTCCACCATGCATAGTAATGCCCATTGAATAGTGGTGGTCTGTTGATGTGTTGACCTTCACACTGTCCGAGGGGAGGTAAAGAATTCATAATGATCTTATCTTGAGTTATTAGACTCTTAAAAGATAACCTGCTCTGATACCAATTGTTGGAATTCTGACCCCCAAATTCACCTAAGGAACAAGTATATTTTATATGTTCCTTTGCAGATTACAATAGTTCCGTTTTGTCAAGCAAATAAAATAATAACATAATATTTTATCGCAGAAAACCTTAACTCATACGGGTAAAAACTAAGACCTACACCTCTGTATATAATTTAACTTTACTTTATTTAACTCCAAGTCTCAACACAAGATTACAAACCTATGTAATATAAGGAATTATAAACTCTAATTCCTAGAGGAATTATTAACTCTAATCCCAGCTCATAAATTATAAGCTCTAATTCCTAGCTACCCAAGACAAAAATCCCCAAGGTTTAAGTCTTCTACCATCTGTCAAATTTCTCAAACTTGTTAGACGAATCCTACACACGCTCGATTGTAATCAAAACTCTTAATTACAATCTTACAATTTTTTCCTCACTAATTGGCAACACTACCAAGTAACTCTCAAAACTCTCTCAAACCTCTTGATCGTGTTTTGATCTTCTCTCTCTGTAAGTGCGCAATTTTTCTCAAGCAAAACTATCGCATTATTTATATAGATTTGGACTTGAATCAGAAACCTATTTCAACTAGAAATCCTACTTCATGTAGGACTCCTCTATTGTATGGAACTCCTAGTTCAACTCGAACTTGTCTTCGCAGCATCTTCAACTCCTTGTGTAAGTCAACTTTGACTCTACAAAACCTTGTTAAGTTCAACTTGGATTCTTTATCACTTCCCAATAAATATTACGCTTCTTTCCTCTCTATCGTATGTTTTCCTTAAACAAGTAAGAAGAAATTTTACTTCTTTCATCTTTATTTCGTACTTCTCTTGGGATTGCTATTTGATTAAAAAAAACTACCTTGATTGCGAACTCCTTTATAAAAGGAAATTTTCTATAATGGTTGCTCGTTGAAATCGCAATACTTCCACAGCTTTATAACTTCTAATTCACATGGTTGACATTCTCCTTATCCAAGTCGGATTCGGTCAGAAAGGAACACGTCGCACAACCTGTTTCTTTCATCTATTTCTCTATTTGTCAATTATCAAAATCTTTCTCTTTCAAACAAATTCCCCCCTTTTTTATGATGACTAATTTTATTTGCTTGCGTTGAATATGTAAGTACACACATAACTCATATGCATGCTGCCCAGAGATTTTTTTTCTATCTTTCAGTAGGCCTTGTTATACTCAAATCATGTTTGCTAAACTTGTTTCACGATGAAATCTTTTTCACTCTTTAAAATATACATATTCATATTCATCTTGGAAAAAACACCAAAGGGAGAAACCAATCTTTTAAATCATAGATACGCTAGACATAAACCACATATGCAAACACGTTCTATGCCTCAATTACCAAGAACACCAACTCAAACCCAAACGACCAGGCATTAAACACAGAGATGAACTAAGTACAGAAGAATTCGAGCAAAAAGACAAAGAATCTACAAAAAGTTCAGTTCATGAAAATTGAACATTTAAGACAAGTTAATGATCAAGAAGAAGTTTACCTTTACACAGACAATGAACTGATAAAAACGAGTTAGCGACAACAAGATTTCACCATCGAAATACGACTATGAGAATTCTGATGAACAAACTGAAGCGAACGAGAAAAAAGTGAACCTTGTTTGGATGTATTTATAAACTAAGATTGGCTATTTCCTTATAATATAACTTCCGTTTCTTAATGCCCTCTGTAATTTTCACTCTTTTTCTCACCAAATATTTTCCAACTTTCCTATTTTTCTAATTTTTTTCTTCCAACTAATGACCTACCTCACTAACGAAGAAGAAGGAGCTATTTAGATGAAAATAAGGTGTGGAAAATAAGGGGGGAACAGAATGGATTTTTTGGATATCAATATTCAAAAATTTCAAATCCCCTCCAAGGGATAAGGTTAGTCGGCTATCAATTGTACCAATTCCAATGAATAAAGGTTGGAGGCCGCTCAATTTCTGAGCAAAGGATGAAGAAGGAGCAAGATTCCTTCACCTTGAACTGCTCAAATTCTGAGGATGAGGGAAAGAGGGAGAAAAATGCCACAGTTATGTATGTTCTCGCGAGTAAGCTTGATCAATCCGGGTTCCTTCACGCGTTAAGAGGAAGAGCTCAAATACGGTTCGATAGACTACTATTGCTGGGTCTTCTATACTCTACGTTGTTTTGGTCGTCCTTTTGCTGAAGTAAGAAATAGAGTTTGGGCCGGGTCGGGGGATAGGGAGCTGGGCCTATTTAATTTTAAAATGGGTCTCTCGGAATTTCTTATGTATTAAAAGTTGGGAATATGAGTTGACTGGCTTCTGAAGATCGAGGAGTTAGAAGGTGGGCTGGATTAAAGAATTTGAGGGAAAAGTCCCAAAGGTTGGTCTTGCAACCAAGCTGAAAAAATCTCAACTAAGAAAATGACCATACAAATCTAAATTGTAGCCGATCGAGATTAACAATTCGAGTGAACGAGTCCAGCTGGCGATTCTGCTAAAAATAAGATGAATTAATAAAAATTAATTAATGAGCTCCTTAATCTTAAAGGAATAAAATAATTGACTTAATTATAAACCAGTTAATTTAAAAGTGTATACCATTATCTAACTATACTAACTAGTTAAATATTTAAACAAAACAAAATTTTTTCGAGATGATTTTCGAATATTTGTAAAATAAGATATAATATATATATATATGTATATATTAATTAATTTCCCAAAAATGACAAAATTATACATAAATATTTGGAAAATA
Organism: Solanum lycopersicum; assembly: GCF_036512215.1. Classification (NCBI taxonomy): domain Eukaryota; kingdom Viridiplantae; phylum Streptophyta; class Magnoliopsida; order Solanales; family Solanaceae; genus Solanum; species Solanum lycopersicum. Next base: position 31,798,285 of record NC_090811.1, read on the forward strand.
ATTTGAACTTTAGAGTCAATTATTTCAAAATAGTTTATAATTTTAAGAAGTTCAAAGATTGATTCATATCGCGTAGGTCCAAAATTGGGTGTCAACAACTATCCCAGCAACATAACGCCTAACTTTTTTGGCAGTACCACTATGTTGCTTGGTACGACTATGCATAAACATAGACAACATCTAACAGAAAACATAATATCAGGACGAGTATGTGTTAGGTAATTCAAACCTCCAATCAAGCTTCTGTAGTGACTAGGATCGGTAAGATCTTCGCCATCTTCAAATTGAAAACTTTCGTTTGCATTCATGGGTGTGGCAACAGATTTACAATGATGCATACCAAACTTGAAGAGGTCTTTTGCATACTTCATTTGAGAAACAAAAATACCATCTTCTACCTATTTCACTTGAAGACGAAGAAAGTATTGCAAAATCTAAATCTGACATTTCAAACTCCTTCATCATGCAAGATTTAAATTCAACAACAAAAGTTTCACATGACCCCATATCGATCATGTCATCCACATAGAGATAAACTACCAAAAATCACTTGTAACTAGTTTCTTTACATAAAACATAGGCTCATTCTCACTCATTTCAAATCCATTCCCCAGGAAGTACGAGTAAATTTTGGTGTACCATGCTTGTGGCGCTTGTTTTAGCCCATAAAGAGCCTTCTTAAACTTGTATACTTTTCTTTCATTGCCACTAACACCAAAACCCTCAAGTTGGGAAACATAAACTTCCTCTTCCATATCCCCATTTAAGAATGCATATTTAACATCAAATTGACAAACATTCTAGCTCAATTTAGCAGCCAAAGATAAGAGTATTCTAACAATTTCAAAATGAGCAACTTATGAATACGTCTCATCGAAATCAATACTTTGATGTTCTGAGTATCCTTTAGCTACAAGTCTTGCTTTGTATCATTGTATGTTTCCATCTGCATGACTCTTGATTTTGAACACCCATTTGAGTCCAATGGGTTCCTTTCCTTCAGGTAAATTCACCAATTTCCCTGTTTGATTCTTCTCAATTGCTTGCATCTCTTCTATCATTGCATTTTTCCATGCTTGACTATCTACAACTTCCTTGAAACAACTAGGTTCAATAACAGACAAAGCAAAAGAACAATTTCCATAAATCTCCCTTAACGATCTGAATTTCGCTGGTGGAGTCTCACTGAAAGAATCACTTGAAGAAGAACTGTTGCCACTTCCCCGAGGGGTCAAGCTGTGATCACTAGGTTCTTGATTGATGAATATCAACTGCTATTTGCTGGAGAAGAGCTGGATGTGTTCCCAGGAACAGAAACTGCAAACTGCTTGAGGTTCTTCTTAAAAGCTTCATCAGTAGGCGACAATTTAATATTTGAACTAACATTCTTAGAATCAAAGTTCAAGCTAACATCTTCATTAAACATAACATTTCTATTGATCACAATTTTTCCACTCAGTGGATTATATAACTTATAAGCTTTGGATTATGTGCTATATCCAACAAAGATACATTTAATTTATGTTTTGCTTTTATATCTAGCTTGGGAATTCACCAAAGAATAAGCTATACATCCAAAGACATAAGTGGCTTACCTCAGCTTGTTACCTCTCTATGATTCATATGGTGTTTGATTAAGAACAACCTTGGTGGGGAAATGTTTAGCATGTAGACAGCAGTAGCAACAACTTCAGCCTAGAAATATTTTGGTAAAACTCTATCTTGCATCATTCTTCTATCCATTTCAACGACTGTCGATTCTCGCGTTCGGCAACACCAATTTGCTTTGGAGTATATGGTGTTGGGAGCTCTCTATGAATACCATTTTCCTCGCAATAGGTGTTGAATTCATTTTATATAAACTCACCACCTCTATTTGTTTGAAGAGTCTTAATTCTACAACCACTTTGTCTTTCAACAAAGACTTATATTTCTTGAAATTCTCAAATGTTTCTGATTTGAATTTCAAGAAATAATACCCAACTCATTCAACTATAATAATCCGTAAAAAGCAGAAACTATCGAGTTCCACATTAGGTTTCAACACTCATTGGACCACATAGACCAGCATGCACCAATTCAAGAAAAATTAATGCTTTCCAAGACTTACCTATAGGAAATGACTTTCTATTTTGCTTCCTGTACACACATCTTTCACAAAATTCAAGAGCATCAATTCTAGGAAAACCAAGAACCATATTTCTATGAACTATTTATAAACCCTTTACATTCAAGTGATCATACTGCAAATGGCACAAATTGTCTTCTGTATTGTCTTTGGTGACTAAGGCAAAACTTTTAACATCAGAAACATGAAGTGGAAACATTCTATTTTGAGTCATTTGAATGATAACAATTTTGTAACCTAAATTTTTTTCTTGAATGCTACAGGATTATGATCAAACAAAATAGAATATCCACAATTCATCAATTGTCCAATACTCAAAAAGTTATGGTCCAAACAAGGAACATACTGCACATCATGGAGAAGTATGACATTACCATGAGATGTTTTTAGAGAGATTGTACCTTTTTCGTCGATTGTCATTTCTAAGACAAACTTCTGACTTCTCTGATTCATCATGTTCATTGAACACTGACCTTCTGCCTGACATGTGGCTGGATCAACCACTATCAATGATCCATACGTCATCTGAACCAACATCTATTGAGGAGTCAGCCATGAACATGTTACCCTCATCTTGTTGTTGCTCACTGAAATTGGCATGTTGTTGTTTATCCTTCTGTTTAGTCCAATAATCAGCTTCCTTGTACCCCATTTTTCTGCAATAGCGGCACTGAATATTGCTCTTGAATTGTCGGTGCTCACCACAAAACTGAGCCATCCTCTGCCACGACCTCTTCCATGGAAACTACCTCTGCCTCCATATCCTCTGGCATTTAAAACTTCTAATTTGCATTTGAAAGAAGAGTCCACCTTGATTTGAAATTCCTTCTCTTAGCCCTTTTCTTGAGAATCATTCAGTCTATCCTCATGATCTTGCAATGAACTCATCAATTTATCAAAAACATAATTAGATAAATCACGGGACTCTTCAATAGCAACTACGAAATGATCAAATCTTTTATTAGGACTACTCAAAATTTTAGAAACTATAGTTTCGTCAGTAATTTTGTCATTGTATGCCTTCATATGATTAGCAATTGCACTCACCCGGGAAAAGTATCCCTGCACAGACTCACTAATTTTCATGGATGAATTTTCAAAATCACGTCAGAGTGATTGGAGTTTAACAGTCATTACCTTCCTAGAGCCGTGGAATTCTTTTTCAGAATATCCCATGCCTGCTTTGAGGTTTCCGCAACAACAATTCTGGAAAAAAATTGTATTATGCATCGATTACTGGATGTAAATAGAGACTTGAAGTCCTTTTTGTTCTCCCACAATCGTTATACCTCGTCTTCCTCAAAATAGCCCTTTTCCACCAAATCCCACAAATCTTGAGGCTTGAACTAAGTCTTCATCCTTATGCTCCAAAATTCATATTTACCCCATTAAAGATAGGAATTAGTTGTTGAGATGTGGCAGATGCTCCATTGGTATCCATTTTTTGTTCTCAATTGTCACTTTCTTCTTGCTATTGATTTGCTCTCAGTTTTGACCTAACCCGACTCTTGATACCAATTTTGTTGGAGAATAATACCACAAAAAATATGATATACAACTATGAAATTATTAGCTATAACATCAAAGTCATCACTAATTATTTGGTTTAAGTCACAAAATTTACTTTTCATGTTTATATATATGAGACACACACTTTTAGTGATGAAACATAAGATTTCGTAGCAAAGTTTTATCCACAAAATTTCCCACCAAAAATTAATTTGGCGTCATTTTGTTAAGTAGTGTTAATGACAACTTTAAAGTTATCGGTGACACATATTTCGTCACTAATAGTGTATGTAATTCATGACAAACTATGAGATCAAATTCGTCACTAATTATTTGCTTTTAAGGACAAAATTTAGTTCTCTTTTTTAAATATACGAGACACATACTTTTAGTGATGAAACAGAAAAATTTGTAGAAAAATTTTGTTCACTAAAGTTTCCCACCAAAAAATTAATTGGCGTTATTTGTTAAATAGTGTTAGTCACGAATTTAAAATTATCAGTGACACATTATTTCGTGACTAGTAATGTATCAATTCATGACAAAATACTTTTTGTTTATTAAATTTTTTACACACAAAAATTCATCTATAAAAATATGTTGTTACAATATCGACAAATTAGAGTTCGTAGTTAAATATTATAAATTTAGCTATGAAAATTTAATTTAGTTATGACACTTATTTCTTCACTAATAATATAAATAATTGGTGACAAATGTTTTTTTGTCTCTAATCAATCTATGATTTAGTGACAATAAAAAATTGTCACAAAATATGTGAGGTGTTAAATAACAACGACTTAAAATTTATAGTGAATGCTTAAACTATTTGGTACAAAAAAAATCTTAGCTAAATACAATTTTGTTTTGCTACAATTGTTAAAAATTACAAGTGACAACTTACAAAAAGAATAATACAAGTGTTTCATAAGAAGTAGACAAAGTTCATTCGTTAATTGACAAGTGAAAATAATAAAACCAATGAATTCGATCAATCTTGTAAAAAAGAAAAAGTTCAATACATCAAGTTTCTTAAATTACGCAATTAAAAAGTGCATCTTTTGAAAATTACAATCCGGGTTATAAGTATTGTGAGTGGGAACGGTCCTACCACTAGATCACTAATGTTTGTTGGTTTAGCACTTTTATTTTTATTTGATACACTTTCATTGATAAGCACCATAAAAAAATAATGTGTCAAGACCTAGTGCTAATTTTTTTGCATATCTATTGATTTATGATTGGAAAACTACATAGATTAAGTCGATGAATTTGTTGAGTGTAAAGAGAGAAGAAACAATGTATAATAAGATAGAATAAGAGTTGCAGAGAACTTTCACGTTATATTTCTTAAATTCATAAAGAAAATACACAGGAAACTTTAAATAGGAATTAACTCAACCACAAGACCCACTAAGCTAAATATTAAGCTAAATATTAGCAACTAAAATAATTTATGCTTTGTCTCAGCTAGGGCTCCTAACGCAGGTGTTACTCTTCCTACTATATAGGAACCTCTAATTATGTTTGAATCAATATTCAACAATGAGACTGTGACCACAAAGTAAAGGAGAAATCTGGGCTCTCTAAGTGGGGTAGTTTTGAGAATTAAGTTTCAAATGAAGTTGAGATCCATTGATGGAAATCAAGTTTTTTCCATAAAAGTGAATAAGATTATTTGTGTTGGAGGATGCCATGATAAAAAAAAGAACAATTATTTGAAGCAAAATGGATCACTTCTTTGAGACAATAAAGAGTTTCAGAAGAGAATGATTGTGAAATTTTTTATTGCTCAAGCATTACTATCATAAAAATATATGAAGAGTACTAACTAATTATGGTGACTAAACAATCAAATCCCTACAAATTAGATAGACTATCATATATATAATATTGCACAACTATGAAGATTCTATAAAAACTAATGTTAAGTTATCCTTTTGATTTTGAATTAGATTGGATTGGATTATCCTTAACGGGTCATGGGTTAGTGGTAAACTAGTTCCCTGTTATTTCTCTAGTGTTGTTGCTTTCCAAATACTACTCATAACTTGTATTGTTGTTTTTTCTGAAGTACAAGAAAAGATTAAGTTTTTCTCTCTGTTTCTTAATATTTATTCAAGTAGTTGTTTCTCTTTTGCCAACAATTAAAACATATATACTTAATTATTTTTCTTTTATTATTTCAGTTTGTTGACATACTTAACTGGTGGATCCGGCCAAATATTAAAAATTTATTGGATTAGTTGACAGGTAAGACATTGTTGGGTTAGTAATATTATCTTTGGTAGAAAGTTTTTGAAGAAATCTTTGTTTATGTTAGACTGTTTGAGTTTGAAGATTCTTGTTTTAGTTTATGGTTGAGACTTTTTTTCAAAGTTCTGCCTTATTTGACTACCTTCTATAAAAAATATTACAATCACCACTCTTTCATTTGTGGTTTTGAGTGTATTCGTTGGATGGTATTTATAATTGATAGCATCATACGGTTTAATTTACTTTAAAATATTGGATCATGATGACCATATCTTGCTTTTATTTGTTTTTATATCCTTTTGCAAATAAGTATATACATAAGAATTACAAAAATCGTCAAGGTAAATGTTAACGAGTCAGACAGTGTTGGAGATGTCACAAATTTGCTACATTATGAGGAGGGCATATCGGTATTTCATCAACATTTATTTTCAAAAGATAATATGCTAATGGATAGACAGAAGTTAGTTGACTATGGCATTTGCAAAAGCCCCACCATTCATGTTGTTGTTGAAGATACAGTCACAGTGATCACATTAAGAAACTTTCTTCTTTGATCTCATACAAAAAAAGATTGGTGAAAGCTCATCTAACTAGACTGGGTATTTTGTTGAGTCAATCTTCCTAGTCAGAGTACATAATTGTGTATAATGGTTATCTACCTTGAGTAAACTCACCTTCAAATGATGTGTTAAAGTCGCTTAAGAAAATGCATTATGTTGGATCATATACCGGAGTTGCAAAACTGTGCAGAGAGCAACTTTTATTTGATCACACATAATTCATTGGATTTAAAGACGTTAACAAATCATTTGAAAGTGAACATGACTCCAAGGTAGATAACCATGATGCACCATTATATCCTACGACTAGGAAGATTGATTCAGCGGGATACCCTGCCAAGTTAGATGAGCTTTCACCATTCTTTATCAATATGAGATCAAACAAGAAGAGTGTTTCTTAAAATTATTGAAACCATAAGAAATTGTCTTGGAACCTATTGAAAGGGTTGGTAGTTAATTGACGATCACGAGATAACTTATTTCTCGAGCCCTTAGCATAAGTTATATTGTAATTGCAACACACCGTAGCTAAAACAGCCAAAAAAACAGTTTTGCAGAAAATCTGCAGGTGCAACAGGCGAGACCATAGACGGACAGTAGCCTGACCTACGGTCCGTCCTGCACAACCATCGATGGGATCAGAAACTCCCTAAAATCTCAGCCCAGCAAAATTTGTTAAGTGTTGGTCGACGGACGGACTTATGGTCCGTAGGTCAGATTTTGGTCCGTAGTCCATGAATGTCGATCAATACTCCCTTCATCAACTCTTTGACAAGATCTATGGATGACCAACATAGTTCGTAGGTGGATCTACGGTCCGTAGGTCTAGCCGTAGGTTGGAAATTAGCAGACAGTTAAGGGGAAATGCAGTTTGGTCAACTTCAAAGGGTCATAAGTCTTAGAACAAAATGAATTAGGTGTCCCATGACCTACCCACAAATAGATAATTGAATTACCTTTCAATATCCATCAACCTTGCTAAATCAGACCTCAAAGTAAAACGTTATGCCCATTTTAGTGAAGGCTTGTCGAACAGGCCAAACCGATGGACCAACCGACGGGGCGTCGTTCAATCGACAGACTGTTAGTCTTGGCCGTCGATTGGTCTGACAGCAACTTCCCCAGGGGTCTTTTGGTTTCCCACTCCGTTGAAACCCTAATATACGTCTTTTTGACCCTAAATTATCAGATTTTAGTCAATTTAAGCCTAGAAACATAATTAAAACATATCTAAGTCAAATCATCAAATCAAAACTTAGAAAATTAAAAGCAAGAGAGGAGAAAAAGCTCAAGAACCCTAGTTAAAGAATGCCACAAGCTCCAGCAGTTCCATCCCCAAAACTTAAGTATTTTTCCGTGGATTTAATCACCAGGTATGTGGGATTTCACTGGTGGGTTCCTTTCACCCACTGGGTCCCTAGTTTTCAGTCAAATTCTTAGTTCTCTTATTATGATTAAACCTAGGGTTTTTTGAATTTGATAGAACTTCATGAATTTAATAAATATATGTTCCAAATCAGATTATCATGTTATTACTCAGGTTATCGCATGAATTTCAAAACTCTAGCTTTGTATTTCTTTAGTTCTTGAATTACACATGCTAGGTCAGATATTTGAGACACTTCAGATATAAATGCATAATAACAAGATTAATTGTTGCATTCTTAGTTTGCATGTTCAATTTTGAGCTATACAGTATTAACAGAAACTCAGACATAATCAGTAATTTACAGAATTCATTGGGAGTAGCATAATACCGTCATCGTACCCAATTAGTCCCTGAACTACTAGCCAAGTAGGTTATAAGTTTCATGTGTGGGCAATCAGTTTAGTGATCACGCTAGCATGCCTTTATACATTTCGCAGGGTATATTAGGTCCTCTCGATGAGGCGTATACATCGGACTCCACATTTAAATCATGTGATTTTATTATCGGTTGTTAGTATCTTCCATAGTTCAGTCAGACTCTCTGCGTTGACCATTTATCAGTATATTCAGTATTCAGTTCCAACATGTTATAAATTGGTCATTGTATCTAGTTAGCTCAGAAATCAGCATATCATGTTCAGATTATTATACTTGCTTTTGTGCTTGTTCAGTTATGTTTATTTCAACTTTACTCTATCCTACATGCTCAGTACCTTCAAGTACTTACGCATACGTGCACTACATCTTCTTGTGATGTAGGTTCTGGTTCTCAACATTCAGATCACGCATAGATCAATTTCCGATCTTCAGTTTAGCAGATTCAGTGGTGATTCCTCATTCTCCGAGGACAACAGTCATGAGTTTCTTTTCGGTCTTTAGTCATTTAGTTTCACTTTTGCTAGATTTATCGGGGGCTTGTCCCAATATTTCTAGTCCAGTTTAGAGGCTTATTTCTGACATAGTTAGAGTCATCTTGGTATTGAGTTTGTAACTTCATTGTATTAAACTCTTTGTTTTAAAATATATCAGTTATAGAATATGAGTATTCCCCATCTTTTCAAATTTAATTATGATTTAGCTTCCGTATCAGTTTATTATGTTTGGTATGCTCATGATCATGCCAGCAGGGTTAGCTTTGAATCACTTGTGGTCCTAGGTTCCGTGTCCGCATCTCGGGAATAGCTCAGGGCATGACAGTAATTAGTTATAAAGTTGATGAAAGGTCAGAAAGCTTGTGTTTGCTGCAATATTTGCAAATATTTATGTTTTTTTAGAAGTTTGTTGGACAAATTTGAAACTGCAAACCAATGCAATGGTTTTCCTTTATTCTTTTTCTGCTTTATATATTGAGTAATTTGATTGGTTTGTTGAATTGATCAATTACTATTCCTTTTGTTCCAATTTACGTGGAATCGCTTCTCTTTTATTTACTCTTATTCAAGAAGAATGTGACAACTTTCTAACTTTGGAAACAATTTGTAACGACCTGTTTAGTCGTTTTGAGCAGCAGATTTTATTTCTGGAAAAACAGGCTGAGACGACGGAACCCACGACGAACCGTCATAGGCAAGACAGACCGTCGTGGGATTCTCGTTCCAAAACACTTAGAATTCTGAAATTTGGGTACTAAAATCGACTCTCTGAACTTCGTAACGAAATGGCAGGACGGACCGTCGTGGGCACGACGGACCGTCACAGACCCGTTAATGGAATGGAGTCTCTGAACTCTGTGACGGAGCAGCAGGACGGACCGTCGCAGGCTCGACGGCCCGTCAAAGGCTGCGTAATCCCAGGCGGGGTCAGATTTCTTTAAATGTTTTAAGGGACATTTTGGACTATTCCTACTATAATTATGAATTTAGTGGGTTAATATTAATAATTTAACTACGTGAGGGTTAAAAGAGATAACCTTGAATTAATTAATGGGTTAATTCACCATCTTTTATACTTAATTATATGCTAATTAGGGTAAAAGAAAGCGAGTTTGAATAAGAAAAAAACAAAAAGTGAGGGAGAAACGATCGACAGAGACAGAGAGAAACGAGAAGAAGAAAAAAGCTTTGGGAACTTGCTTGCATGATCACTAATCTTCGGTGGAGGTAGGTTATGGTTTTTATACTATACGTAGTAAACTCTTAATAGCGAATGATATGTATGGGTAGTATTGTAAACCCTTCTATATGCTTAATTGTATGCTTGCATGAATGTGATTATGTAATTGTGATAAAATAAGCATGATGAAGCTATTGAATCCTAAATCTTAAGAAACCCTAATCTACTTTGTTAATGATGATGCCTTAGTGTAAAAGAAGGCTTGATGAACGAAAGTAGTGAGATTAGGGGATCGGGTGCCACGTTCTGGTACCAGGGTAGAATATGGATCGGAGTGTCACATTTCGACACCAGGATAGTATATGGATTGGGTGCCACGTTCCGATACCAGGATAGAATATGGATCGGAGTGTCACGGAGTGTCACGTTCCGACACCAGGATAGTATATGGATCGGGTGCCACGTTCCGGTACCAGGATAGAATATGGATCGGGTGTCACGTTCCGACACCAGGATAGAATGAGGATCGGAGTGTCACGTTCCGACACCAGGATAGTATATGAGGAGCGGAGTGTCACGTACCGACACGAGAGGAATAAAGATAATGAATCTTGAAAGATGTTAATATACTCAATCTAATGAACCTAATTCCCAAGTGAGTATGATGAGGAGGCGTGAGTCCTCATTGATGTGCTTGGTGTTGTAACCAAGGGTTATGGTAATTGTAAATGCTGCATGCTAAGGATATTAGTTGATTTTATGATGTTATCTGATATATACTGTTTTCTATTTTGAGTTGGCCCATGATACTTACTCAGTACTTGTGTTTGTACTGACCCCTACTTGTATTTGTTTTTTTTGTAAATTGTGGAGTGCAGCAAACGTACCGTCATTTTTTACTCAACCGTAACTCTAGCCAGTCTTCATTACTCTGGATATCAGGGTGAGCTAATGCTTCTAGCTTGGACTGGATCCTCCTCTTCATGTCTTGATGCCTTGAAGTTGCGGCATGGACTAGCTGTTTATGTATTTTAGCTTCTTAGATACTCTTAGACTTAGTAATTTGAAGTAGATGTTCTTGTGATGATGACTTCCAGATTTTGGGGATAATAATAGTTGTTGCGTTTTTAGAAGTTATTGAATTGGTTTTTATTAATGAGTTTAAGTCTTACGCATTACTTTCTGTTGATATTATATTGAAATGTTAAGGTTTAGATTGGTTGGTTCGCTCACATAGGAGGGTAAGTGTGGGTGCCAGTCGCGACCTGATTTGGGTCGTGACAAACTTGGTATCAGAGCATTAGGTTCGTTGGTCTCATCACACAAGAACGAGTCTAGTAGAGTCTTAAGGAACGGTAGGGGGACGCCTTTACTTTTCTTTGAGAGGCTATAATACTTTAGGAAAATTCCATTCTTTCTTTCTTTCTTTCGTGCTATTACTTGGATCCAATTGGTATCTAGGTGATACAAATTGGTATCTGACCATCTTCACTCTATTTCGCAGATGGTTAGAATTAGAGCAACAACCGCGCCAACATCAACAGCGGCAAGACAAGATGCATCTGAGCCAGCCACTGAGACTGTAGCTCAAAGAGGAGCAGTGGCAAGAGGCCACGGTAGAGGTCGCGGGAGGACGTCCTCTAGAGGAAGAGGACGGTGACCCCTCCACCGACTGAGGAAGTAGTAAGAGAAGGAGAGGATGGGGAGAATGAACAAGTGCAGAATGAGGAATTGCCACCCCAACCTACCCCAGAGATGATCAATCAGGTTCTTGCTTATCTTAGCGGGTTATCTGATCAAGGTCAGACACCTCCAGTGTTTTCTGCACCAGCACCTCAGGCTCCGGAGGTACAACATGCGGCTACTGTGGCTCCCCGCATGGATGCATCATTGGAAATAGGCACATTTCCTCGTCTGACTACAGGGCCTATAATGACAAATGATCAGCATGAAATTTTCAGTAAGTTCTTGAAATTGAAACCTCCAGTCTTCAAGGGTGTTGAATCTGAGGATGCTTACGATTTTCTGGTTGACTGTCATGAGCTACTACACAAGATGGGTATAGTAGAAGGGTTTGGTATTGAGTTTGTGACTTATCAGTTTCAAGGGAACGCCAAAATGTGGTGGCGGTCACATGTTGAGTGTCAACCAACAGAGGCACCACCTATGACTTGGGCATCATTCTCTAGCTTGTTTATGGAGAAGTATATCCCCCCGACTTTGAGGGATAGGAAAATAGATGAGTTCATGAGCCTAGAGCAAGGTAGGATGTCGGTTACTGCATATGAGGCTAAGTTTCGTGCATTATCCACGTATACCACCCAACTTTGTTTCAATCCACAAGAGCGGATTCGCCGTTTTGTGAAGGGGTTGAGATCAAAGTTGCCAATTTCAGCTTTACCGGTAGCGGCTACAGTAAAATCTTTTCAAGAGGTGGTAGACTTCGTGATAGAGGTAGAGGGAGTGAAGCCAGATGACTTCACCATGGCATCGACATCAAAAAGGTTTCGAAAGGGAGGTGAGTTTAATGGTTCTTACTCTAGAGGAGAGGGTTCAGGAGGTTACTCAGTTCGACCAATTCAGTCTTCACTACAGACTGTAGTTGGGGGTCCACCTCAGACCGGTCAACACTTCTCTGAGAGACCTATGCTTGAATCCAGAGAGTGTTATGGATGTGGGGAGACTGGACACATTAAGAGGTATTGTCCAAAACAAAGTTACAGACCTCCAATAGTTAGAGGTAGAGGTGGTCATGGAAGTGGCCGCTATTCTGGAGGACGAGGCGGCCGAGATGATGGTGGTAACCAAAACGGCCGGGGTGATGGGCAAAATGGAGCCACTACACCACAACATGGTAGGGGCAACGGGCAGACAAACGATAGGGCCCATTTTTACGCCTTCCCTGGGCGGTCTGAAGCGGAGACATCAGATGCTGTTATCACAGGTAAACTTTTGATTTGTGATTGCATGGCTTCTGTATTAGTTGATCCTGGCTCCACATTTTCATATGTATCTTCCTCATTTGCTAATGGTCTTAATTTACATTGTGAATTGCTTGACATGCCTATTCGTGTTTCTACTCCGGTGGGTGAGTCTGCGATAGTTGAAAAAGTATATAGGTCTTGTTTGGTGACTTTTGTGGGGAGCAATACTTATGTAGACTTGGTTATCTTAGAAATGGTTGATTTTGATGTAATTCTCGGTATGACTTGGCTTTCTTCGAATTTTGCGATCTTGGATTATAATGCTAAAACTGTGACGTTAGCCAAGCCTGGGACAGATCCATTAGTGTGGGAGGGTGACTACACTTCCAATCCGGTTCGTATCATCTCCTTTCTTCGTGCTAAGAAAATGGTTAGTAAGGGTTGTTTAGCGTTCTTGGCACATCTCAGGGATGATACTACCCAAGTACCTCCAATTGAGTCGGTTTTGATAGTTCGCGAGTTTTTAGATGTGTTTCCTGCAGACCTTCCTGGTATGCCACCAGATAGAGATATTGATTTTTGCATCGATCTGGAACCGGGTACTCGCCCCATTTCTATACCCCCTTATAGAATGGCTCCCGCGGAGTTAAGAGAGTTAAAGGCCCAACTTCAAGAGTTGTTGAGCAAAGGCTTCATTAGACCAAGTGCATATCCTTGGGGTGCTCCGGTGTTATTTGTGAAGAAGAAGGATGGGAGTTTTCGGATGTGCATAGACTACCGGCAGTTGAACAAGGTAACTATTAAGAACAAGTATCCCATCCCTCACATTGATGACTTGTTCGATCAGTTACAAGGTGTTTGTGTCTTCTCTAAGATTGACTTGAGATCCGGTTATCATCAATTGAAAATACGGGCAAAGGATGTGCCAAAGACTGCTTTTCGAACAAGGTATGGGCATTACGAATTCGTAGTGATGTCTTTTGGTCTTACGAATGCCCATGCTGCTTTCATGAGCTTGATGAATGGGATTTTTAAGCCATATCTGGATCTCTTTGTGATCGTATTTATTGATGATATATTGGTATGCTCAAAGAGCAAGAAGGAACATGAGGAGCACTTGAGAATGGTATTGGAAATATTGAGGGAGAAAAAGCTTTATGCCAAATTCTCCAAGTGTGAGTTTTGGCTAGATGCAGTGTCCTTCTTGGGGCATGTGGTTTCTAAGGATGGGGTGATGGTGGATCCTTCTAAGATTGAGACAGTGAAGAATTGGGTAAGACCTACTAATGTGTCAGAAATAAGGAGCTTTGTTGGTTTAGCTAGCTACTACCATCGATTTTTCAAGGGATTCTCTTCCATTGCTTCCCAATTGACGAACTTGACTAAGCAGAATATTCCATTTGTATGGTCGGATGAATGTGAAGAAAGATTTTAGAAGCTCAAGACCTTGTTGACTACTTCACCAATCCTTACCCTGCCAGTGAAAGGTAAGAATTTCATTGTCTATTGTGATGCAGCCTATTCGAGTTTGGGTGCAGTGCTAATGCAAGAGAAGAACGTAATTGCTTATGCTTCAAGGCAATTAAAGGTGCACGAACGTAATTATCCGACCCATGATTTGGAATTGGCTGCGGTAGTGTTTGCCTCAAAGCAATGGAGACACTATCTATATAGGGTTAAGTGTGAAGTTTACACAGATCATCAAAGCCTACAGTATGTCTTTACTCAAAAAGATTTGAATTTGAGACAGAGGAGATGGATGGAACTACTGAAGGACTACGATATCACCATCTTATATCATCCGGGAAGGGCTAATGTCGTGGCAGATGCCTTAAGTAGAAAGGCAGGGAGCATGGGAAGTCTAGCCCACTTGCAAATTTCTAGATGTCCATTGGCTAGAGAGGTTCAGACTCTGGCTAACGACTTTATGAGGTTAGAAGTAAATGAGAAAGGAGGATTGTTAGCTTGTATGGAGGCAAGATCTTCCTTTCTTGACAAGATTAAGGGAAAGCAGTTTAATGACGAGAAATTGATCCGGATCCGAGATAAAGTGTTGCGAGGAGAGGCTAAAGAAGCAACAATCGATGAGGAAGGTGTTTTGAGAATCAAGGGAAGGGTATGTGTACCCCGCGTTGATGGTTTAATCAACACTATTCTGACAGAGGCCCATAGTTCAAGGTACTCTATACATCTTGGTGCAACCAAGATCTACCGTGACCTAAAGCAACACTTTTGGTGGAGTAGAATGAAGCGCGACATTGTTGATTTTGTTGCCAAATGTCCAAATTGTCAGCAAGTAAAGTATGAACACCAGAGGCCCGGAGGAACACTTCAGAGAATGCCCATTCCTGAATGGAAGTGGGAAAGGATTGCAATGGACTTCGTGGTTGGTCTTCCCAAGACAATGGGTAAGTATGACTCCATTTGGATAATTGTTGATAGTTTAACTAAGTCTGCTCACTTCATTCCGGTCAAGGTGACTTACAATGCAGAGAAGTTAGCCAAACTTTACATCTCGGAAGTGGTGCGATTGCATGGGGTTCCACTCTCCATTATATTAGATAGAGGTACGCAGTTTACTTCTATGTTTTGGAAAACATTGCATGCGGAATTGGGTATTAGGTTTGACCTTAGTACTGCGTTCCATCCTCAGACCGATGGTCAGTCTTAGAGAACGATTCAAGTGCTGGAGGATATGCTTCGCGCATGTGTGATAGAATTTGGTGGTCATTGGGATAGCTTCTTACCCTTAGCAGAGTTCTCCTACAAAAATAGCTATCACTCAAGTATTGATATGGCCCCATTTGAAGCATTGTATGGGAGGAGATGTAGGTCTCCCATTGGTTGGTTTGATGCATTTGAGGTCAGACCTTGGGGTACTGACCTTTTGAGGGATTCATTAGAGAAAGTGAAATCTATTCAAGAAAATCTTTTAGCGGCGCAAAGTAGGCAAAAGGAATATGCAGATCAAAAGGTTAGAGACTTGGAGTTTATGGAGGGTGAATAAGTCTTACTGAAGGTTTCGCCCATGAAAGGGGTGAGCCGGTTTGGTAAAAGAGGTAAACTAAGCCCAAGGTATATTGGTCCATTTGAAGTTTTGAAGCGCGTAGGGGAGGTGGCTTATGAGTTAGCCTTGCCTCTAGGGCTGTCCGGAGTACATCCGATATTTCATGTGTCTATGTTGAAAAGATACCATGGGGATGGAAACTACATCATTCGTTGGGATTCAGTTCTGCTTGATGAAAATTTGTCTTATGAGGAGGAGCCTGTTGCTATTTTAGATAGGGAAGTTTGCAAGTTGAGGTCAAGGGAGATTGCATCCATCAAAGTTCAATGGAAGAATCGACCCGTTGAAGAAGCCACTTTGGAGAAAGAGGCTGACATGCAAGACAGATACCCACACCTGTTTACAGATTCAGGTACTCCTTTTCGCCCTTGTTTTTCCTCTTGTGATCGTTCGGGGACGAACGATGGGTAAATTGGTATCTATTGTAATGACTTGTTTAGTCGTTTTGAGCAGCAGATTTTATTTCTGGAAAAACAGGCTGAGACGACGGAACCCACGACGAACCGTCATAGGCACGACGGACCGTCGTAGGGGTCTCGTTCCAAAACACTTAGAATTCTAAAATTTGGGTACTGAAATCGACTCTCTGAACTTCGTAACGGAATGGCAGGACGGACCGTCGTGGGCACGACGGACCGTCACAGACCCTTTAATGGAATGGAGTCTCTGAACTTTGTGACGGAGCAGCAGGATGGACCGTCGCAGACACGACAGCCCGTCACAGGCTGCGTAATCCCAGGCGGGGTCGGATTTCTTTAAATGTTTTAAGGGACGTTTTGGACTATTCCTGCTATAATTATATATTTAGTGGGTTAATTTTAATAATTTAACTACTTGAGGGTTAAAAGAGATAACCTTGAATTAATTAATGGGTTAATTCACCATCTTTTATACTTAATTATATGCTAATTAGGGTAAAAGAAAGAGGGTTTGAATAAGAAAAAGAAAAGAACAGAAAGAGAGGGAGAAACGATCGAGAGAGAGAGAGAGAAACGAGAAGAAGAACAAATCTTTGGGAACTTGCTTGCTTGATCACTAATCTTCGATGGAGGTAGGTTATGGTTTTTATACTATACGTAGTAAACTCTTAATAGCGAATGATATGTATGGGTAGTATTGTAAACCCTTCTATATGCTTAATTGTATGCTTGCATGAATGTGATTATGTAATTGTGATAAAATAAGCATGATGAAGCTATTGAATCCTAAATCTTGAGAAACCCAAATCTACTTTGTTAATGATGATGCCTTAGTGTAAAAGAAGGCTTGATGAATGAAAGTAGTGAGATTAGGAGATCGGGTGCCACGTTACGGTACCAGGGTAGAATATGGATCGGAGTATCACGTTCCGACACCAGGATAGTATATGGATCGGGTGCCATGTTCTGGTACCAGGATAGAATATGGATCGGAGTTTCACGGAGTGTCACGTTCCGACACCACGATAGTATATGGATCGGGTGCCACATTCCGGTACCAGGATAGAATATGTATCGGGTGTCACGTTCCGACACCAGGATAGAATGAGGATCGGAGTGTCACGTTCCGACACCAGGATAGTATATGAGGAGCGGAGTGTCACGTACCGACACGAGAGGAATAAAGATAATGAATCTTGAAAGATGTTAATATACTCAATCTAATGAACCTAATTTCCAAATGAGTATGATGAGGAGGCGTGAGTCCTCATTGATGTGCTTGGTGTTGTAACCAAGGGTTATGGTAATTGTAAATGTTGCATGCTAAGGATATTAGTTGATTTTATGATGTTATCTGATATATACTGTTTTCTATTTTGAGTTGACCGATGATACCTACTCAGTACTTGTGTTTGTACTGACCCCTACTTGTATTTGTTTTCTTTGTAAATTGTGGAGTTCAGCAAATGTACCGTCGTCTTCAACTCAACCGCAACTCTAGCCAGTCTTCATTACTCCGGATATCAGGGTGAGCTAATGCTTCTAGCTTGGACTGGATCCTCCTCTTCATGTCTTAATGCCTTGAAGTTCCGGCATGGACTAGCTGTTTATGTATTTTAGCTTCTTAGATACTCTTAGACTTAGTAATTTGAAGTAGATGTTCTTGTGATGATGACTTCCAGATTTTGGGGATAATAATAGTTGTTGAGTTTTTAGAAGTTATTGAATTGAGTTTTATTAATGAGTTTAAGTCTTCCACATTACTTTCTGTTGATATTATATTGAAATGTTAAGGTTTAGATTGGTTGGTTCGCTCACATAGGAGGGTAAGTGTGGGTGCCAGTCGCGACCCGATTTGGGTCGTGACACAATTTAACTTTTCTCTCTTTACTAAACCCTTTAGAGTGTTTTTTACTTTACTTGTCAAGAAGATAATTTGGGTATTGAATTCTTAGTGAGATTATTTTATGGTGTCATTTTTATCACTATTCACAGTTCATTTTTTTATTATTTTACCTTAGAAACCTAATGGTCTACCATGCTTCTGACATGTTTAGGATTTAGAAGTTATAGACTACAAAATTGTCTTGTTAGGACACTAATTGGGACAAGCACATTCAAATATATGTGACTTAATTATTCTTTTCAAATCAGTAAATGCAGACTGCATTTGATTTGCTATATTAAGCTTTTTTGTACAATTTTTCTTTACATTTCCATTTTCTCTTCTCTAAATTGTGATTAAATATTTCATCAAATCGATTATCTACAAATCAAGCAGTGAATAAATCTTCCATCAATCATTCAAGGTGACAAATAATAAAGAGTAATTCAAATCCAACATGAACTCATAATCTTTGTTGAGATTTGGTAGAATCTTTTTACTTTTCCTTTTTAGTCTAAAAATAGTTTATAATATTAAATTTTATTTTCAAGTCTAGGGTTTACATTAATTGCCAAATATTTAATTTAATTTTGGTTTAGTATCTAGAAGGATTCTGCTTAAAGTAGGATTCTACTTAATTATTTATAAATAGGGTTGTCCTATTCTATTTGAATCAATGCAAGAATAATTCAATGAATTATCATTCATTCTCTCTTTAATTTCTCTTTCTACTTTCTTCCATTCTATAAAAGTGGTATCAGAGCTTTGCATTGATCTTAATGGATCTGTGAGTTCGTTGAAGAAGAACTTTCAACCACTTTTAATTCATATTTTCAACCCATTTTTAACCCGTGCTTTTATTTTTAATGCGATGCCAATTTTCACCTGTGCTTTTATTTTTAACGCATGACTACTTTTAACCAAATTTTAATCTATATTATTTTAAAACCTTATTTTCTTAACAATGACAAGCAATACACTTTCTTTCAATATCCTTCAAACCTTCGATAGTGAAAACTATCAAAATTTGGGCAGATAAGATAGAGTCTTATCTTGAGGCTTATGATTTGTGGGAAGCTGTAATAGAAGACAAACACATACTATAACTCACTAAAAAATCTTTTGATGCTGAAAACAAACTTCACTCAGAAGAGAAAATAAAAAAACACAGAGCCAAAAATGTAATTCAAAATTCGGTTGCAGATTCAATCTTTTCCAAAATCATTGTATGTGAGACAACAAAAGAAGCTTGGGAAAAACCTGAGAAGGAGTACCAAAGAAGTGAACGAGGCAGACAAAATCAAATTCTGAATTTTAAAAGAGATTTTGAATCTCTTAGGATGAAAGAGGGTGAGACTATCACTAATTATTCTTACTTAATTTCTTTGATTTTCAACAGAATCAGGTTGCTTGGTGAAGATTTTAAATATAATATAATAGTTGAAAATTTTAGTTTAACTATTCCCGAGAGATTTAAGTCTAAAATCTTCGAAAGAGTCTAAAGATCTTTCAACCATCTCTCTTGTTGAATTGATAAGTGCTCTTCAAGCACAAGAACAAAGAAGAGCTTTGAGAAAAGATAAAATTATTAAAGGCATATTTTATGCAAATTATAAAAAAAATAAAAGTTGATTATACTCCTTGCAAATATTGCAAAAAGAGAACACATTTGGAAAAATTCTGTTGGTGGGGATCTGATGCGGTATGTGGAAATTGCAAACAAACAGATCATTATTATAGTAGAAGAAGAATGTGAGGGTGAATTCTATTTGAATATAATTTTGAAAAATAATTAAGTGTTCAAACTCAAGTTAGATATTCCAACTTGAATTTGAAGGGGAATGTTGAGATTGGTAGAATCTTTTTACTTTTTCTTTTCAGTTTAAAAATAGTTTATAAAATTTAATTTTGGGAAAAACCCAAGTATCCCCTCAATCTATGTCCGAAATTTCAGAGACACACTTATACTATACTAAGGTCCTATTACCCCCTGAACTTATTTTAAATGTAATTTTCTACCCCTTTTTAGTCTACGTGGCACTAGTTCAAAAAAAAAGTCAACCATCGTTGGGCCCACAAGATAGTGCCACGTAAGCTAAAAAGGGGTAAAAAATTATTAATAAAATAAGTTGAGGGGGTAATAGGACCTTAGTATAGTATAAGTGTGTCTCTGAGATTTCGGGCATAGGTTAAGGGGGTACTTGGGTATTATCCCTTTAATTTTCTTTCAAGTCTACGGTTTACACTAATTGTAATATATTTAATTTAATTTTAGTTTAGTATCTATAAGGATTCTCCTTAAAGTAGGATTTTCCTTAATTATTTATAAATAAGGATGTACTATTCTATTTGAATCAATGCAAGAATCAATTCAAAGAGTTATCATTCAATATCTCTTTAATTTCTCTTTCTAGTTTCTTCCATTCTATAACAATCTTCTCTAGGGTTTCATTCTTAGTACGCTCTCACTACAATAAAAATAACCTTTAACATTAATAAATATAGACTTAAAAAAAGTGTTTAACATCTTTACCAGCATTATCTAAGTGCCATTAGAAACAATGTAATTAATGATTTTAGGGAATAGTGTTAATTACTGCTACATATTTAGCGACAATTAAGAATTAGTTACCGCTAATGATCATGAAATGCTTGGTGGTGCTACTTGATCATATACAATACATTAAGAAACTTGTAAGATGAACAATATATGATTCATGACCAAATTAAACATGATGAAAAGTATTTTTTATAATGAGTTGGTGTGAGATGAATGAGTAATGTTTAATGTAAGATAGTATTATCCGAGATGGGAGTGAGCAACCTTATTTTCATAAGTAGTACCTTTAGTATCAATTGGAAACTTTTAATAAACTATTTCAGCAAGACCATTTTGAATTTGAACATGACTTACATGATGTTCAACTTAAATTCCAAATAATAAACAATAATTGTTAAAATCTTGAAATGTAAGTTTGCCAACATTATTGAGGAAAATAGCCTTAATGTGATAATATCTAAATATCTATATTAATCGTATTATTTGTGCCAATAATTTCACAAACGCCAGGTTGTGAGACGATATGAGGCACATACGTGACCATATTAAATATGTATTTATGAGGACTGTAAAATATATTAGTGAACCACTATGTGTCTAAATATATCCACATATATCTCCATGTATAAGCTCTATAAATAAAAGAATTCAATACTAGTTAGGAAACTTCAATGCTCGATGTACATCAAAAACCTTTACTTTATTATTCGCCCTCTATTTCAACTGCCCTGCTGCTACATCGAGCAAGAGTCATCCCAATATGAATGATATCTCAGGGTCTATCCCAAAGTCGAGCAGAACAAGGTCAATAGGGAAAACCAACAATCGTACTAATACATCTTCTACAACCACTTCTGGTCGGGTTAATGATCGGTCTGCAAGATGATGGTGGTTGGTTTAGGACTGTCCAGACCAAATTTTTGTACAATGATGCATACTTGAGATTAATGCTAGCAGTAAGATCACATAACCCTAGGGCATGAATGCTCTGCCCTACACTAATCAGCACAAAGAAACTATTCAGGTCATTTAGTTTGGCAGGCAGTCTATTTTGAATTCTCGAACACTCCTCAGTTTGTTGAACTGTCTTATACTCTATCAACATCCTCTTGTTTTCCACAAACTCCTTCACATAATCAACATACTTTGGGATTCCCTGCAAAACATCCACAAGTGGCAAGGTAATGTGAACTAGCTTAAGTAAAGAGAGAAACTTATCAAAGCATTCGTCCTCACTCTTTTTCTTCAACTTTTGTGGAAAGGAGGAGGTGGTTTCACTTTATTCACTACACTATCTCAATAGGAAATTTTCTCTACCTCTCTACTATCTTGTCCCTCTCACCGCCTCTGTAACTATTTTTTTTGAGACTAACTCTTGTAACTGCACTCCACTTATGGATACATATTGACCTTCCTTGAGTTTGAATCAATGTTACCCGGAAGGCCTCCTTGAGGAAGTGAGTTTTGTGCATTAGCGAATTCGCAAATTGTTTTTCTAAATTTCGAGTAGACTACTATTTCATAGTTCTGTGTGAACTTGTCCACATTTATGTTTACACTATCTTGTTCTGCAATGAGTTTCTTGAACATCATGCCAGTACTCCTTCTACCTTACTGAACATTTTTGTTATTACCTTGGATATCAATTCTGATTCTGGTTTATCCCTATGATAAATTTGGATGGTTTCTTCAGCTTGGGTAATATGAATTTCCATAACGGAAAAGGGCCTAAAATACCCTTTAAGTATTGAAAATGGTATAAAATTACCCTTCATCAACCTATTGACTCTAAAATATCCTTTTCATCCATCTATTGGCTCCAAAATACCCTTTGTCATCAACCTTTTGGTTCAAAATTAACCACCTTTTTAATTGTATAAAATTAAACTCTTTAAGTATTTTTTTTTTTAAAATACTTGGCGTTCAACTATTGGTTATAATTAATTTATTAATATAATTTATAAACCAACCCACTACCCACTGATTAGTAACAAAACCTCACCCAATTAATAATCTAATTATAATATCAAAATTGTCATAAACACCACTAAAACATGATGAAATTATAGATTCCTAAAAATGACATTCAAAATTATTTGATTCCAAATCAAAACCCCAAAATTTAGGTTGAGCGGCTTATTTAGGAGGACACTTTCAATAGGATTCTTTTTCAAGATTGAATTAGAAATTTATGATTAAAGGTAACAAAGTAATACATCCCGAATTAATTCATGCACTTTTTTAAATATAATTTTTAAATATTTATGATTTGTTTTCAAACCTTTAGTATAGTATTTTGAAAAAAAATCTATGAAGTAACATCACAAAATTGAGACGTAAGAATAATTAAGATGAACATAGTCAGACTTGTAAGTTTATCGGTAATTTTTATTTAGACACTTGAATGTATGATAATTTACTTCTATAGATATTTTCAACTCAAATTTTTAAAAATACTTAATTAACAATAGCTTTTTTGTTGTTGCATTAATAATATGACGAGTTTATTAATTTGGAGGGATTTAATTAGTAATAGGTGGGTAGTAAATTGATTTATAAATTATACTAATAAGTTAAATTATAACAAATAGTTGAGTGTCACGTATTTAAAAAAATATTTAAATAGTTTAAATATAAAACCGCTAAATAAGTGGTAAATGGGGAACCAAAAGATGATGACAATGGTATTTTGGACCCAATAGGTGGATGAGAAGGGTATTTTGGAGCCAATAGGTTGATGGAGGGTAATTTTATACCATATCCAATACTTTGAGGATATTTTAGGCCTTTTCCGTTTCCATAATTTTGTACTTCTATACCTATTTGATTGTTTCCCATGAAGTTTATAGAATCTGGATTCTTACCACAGTAGTAAGTTACATGTTCGTTATTACCACATACCTCACACCACGCTTGGGCCTATTGAACCAGATTTACTAGAACTTGTTCATGTGTTAATTACATATTACTTAAGTGTGTATTCATCATAATTTGTGTAGTCAGTGCAGTTACTACGTCAACCTCTAACACCTTAAAAGTCTTTTGTACATTTAGGGCTCCCTTGCAAAATATGGTTTAGCAGTAAAAACAACTCATCATAGGTCTTTTGTATAGCGTGTCCACCTGTAGCAAAGTCTAAAATTATTTTTGTATTTGGTTCAATACCCATAATGGAGTTATATATGTTCCAACACCTCATTAGCTTGATGGTGATTTGGGAAGTTTATCAGTATGGATTTGAATATATTCTAGGATTTTATACATATTTTCTCCTTCTTAACGATCAAGATTTCACTTCTTAACTTCGTTGTTTTCCCAGACGCAAAAACTTGATCAAGAATTTTTTAGCGAGATCATCCCAAGATGTGATGGAGTGTGTTGGATGTGACCAAAACATCTACTTTTCTTCCCCCCAATAGTGAAAATTAATGGAAACAAGGTTACACATAATTAAGAGATACCCTAGTTAGCGTGTAAGTGTGACTAATTTCCAAAAAGTTCAAAATAAGCACTTGAGGGTCTTCGTGAGGGAGACTAGTAAATTGCTAATTGTGTTTATCAGTTGCACCATGTTTTTTCACCTCAAATCTTCTCCCAACTAATGGTAATTAAATCGTGGAAAAAACACCATTGTCAGTTGGATAGCCACATCATGAACTGTCCTTGCCGCCATGAGTAATATTTTCTTTTGCACATGTTCTACCTGAGGAACATCCTATAGCACAAAGGTTTGCCTTATTTTGATAGTGAAGAAATCATTCAAGTTCAGCCAAAGACTCTATATGGCCTTCTTTTCTCTCTCGCATAGTGTGTTGAATCACTTGTAGATAAAGCAACTAAGATCAGGTTGTCAACAATATAACTATGAAATATAAACTTAGAAAAATTAATTATCTACTAATTCTAAAGTCCCCAATAACGGCATCAAAAACATGTTGCACCTAAGTGCACACACAATTGTTCATGGCGATGAGTTATAGATTTACACTCATTTTTAGGCTTTTTAAGTTCAACAGTTAGTCCCCTTAATGCCTACTTATGGCCTATTCTGATGATATGTTGACGATATGTAGATATGGATACAAAAGGACAAGGTAAGGATAAATACTTCGAATAAAAGCCGAAATATGGAAAGATATAAATTGGGAGACACGTAACCAAAAGGGTGGATCGCTCAACTAGCACGACCTCTCCCAAAGTGATAGTGCTCAATACTTGAATTAATTGAGCCAGATCAGAAAACTTAAGGAGGAAAGGTGACTCCCCGAATGCTAAAGGCGAACAAACTTAAGGAGGAAAGGCGACTCCCCGAATGCTAAAGGCAAACATGTTGACCATCGTCAAAGTTGATATGTGTTGGAAGAAAAGTGAAGGCCTAAACGGCGAACATAGGTGGAATTCGGAAATTTGACGAATGTGAAGGGCAGACTCCAGGTTGGTCCTACATTATTTTGGTTTTTTATTACATGTGTTTACTTGCTTTAGATCAACGCTTAGGATTTGTTTGGTATGTGGCATTAGGTAGAATAATCCATGGATTAAAATTTAGTCCATCTAATACATTGTTTGGTTACTTCATTTAATTTAATCCATGGATTGCTTATCCATCATGGGTGGTATTATCTTATCCCTAGAAAATGGAGGGATAACTAATCCAAGGTTTGTTAAACCTTGGATAAGACCCCTAAATGACTAAACTAACCCCTTATTTTTTTTCTAAATTTCTTTTGTAATTTAATTTTCTTTTTATTTATACTGGAATGGTTATAAATGCTACTTTTTAAATTATCCAAATCTGTTAATGTAATTTGATTTCACTAATATCTTTTTCTTGATTTTTTTATATTCAAGATAATTTTTCGATTACCCCCTTGAACTATTTGTTTTAAAAAGTAAAAATAAGCTTTAGGTATGGAATTTAAGTAGTCTTAAACTGATGTTAAGTTTAAGATATATTCTTGACCAACAAAAGATTAGAAATGTTATTTGTAGTTTTTGATGATGTAAAAGACTCAGGACCTTGTGAAGGTACCCGGTTCGAAGTATGAATCATTTGTTGACTGCCAACTAGAAAAAATACATAAAGTTGGTGCATAGTTCCCAACTGCGTCAGAAACGTCAGACCTTTCTAACCAATGGCATGGGTTTAAGGAAAGTGACTTTTCTAGACAATGTCATCTTTCCTCACATTGCTCTTTAGTTTTTGCAACTTGAAAAACACATTTAAGAACTCTTGCAAAGGCTAAAGAGAATTAAGAAGAAAAATGATTCAAGAATAACCGAAACTCAGGCGCACATTGTGGAAATGGTTTGATATTTTATAAGAGAGTGTCCCTTATTCAAAGCAAGAAACAAAGAATATCAGAGACCAAGAGGTGATAAAGAAAAGCGCAGGAACCTGGTACTCGATAAAAATGATTGGATAGTTGTTGCTGACTATGTGGTAAAGAAAGCCCTTGCTACATGGGGTGATTCTTTGAGTGATTCAGAAGACCCTGATGAACTAAATCATGTGTCAATGGTGGTGATTCATGAGGATGAAACCATATTCAATGTGATATTTGCTTTCATGGTTCATTTAGATAATGAAGATGATAAGGATAAGGTAACTCTTCTTGATTTGAAACATCATTTGAATACCTATTCTCTTAAAAAATTGAGAACATTAGCAAATGTTATGATTGATTCAATGATTGAATTAACTTCTTGAAGAGATACCATGAATGCTGAGTTTGAATGTTTAAATGAAACCTGAGATAAAATGGGTGAGAAAATGTTGAAAATTGAAGATTAAATGGCTGTTCTAGAATTTGAAAAACTAGAACTTAAAAAACAATTACATCTGATGAATGTGAGAGCTGAAAAACAAAAAGGAAAGTCTAGTTGTTTACAAGTTGAGCTTGAAGAAAAACTAAAATCTACTGAGACTAATCTTGTTTTAGCTTTGGAAAAGAGCAACAACATAGAAAGAGATATTGTCAAACTTAAAGATGAACTTGAAAAATCTCTTAAGTGGACAAAATCTTTTAAGTTACTTTCAAATGTGACAGATCAAAGTAATTTCAACAAAAAAGGGTCTAGGAAGTTTGAATATTACTCCTCTTTTCAATCCTCACAGCAAATATGTATCTGTGTTTAATAATTTAATGTGTCTTCATTGTGGTAAAAATGGGCATTCGAAAGGAGAGTGTACAACCTGGAGAGAGTCACATGAAAGATTCTCAAAGTATACAGAAAAGAAAAGGATTTGAAAGGAGGGACCTGGTCCTACAAATAAATCCTCAATCAAAAGGATCTCAAAGAGAGAACTTGGTTCTGCTGAAAAATCCTTGGTCAAAAAGAATCTAAAATTACCTCATTAGGCTAGAAACACTTTGACTACCCCTTTGTCTGCTTTCTGGGAACTCAAATTTAAATGGGTTCCCAAGTCTAATTAGTGATTCTTGTTGCAGGTGATTGAGAGGTTTAGCAGTCAATGTTGGTACATGCACAGTGGATGCTCTAAACATATGACTGGTGATACCAAAAACTTCCTCTCACTCAAGGCCCTTCAAAGCAGAGGTGTCTCTTTTCGTGATGGAAAGAAGGGATATATTTTAGGTGTTGGTAAAGTGGGAAAATCGCTTGAGGAATCCATTGACAACGTGTATCATGTCAGTGGGTTGAAGTATAGTCTTCTGTGTTGTCTCAAATTTGTGACAAGGGAAATGAAGTGAATTTTACATCTGAGAAGTGTATTGTAGTTAATCTGACTACAAAGAAAGTGATTCTCACTGCTCATACAAGCAAAAACATGTATGTTGCTAACTTAGAAACATCTCATGGAGATGATACTAACATGTTTAAGTGCTCAGAATGAAAATGTTGATCTGTGACATCGAAGACTAGGACATGTGAGCTCATCTTTATTGAATAAACTGATTTCTAAGGACCTAGTCCTAGGTCTGCCAAAGTTGAAATTTTGTGAAAGCGAAATTGTGAAGCCTGTGTCAAAATAAAACAAATCAGATCATCCTTCAAGACAAAAAAGCAAGTAACCTCATCGAGAGTATTAGAGCTGTTGCACATAGATTTATGTGGACCCTTGAAGGTTCAAAGTAGAAGTGGAAATAAATACATTCTGGTGATAGTTGATGATTACTCAAGATTCACATGGACAAAGTTCTTAAGATCAAAACCAAAAACACCAGACGAATTGATAGTGTTTTTCAAAATGATTCAAACAAAATTGAATCAAGTGATTGCTGGAATTAGGTCTGATCATGGTGCTGAGTTTGAAAACTCAAAAATTGATCATTTATGTATGAAAAATGGCATAAGTCACAACTTCTCTGCTCCAAGAACTCCCCAGCAAAATGGAGTAGTGTAAAGGAAAAACAGAACCTTGGTAAATATTGCAAGAACCATGATTATTGAGTAAAATCTTCCACAAATGTTTTGGGCTAAGGCAATCAACACATCATGCTATGTTACTAGCAGATGATTGATAAAGTCTTTGCTGAAGAAGACTCCCTATGAACTACCCAACAACAGAAAACCTATGTTGAGCTACATTAGGGCATTTGGATGCAAATGTTTTGTTTTGAACAATGGGAAGGATGATCTTGAAAAGTTTGACCCTAGAAGTGATGAAGGGGTGTTTGTAGGATACTCTTCATCAACTAGAGCATACAGAGTTTTCAACAAGAGAACTCAATGTATTGAAGAAAGTATTCATGTAGTGTTTGATGAAGTTGGAAATCTGAAAAGGACGACATCAAATGATGAAGATGAGTTAATCGAGCTGTTTAAATCTCAAAAAAGTGAAAGAAGTGAAGCTGAAATAAATGATCAATTGGAGATTAACAATGCTGATCAAAATTCATCTGAAAATGCTGATGAGGTTGATAAACCTAAAGAGGAACTTGGTACCATTCTTAACTCAAGTCAGAATATCACTCACTCTCCGGAAAATAAAGACTTCCTTGATGAAGAAGAGAACAATGATCAGCTGAACCAACTGACTTCAAGACCAGGTTGGAAACACAGTTCATCACATCCACTTGATAATATCTTTTCACCTCTAAATTCTGGAATTCACACTAGACCAAAAACAAGAAATCTAGTTGCATTCTCATCATTTATATCATCAATTGAACCTAAGAATATGAAAGAGGCATTAGGTGATACAGACTGAGTTAATTCAATGCAAGAAGAACTTCATCAGTTTGAGAGAAGTAAGGTGTGGCACCTGGTTCCTCGACCTGTTATATGAACCATATGGGTTTTCAGAAACAAGCATGATGAACATGGTATGATTACTAGGAACAAATCCAGATTAATTGTTCAAGGATATAATCAGGAGGAAGGTATAGACTATGATGAAAGTTTTGCTCCTGTTGCAAGGATGGAGGCCATCAGAATTCTCATAGCCTTTGCTTCATTCATGGGATTCAAGCTGTATCAAATGGATGTCAAAAATGCTTTCCTAAATGGAGACTTCAAGCAAAAGGTGTTTGTTAAACAACCTCCTGGGTTCGAAGATGCTGAGCTACCAGATCATGTGTTCAAATTAAATAAGGTCATGTATGGTTTAAAACAAGCTCCTTGAGCTTGGTATGAGAGACTGTCGAAGTTCTTGTTGAAAAATGGATTCAAAAGAGGGAAAATTGACAATACCTTGTTCTTATTAAAAAGAGAACATGAATTGCTTATTATACAGGTATATGTGGAAGACATTATCTTTGGAGCTACATCTGAGCATTTGTGTGAAGAATTTTCATCATTAATGGGAAAGGAGTTTGAGATGAGCATGATGGGAGAACTGACTTTCTTTTTGGGGCTACAAATTAAGAAATCATCAGATGGAATCTCAATCAGTCTGGAGAAGTATATTAAGGAGTTGTTGAAGAAATTCAATATAGTTGATTCTAAACCTATTGATACTCCTATAGGTACAAACTCCAAGCTTGTAGCAGACAAATCCGATTCTCCTGTGAATCAAACCATGTCTAAGGGAATCATTGGATCCTTGTTTAATTTGACTGCTAGCAGACCTAACATTGTATACAACGTTGGAATATGTGCTAGATTCCAATCATTCCCCCGTGATTCATATTTGAAGGCTGCTAAACAAATTCTAAGATATTTGAAGAAAACAGAGGACCTGGTCCTCTTCTACCCAGCAGGTGACACTTCAGATCTTTTTGGTTTTACAGATGCTGATTTTGCTGGTTATCAAGTAGACATGAAGATCACTTCAGGGATGGCTCATTTCCTTGGATCTTCGCTTAGCGTGTGGGGAACGAAGAAATAGAATTCAATAGCTCTTTCAACAGCTGAAGTTGAATATGTAGCAGTTGTTGTATGTTGTTCACAATTTTTATGGATCAAACAACACTTAGAGAATTTTGGAGTAAGCATCATGGCAATACCTCTTATGTGTGACAGTACCAGTGCTGTCAGTATGGGAAAGAACCCTGTTCACCATAAGAGAGGCAAGCACATTGATGCGAGACATCATTTTCTGAGAGATAATGTTGAAAAAGGAAACATTGTGCTTACGTATTGCCCAACAGAGGAACAAATCGCATACATCTTCACTAAGGCTCTCAGCAAAGACCAATTTCAGAGTAATAGGTTGAAGTTGGGCATGATGACTTAAAATTGATTTCTTGTCATTCAATCAGGAAATTTCCTTGATTGTTAAACTTGTAGTGCATCTATCCTCTTTGTCTATAATATTCTGTCTAAGTAAGATCATCGTTGTACATATTGCAGGTATATGTTCATAAAGGATCAGCAAAACAAAGACATGGTCAGGAAAGTTGAGGAATGATGATTAACTTGAATTATGGGACCTGGTCTTAGTCGAGGTTAGCATTCTTTACATAAATTTTAAACTGAGATAAAGTGACCGTTGATCAAGCCACGTGTCAGTCATCAGTTATTCTGAACATTAGTCCCATTGCTTAATTTCCAAGCGACACGTCAAATCAATAGGGATCTATCACCGTTTCAGTTTCTTTTTAAACCCCTCTTCTCTCTATTAAACTCCTCTTGTGAAATTTCTTTTCCCTTTTGAAAAACCCTAAACTTTCTCTCCCTCTCTACTTTCTTCATCTTTCACTCCCTCTCTGCTGTCTTCATCTTTCACTCCTTCTTTTCTTCTCTTTCTTACACCATATTTCTTTTTACTCTCGTTCATCCACAGGGGCAAAACCCAATTTTCCATCGACTTCAAAAATAAGTTTTTCCCTAGATAACCCTGAAAATCCTTTTCACTCTATAGATCTTAACAGCCCAAGTCTTACTTTGGACCTGTTCCTCATCATGAAATGCTTTCAAATGCTCTTTTTGAAGGAGACTTACCTAAGAACATATCTTCTGAGTCAAATATTCTTATTGCTAGTGAAGAGTTGGTTATCGAGAGTCTTGCTATGAGGAGAGAGGAGTTCAGGGTTGGGGAAAGTGAACCTCTTCGAAATGAAGAGAACAGAGAGACCCGACCTATCTTTGATAGTTTTCCAGATTTTGGAAAATATCCATCCTCTGATTCCTATGACTTAGCAGGTGATAACCGACCTATACAGTGGAAGGTGGAAAAGAGATATGTAAGTGTGTCTAAAAAGGGAAAAGAGAAAGTGGTGGAAGGAGTGTCTAAAAAGAGACCTATTACTATATCTGACACCAAAAAGATGATAGCTGATGCTATGAAAGCCAGTGCTAAGTCCACAACAGAAAATAGGAGGGCTAGAATATTCAAAGTGTTCAATTTTGAATTACCTGTGTCTGTTGTGGTAGATGTTTCTGCTGAAGAGACAAAAAAGGGATATAGGAAGAAGAGATCAAGGAAATCAAAACAAGGAGAACCTAAGAAGGTCGAGAAAACAAAATCCACAAAGGAGACTGCTAAAGGAAAAAGGAAAAGGTCACAGGGACCTGGTACACAGGTGCATGTAAATAAAAAGTAGGTCAACAAGCAAGAAATTGCTGAAATTTTGAGTAAGCAATCTGTACTGGCTAGCAGGGTATTTGATTGGGGATAATTAATCTTCTTAGGATGGACTCACTTTATGACATGGTTGAGATTCAGTCGTGGATGCATCTTTTCAACCACAAATCTCCCATTCTTCATGAAGAGAAAGTGCAAGAATTCTACTAAAACATTCAATTCAGTAAGATGGAAGTGTCAATACCAAAGAAAAAAACATTGTTATTCACCTTGACGAGACTCTTCTGGGAAAAATTCTTCGGTTACCTCGAGATAGTACTAGGTTTGTGGTAGGGAAAACGTGTTCTATTGAATTTGTGACACTGTGTTCAAAGCTTTCTACTGCAAAATGCACAGGGTTGTTCAATAAAGTAATGAAAAGTGAATATCAGTTATTTTTGAATTTGTCAACAAAATTCTCCTCCCTCAAACTGAAAAGAGGACCTCAGCACCTTATGGTGATTTGTATGTGATGGAGTTGTTGGGCAAGTTTGAACCTCTGGATTTTCCGGGACTCATACTTTAACATATGTACAAGACTATCATTGAGCAGAAAGGGATACATGGTATGGGATATGGATACTTTCTCACTAAAGTATTTAAATACTTTAACATTCCGCTTGGTGTTGGCAAAGTTGGTACAGTGAAGCAAGCCTTTTAGAGACTACCTTGGTTGAATGCGAGTGCATTGAAGGGAAAGGAAATCCCAAGAGCAAATGGATCAAGTCATTGAAGACCAGGACCAACTCAAGCATGAATTTGAAGAACTGACTACGAGGCTGAGTGGCAAGGATGCCGAAATTGCTATTCTTAAGGCCAAGCTACTCACTGCGCAGACAGAGGGACCTGGCACCGATGCAGTTCAAGACCTAGAAAGGGAAAATGCAGAAATGAGGGCCAAAGTCTGTCCCATAGTCTTTCCATGTCTTCCTTTTGTGGCTTATTATTTTGTCCTGTGGATTTCAGTTTGTTGTTAATGTATTGAATGTTAATTTTAGAATGCTATTAATATTATTCCCCTGTTGTTCTAGATAATATCTCTTGTCGAATGCTTTCTTTTATGTTTGATTACCAAAAGGCTATAGTCTTCTCTACTATTATTATTGATATTGTTAGTTTACTGTATCTATTTTTTATGATGCCAAAAGGGGGAATATTAACTGGTTGAGATGGGACATGTTTGTGAGGGGGGGATATAGCTATGGTATACTGTGTTTCTTTTTGGTTGTGTGTTAAGTGGGTCTACAAGCGATTCATGGGGAACTTGTCCTAAAGCTGGATTGAAGCTTAGAGTATTATCAAAAAGGGGGGAAATGTTATATGTAGTTATGATGATGTAACAAACTCAGGGACCTTGTGAAGGTACCCGGTTTGAAGTATGAATCGTTCGTTGACTGCCAGCTAGAGAAAGTACAGAAAGTTGGTGCACTGTTCCCAACTGCGTTAGAAACGTCAGATCTTTCCAACCAATCGCATGGGTTTAAGGAAAGTGACTTTTCTATACAATGTCATCTTTCCTCACATTGCTCTTTAGTTTTTGCAACTTGAAAAAAGCAAATTCAAGAACTCTTGCAAAGGCTAAAGAAAATAAAGAAGAAGAATCATTCAAGAACAACCGAAACTCAGGCAAACATTATGTGGTTGTTTGAGAATATATTCATTCAATCTTACATTGTAAACTGATCTTAAATCTATAAAGGAATCGGTGTGGTTTGATCTAAAATTCTTAATCATTAATAGGTTAGTGATTTAGTGGGCAGTCTGTGAGATTGCTTAGAAAATCCTAGTTGTTTAGAGTGATAGCTTAGTGGGTAGAGTAATATCTACTTAGGCTCAACAAGCAATAGAGTTATTGCTTGTTAGTGAGATTAAAAACTTTTTCTCACATTTTTGTAATTCGTTTCCTTTTGCTTGTGAAGATTAGTGAAACTGTTTTTGGAAATCCTGTGAGACAGGTCGTGGTTTTACTCCCTTGAGCAAGGAGGTTTCCACGTAAAACTCCCCTGTTATTTTACTACATTTACTTTCTATTATATTTACGATTGTGTGTCAAGGAACCTGGTCGATTGACTGATAGTGGATTCACAGATTCTAACAAGAAATACATTGTGTCATCAATGATTTTCTTAGTGGTACATCATACCTTAAAATGAATAACAATTTTATGAATATATGTATTTGATTTAACTAATTAAATGGAATAAATAATTCTTTAAAAAAATTATCCGTTCTGGTGATTATCTACCTTGACTCAATTATAAATTTTTTTGTAGATTTATAAATTAAACACAAAAATTAGGTGGAAAGTAGTGAACCAAACACTTGACAATAAATACTGCCTGCACTACTCCCTACATTAGTAATCTTTGTGTTACTCATCCATGTATTACTAATCCATGCATTATCAATGTTTGTACCAAACGACCTCTTTGTGTCTTTCAACAAGGCCTTGTTCTCTCAATGAATTTATGGCGCGTGAATCAAATTTTCCTTTGTAAATAGTAGTATAGTGGAATAAACTGCAAAGGTTTTCTTTACATCACAAATCTTTCCCATGGATCAGAATATTATTTTTACTTATTTATTTTATTTAATCTTGAGTCTTTTTTTGTCGAATCGGGTTGTTGTTCCCTATGGTAGATTATAGCGACTTTCTTATGGGAAAATTCCAAGGTTTAGTTTAAATCTAATCTTCTGTCACACCTCTTGCAAGAGGAACCACCAAAGAAAGTATTTGTAAAGGAGGGTTTATTTTTGAAAATGATTTCTAAAATTGGAAGAAGTTAGTTGAAAATCAATTTATTGTCATGATTTGTACATTCTTGATTTGGCTTTATGATTTACAAGCGTACTTCCCTATCTTGGTTATCAAAAAAGTAATCTGATTTCATTGATTTAGAGAATATCTTGGGAATTTGATGGATTGTAAGACCTTACGCGGAAAAAATTGATTCATTTTTTATGTGCATGTCGTCTAGAACTTTTCCCAAAATGTACTACAAGGAAACATTCTAAATTTGATGAGGCTCAAAAGATGAACTTAGGTCCTTTTTGACCATCTACACTATCCCAAAATTTTCCTCCCATTAACTAGATTTTAGTGAGTCCCATTGAGCCGAAACAATATTCCTTGGTCACCATGTTGTGTACCTTGAACATTTATAACTCTCTATCTTAACAACCTCATCTCTCCCTAGTTTTCTAAATGAATTGTAATATAGGCTAAAAGCCTAAGTCTGGGGGAGAACGAGAGAATTAAGTTAAAATGTAAGCTAACATCTATGTTTAGGGGTTCCGGCAAAAATAAAATAATGAGGTTTGAGCTAAAAAAGTATAGATAATCATGGTCTTAAAAGTGAAAAGTGTTGAAAAAGTCATGAATGAAGAGAAACAAAATTAGCTCATCATATGTACATACCTCAAGGTGAAAAGCAAAATTGGAAGTTGAAACAAGCATTGAATGTTGAAAATGGTGAAGAGAAAAAATTAATAATGTGAGTGGAAATATCTAATCAGTAGAAATGAACGCATTAGGGAGGAATTGTAGTCACATGACCAAATGATATCCTACCTACTAAGTTCTACCCAGGCCTAAGCCAAATATGCAAGTCCTTGGGGATTTTAAGCCCTGTCAATTTGCATTATTGACAATCTATATATCGGGCAAGCCTATGGGTCAATTTTATATACTTAAATTCATTTGTGAGAGTGATTATTCTTTTATGATCCATAATACCTTAAACTGATATTCTTAAATGTGTGTGGGATTCTCTCTTGTGTGAATGACACTAGATCTTTCATATGAATTGTGATGTCTTGATTTCAATTGTTTTGCATGAATGTGACATATTTGTGTGAATCTTTAGGCAAAACAAGAAAGTTGATACCATTGGATTGAGATGCATTAATATTGTGCTTACAAGAAAATATTCAAAAATTGTGCTAAAAGTGTTTTTTAAAACTTTGCGTACTAAATAATGGTTGAACCAATAGGGAGGAGCGTTGGTTTTGAGTCTTTTTGTTTTTAATATTTTGGAGTGTAATATGTGGTTATGCAAAATGTATATTGGGTTGTATCTAATCTTTGATCCTATACTTAGTGAATGATTTACTTGAGGACAAGCGAAAATTCGAGTTGGGGGGTTTGCTCAGTTGGTATTTCATCGCATCAGTACACTCAAATTCATGAATTATGACATGCTTCGACACTAATTGAAGGATTTTAGTCCCTAGTTTTGTGAATGCAAGTATTCTTTATAAAAAGCAAAGTTGATGGATTTGAAGCCAAAATGCATTGAAGCACACCAATGATGCAATTGACATCCCACATAAATAAACAAGTGTCTCACCGGCTAAATGTCGATCTGGACGGAGCAAATTTTCCTTGGCACCGTTATTAAAATAAGCACTATATAATGAAGGAAGGAAGGTTCGACGATCCCAGCATTGATTCTCTCGTCATAATTGAAGGTTTGGGCGAGGAGGCGACTTGCTCTCTTTTGATCAGCGTCTAATCCAGCGCAAATATGAAGAATGGAACTTGAAGGGAAAAAATGTAATTATGAAAATATTGATTCCTTTGGAGTGCTCCAAGGATAAAAAAGGGATTAATTTGTTCAATAATGTATAAAAAATTTTCTCCCCAATTTGGTATAGACTAGATAGAGAAAGGAAAGTGATAGTAAAAAATAGAGAGAGGGCATTAGTGAAGAACTTTATAGCTTCTAAAGGAAGAAATCTCATGTTTTTGTCAATCTAAGCTTGGAATCCAAGTTTTGCCTATCAAATTAGCTTAGTATGAAGATTTCCTATATGAATATTGTCTCTATTTCATTTTTATAAGCAACTAGACTTTTATCTAAGGTTGTATGAGCTAGATGGGGAGTGTAAAACCCTGAATGATTATTTATTAATTAACTATAATAGTGATTGTATCTCATGGATCTAGTATTGTCTTGATGTTTAATCTAAAAATCAATGTTTGCAAATATTGGTTGAGCTCTCTAACACCATTTTGACATTGGAAAGCTAAATGGAGTTGGGTATGACTCAATAGTAAGGACTTTATGAAATTACTCTGTAGATTTGAGCCAGGGATGAGATAATCCAAGTGATTTCACATTTAATTTTATGAGCTAAGATAGTCAGTATACACTCAAGCAATATTTAGTGTTTTATTTGAAATGGTCTTGGAGTTTAGAAGGAT
Source organism: Solanum lycopersicum (assembly GCF_036512215.1). Lineage (NCBI taxonomy): Eukaryota > Viridiplantae > Streptophyta > Magnoliopsida > Solanales > Solanaceae > Solanum > Solanum lycopersicum. Next base: position 31,835,255 of record NC_090811.1, read on the forward strand.
CCAATTGACATGTCCTTGATAGTTCAAGAGAATATAAGAAGTGAAACCTAGATTAAACGCTATCAATGTATCAATCAATGATGTTCAGCTAATATTTTCCTACTCGATTTGAATCCCCAATCACTATGCGCACACCCCCAGTCCTTTCTAATCTTGTTAGATCTTATTTTGGTTGATTTCCTATTTTGTTGCTTAATATTGATAAATTTTTAGTTGTTAGCTAGTTATACATGTTGAGAACTCAAATTGCTTGTTTGTTCAAATAATAAAATCAATATAAGAAGAGTCCAAACTACCAATCTTTGTGGTTTGACTCCGATCTCATATGTGCAAATGCCTGAAATATGAGACATAGTTGAGAGTTTATCATGGAGTCTCCTTATTTTGAATCAATCTCAATAGTTTCAGAATTCTTGGAGGTATCTCCTATGGATTTACTTGATAGGTCTCTAGATGGAGATATTGATTTTGTATAGGTTTTTAGTCAGTCGCTACACAATATTAATCCCTCTTTATCACGTTACTTAGATGTAGTTGAAGGAACTCAAGACTCAACTTAAGGAACTAATGAAGGGATTCATTCATTCCAGTTCTGCACATTGGGTGCTACGATTTTGTTTGTGAAAAATAAGGATAGTATTATAAGAATGTGTATAGATTACAAACAAATGAACAAGGTTTATTTTCGGGATAAATTTCCTTTACCCACATAGATGATCTTTTTTACTAGTTGCAGGGTTCTTCAATGTTCTCAAAGGTTGACTTGAGGTTAGGATGCCATCATTTAAAGATCTAACCTTAGGAAATATATAAGAAAACCTTCAAGACTCGATAAGTGCATTGTGAGTTCTTGGTAATATCTTTTGGATTGATGAATGCACCATCAAACTTTTATGAGTTTGATTAATGGTGTCTTGTATCCATTTCTGAGTTCCTTTGTGATCATGTTTGTAAATGATACTCTAATCTACTCCAAGAGTAAGTAGGAGCATGCAAAGAACCTTCCCATTGCTTTGGGTATCTTGGGGAAATAGAAAATGTATGAAAAATATTCAAAGTGTGAATTTTTCTGACTTTGGTGGCATTCTTGGGGTATGTGGTTTCAATAAAAAAAAGAATGATGGTAAATTTCCAAAAGATAGGGAGTAATGAATTGGGTCTAACCTAGCTTTGTTACTTAGGTTAGAATATTTGTGGGTCTTGATAGCTACTTTTGAAGGTTTGTCAAGAATTTTGCTTCCATTGCTACACATCTGACTAGACTAGCCCAAAAAGAGGAACCATTTGTGTAGTCTTATCAGTGCGAGGAGAGATTCTAAAATTTTAAGACACTTTTGATTATGAATCATGTCCTATAATTGCTAGCGGAAGGTAAAGAATTTATTACGTCTTGTGAGGCTTTACATTCGATTTGGGTGTTGTGTTGATGCAGGACAAGAACATTATGGCTTATGTTTCAAGATAATTGAAGAATCATGAGAGCAACTACCCAACTCATAATAATTTAGAGTTGGTAGTGGTAGTGTTTGCACATAAGATATGGCTAGACCATCTTCACGATGTTAAGCGTGAATTGTTCAGAGATCATCACAACTTACAACATCTGTTTAATTAGAAGAATTCAAATCTTAGGTTGAGGAGGTGGATGGAGTTGTTGAAGGATTATGATTTGACCATCAAGTACCATCCGGGCAAGGCCAATGTTGTCATAGATACATTGAATCGGAAGACAATTAGCATGGTCAATTTGGCTTGCTTGGCTGTCTGAGTAACCCTCAGCTAGAGAGATTTAGACTCTTGCATTTAAGCTCATGTAATTGGAGATATCATAAAAGGGTGTGGTATTTGCCAATATTGAGGTTAAGCCAATAGTTTTAGAGGAAATCAAGGCTAAATAGTTTTAGGATAGGAATTTGAACAAGCTCAGGAATAATGTGGTGTCTATGGAGGCTTCAGACGCCACGATTTATCGTATTTATACGGAGGACTTGTGTTCCTGAAGTTGATGACTTCATTATGAAGGTGTTGATAGAGTCTCACGGTTCAGGAAATTAAATTCATTCGTGTGTAAAATAAATGTACCAAAACTTGAGGCACCTTTATTGTTGTCTAGAAACGAAGAGAGGAATAGCGACATATGTGTCTTAAGTGTTAGAATTACAAAAGAGTTGTTATAAGAACCAAAGAACTACATGACTGATTCAAAGAATGCCCATTCTCGATTGGAAATGGAAAAGGATATTCATGGACTTGGTGGTTGGATTCCCTCGGACGTTGAGAAAGTATGACTCAATAAGGTTTTTGTTGATAAATGACTAAATCAGCCCATATCATTACACTCAGAGCGGATTACAACTCCCAACAATTGGCTAAGATTTATGCCAAGGAGATAGTAATCTTAAGTGCCCTTTCTATCATCTTAGATCGAGGTACATAGTATACGTCTAAGTTATGGGGTAATTTGCTTTAAGATTTAGGTACTCAACTTACTTCCATCACAAACTTTCACCCTTATATTGATGGTCATTCGAAGAGGATGATTCAGGTGTTACAGGACATGTTTAATGTAATATCTCAAGTGTTTAGAGTTGTCATTCTTTTCCTTATATAAAAATCTTACAAGCCTAAATTTTAGAATTCCATCGTAGCATTCCACGTGATTGACAATCATATTTTAATTTTTTGAACAAATTATATGCTTTTACCTCAAATCTATGCAATATTTGAGACGAATAAATACAATGTCATATTGCTACTCATTTCTACGTAGGAGTGAGATAAAGTGAATAGAAACTTGTAGTTAATATTTCACCAGCAAATATTTCATGCAAGACCCTTATTATATATATTAGAAACATGCGCCCGTGTTAGCACGGACTCAATATTAGTTATTTTTACCAATAGGGAGGGATTGACATAGTAAAAGAGGCTAAATAAAGCTATCAAAGGGATGTGCCCAGGCTCGGTGTCCCTCTTTTATGTGACACGGATAAAATTTAGAGAGTCAATTAAATTTTAATATGATTTTCAAATATTTTAAATTGTTAATCGTTGTAATTTATAGTAACTTTATGTAATTTTTAAATAATATATGTTACTTTCCTTGTCCAATAAATGTAGCACAAATGGAATTTCAAGTCAATATGTTATTAATTATAGTGCAGATTCACACATGTGAAGTAGACATGTTTACTGCCACCTATGTGGTTAAAATGAAATAACTAAAATATAACTAAGAAATATAATTATGTAAAGAAATGTCAAAAACCTCAATCAATAAATAAACAGTATCACCTTTTAAGATGATGAACTACCGGTGGAAGGTACGGACACAACCAGGGCCTCCATATCAATGTAAAGTGTAAGCTAACATATGTCACTCGAGTTCTAATTGATGGGGGATCTGGAGCAAATATTTGTTCTTTATCGACTCTATAAAAACTAAACGTTAGTGCTGAAAGGGTCCGACCTAACAATGTATGTGTTAGAGCTTTTGATGGGTCAAAAACAGATGTCATTGGTGAGACAGAGTTCGTACTAATAGTAGGGCCTATCGATCTCACTGTGAATTTTCAAGTGTTGGATATCAATGCATCCTACAATCTATTGTTGGGGACACCATGGGTGCATAGGGCTGGGGAAGTCCCTTCCACGTTGCATCGAATGATTAAGTTTGAATACGATCGACAAGAAGTGATTATTCATGGTGAGGGGGACCTATCGGTCTACAAAAATGCTTCCCTCCCTTTTGTCAAGGAAAATAATGAGAATGAGGCACTGGTTTATCAATCTTTTTAGGTAGTGGTTATTGAGAACGTCCTCGAGGGGAATGTCATTTCAAAACCGCAATTTCCCATGGCGTCCGTGATGGTGGTAAATTAATTGTTGAAGCATGGGCTTGAGGTGGGCAAAGGCTTGGGAATCTTCTTGCAAGGAAGAGCTCATTCGGTGAGTAAACAAAAGAGCATTGGTACTTTTGGCTTAGGCTACGGGCCTAAAGTCGAGGACATAATGAAAGCAAAGAAGAAAAATAAAAATGTATGTTCGCTTACCAAGCCTATACCACCCACATACAAGTATTTCATCAAAGCCTATGCAACAGAATCTTCTGAATCACCTCTCCCAGAGCCATCGTTGGAATTTAATGGAAAGTTGATTAATTATTTTTAAGATTTAGATGGCGAGGCTGATATTGTGGAACTAAATGAAGGCACTAGCGACAGAGATGTGCAATTCATTGGTCTTGATGTCGAGCTGAACAATTGGGAGGCAACTCCTCTCCCCATCAAGAATGAGTCTTGGTAGTCTGTCTTGTTTTTCTTTTGGTCGTACGATTTATTTAAGGGTTGTAATTCAAATTTTATCTTGTCATTATTTTTTTTCAAATTCTCTATTTTTCCTTTCAGTAGGATATAATTGTGTTTTTCTTCTAGTCTAATATATTTCTTTATTTCCTTCTCAGTTATTTCTGTGCCGATTTTAGTGATATGACATGCATGCAAAATTTCTCATCAGATTTTAAAATTTAATATAATCTTCGACCTAATCCTAAAATAATAAGTCAAGAAATCGGATTTGATGAAGATGAAGTATTTGAAGAAGTAGGCAGGGATTTCGAACATTTTGAGAATAAATTAAATCCTAACATGAGAGAAACTGAGACGATAAATTTAGGGGATCATGAAAATATTAAGGAGACTAAGATAAGTGTACATGTTCGATATCAAAAAGAGGATATAATCCAGGCTTTGTTTGATTACAGGGATGTTTTTGCATCATCTTATGATGACATGCCTGGATTAAGCACTGGCATGGTTGTTCACAAGTTGTCAATTGATCCTAACTTCCTTTCGATAAAGAAAAAGTTGAAAAGGATAAAACTGACATGAGTGTAATAATTAAAGAGGAGATCACAAAACAACTTGAGTCCAAAGTTATTCGAGTCGCTCAATATCCTTCTTGGCAGGTCGACATCGTACTCATCCCTAAGAAAGACAGTAAAGTTTGAATGTGTGTTAATTATCGTAATTTGAACAAATCAAGTCCAAACGATGATTTTCCTTTGCCCAACATTCACATTTTATTGGATAATTGTGCTAAACATGAGGTTTCATCTTTTGTGGATTGCTATGCAGGTTACCATCAGATCATTATGGATGATGAAGATGCAGAAAAAACATATTTTATCACTCTATGAGGGACATATTGTTATCGGGTTATGCCTTTTGCGATAAAAAATGCAGGGGCGACTTATATGAGAGCAATGACAACCATGTTTCATGACATGAAGCATAAATAAATTAAAGTTTATGTGGATGATGTTATCACTAGATCAAAAAAGAAGTCAAATTATGTGAAAGACTTAAGAAGATTCTTCGAAAGGCTCCGCAAGTATAATCTCAAGCTTAATCCTTCAAAATATGCATTTGGAGTACCATCAGGGAAGCTTTTGGGGTTTATAGTCAATCGACGAGGTATAGAGTTAGATTCTTCCGAAATAGAAGTCATTCAATAATTGCCATCTCCAAATTACGAAACTGAGGTTATGAGTATTCTAGGAAGGTTAAACTACATCAGCAGATTCATTGCTCAACTCACTACAACTTGTGAACCCATATTGTTAAAAAAGAAAGCCACAGTCGAGTGGACTGAAGAATATAAAGAGGCTTTTGAAAGAATTAAGAATTACTTATCAAATTCCTCTGTGTTGGTTCCTCCCAAGCCCAGCAGACCTTTGATATTATATATTTCATTACTGGATAATTCTTTTGGTTGTGTATTGGGTCAGCATGATGACATTGGAAAGAAAGAGCAGGCCATTTATTACCTCAGCATGAAGTTTACCGTTTATGAATCGAAATACACCCTCTTTGAGAGAACGTGTTGTGTCCTAACTTGGGTAGCACAGAAGTTGATGCATTATCTTTCATCTTATACTAGTTATCTCATTTCTCGTATGTATCCGTTGAAATATATTTTTCATAAGCTCATGCCCACGGGCAGGCTTGCAGAATGACAAATATTACTCATAGAGTTTGATATTATCTATGTGACACAGACTGCAATGAAGGCTCAATCATTGGCAGATCATTTGGCCGAGAACCCTATTGATGAAGAATATGAACCACTTAAGACCTATTTTTCAGACGATGAGATATCTTGTATCGATGAAGTTATTCACGATAACAATCAAGGATGGAAGTTGTTTTTTGACGATGCCTCCAACAAGAAAGGAGTTGTTCCTATGTCAGGATTAGGGGAATATTACCCTATAACATCCCAACTTAGATTCTATTGTACTAATAATATGTCCAAGTATGAAGCTTGCATTTTAGGTTTGAGGTTAGATACTAACATGGGCATCTAAGAACTGTTAGTGTTAGGAGACTCAGATTTTCTAGTTCATCAAATTCAAGGAGAATGGGAAATTCGTGACCCAAAGATTATAACATATCAACAGTGTTTACAAGATCTTTATCAATGGTTTGTGTTGATAAAGTTTAGACACATTCCTAGAGTTCATAATGAGATCGCAGATGCATTGGGCACTTTATCTTCCATGCTCTAACATCCTGATGACGCTCATATTGATCCTTTATACATACAAACTCATGATCAACATGTTTATTGCAACATGGTTGAAGAAGAATTTGATGGTAAACCTTTGTTCCATGATATTAAAACATATATTCAGTTTGGAGAATATTCATCGGATGTAACTAGTAATCAAAAAAGAACTATTTGACGTCTAGAAAGCGAGTTTTTCTTAAGCGGAGGCATATTGTACAAGAAGACACCTGATTTGGGACTTCTAAGATGTGTAAATGCTCAAGAGGATTCAACAATCATGATTGTGAAAAGGGAAACTGAGAAGGTAAAATCTCAGATTGGAAGAAGGAAATCAAGAATTTAGGAAGAAGTGGTGTACCTAAAGCTGAAATAGCAGCTGCTAATGTGGCAAATTGAGAAAAGGCACACAAGTTTATCATGAAATTAACAATATTGAATGACGAATATATCCTCGATGATAGGCAGACATGTTGACTTTGACCTGTGTGCTTATTCTCGCTTCTATATATATACTAGATATGGATCTCGTGCTAGCATGGGATCCAATATATATTACACTTTTCGTTAATTACTGTGGTTTATAGTATTTTTTACGTAATTTTCACATGATATATATTACTTATTTTGTGTTAATTTATGTGATACAAATGAAATTTCAAAAGTTAAATCAAAATTATTTTGTTTTAATTTTTTTTATATTAAGGTATTGATATTGTGATTATAATGTTTATGTGTTTTATATAATATTTTTCTTTCTTTATCTCAATTCATGTGGTATAGACGAAATTTTGAGAGACAAAATAGTTTTATAGATTTTTAAATATTTTGAAGCTATAAGTTATTATGATTTATAATATTTTTTTATATAATTTTTTAATATATATATATATATATATATATATATATATATATATATATATATATATATATATATATATATATATAACAATTTCTTTTCAAAAGGGAAACTTTAAGTTAACAAACTACCGCTAGCTACAAACAAGCATGTTAGACGAAGTGTTGCCTGCCTGTAGTACGGATCCCTGTGAGCAAGGGTCCAATTTATATTATTTTTAGTTTAATTTATGTCACACAAATGAAACGTGAGAAGTTGTTCAAAATTTTATATGGATTTTAAAAATATTCTAAATTATTAATTATTGTGATTTATAATTTTTTAAGCGTTTTTGAAGTAATATATACTATTTCGTTTTTCTAATTTGTGCGACATAGATAAAAAATTAATTGTTTATGTCTTTTAAATATTTTAAAGTGTTAATTGTTGTAATTTGTAGTGCCTTTTAAGTAATTTTTAAATATTTTTTGTTATTTCTCATGTCCCAATTTATATGGTATTGATATATTATTGAGAGTCAACTAATTTTTGTTTATGTCTTTTAAAATTTTAAGTTTTTAATTATTATAATTTATAATACTTTTTACGCCATTGTCAAATAATATATATCATTTCCTCTAACATAGTTTATGAGTCACTCATAGAATTTTGAGAATCAACAGATTTTTTATATGACTTTTAAATATTTTAACTTATTAATTATTTTGATTTAAATTATTATTATTGTAAGTTTCAAATATATAGTCAGATAAAAAAAAGTAAAAAAGAATTAAAAGGAAAAAAGTAAGAATTAGTGGTCAAATTAATGTGACACAAATGAAATTTGAAGAGTTAGTCAAGTATAATATTAAGTTATTAATTATTATGACTTATAGTTTTTTCTTTTATCCTAATTATGTGGTACAATAGAATTTAGATAGTATTATTTTTATATGATTTTTTAATATTTGAATTCAATAATTATAATAATTTATAATACTATTTATGTCAAATCTAAATAATAAATATTATTTTTTTTATATTTATTTATGTAATATTAATAAAATTTCGAGTGGATGAAGAATCATATAATTATTTAAATTTTAGCCTTATTAATGAAATGAAATATGAAATATTAAATTTTATTAATTAATTTTATCCTGCATAATCTCAAACACAATATTAAAGAAAGACTAAAATAACAACAAATGAATTCTGATGGGACGTGTGGGCCAGAGTTTATGTCTTTTAGATACTGAAAAGGGCTTAAATTTCAATATATTTACCAATATATAGCAATGGTTTTGTTGTAAAAAGATACAAAATAAGGACAAATAAACTTAAAAAAATTACAGCATTATCAACAAAAGGACACAAAAGGAATTAGAGAAAACAAAACATTAAATGCATAACTCCCAAACAAAACTGTATAAACAATCACAGCAAAGTAAAAGCAGATTAGGGAGTAACCTACCAAATTACCCTTGTCTAGGAAGCAAGCATGTTGACGAACAATTGCTTCATACTCTTTTATATATTAGTATATATATAAATATACTAGTACTAGTAAAAGTAGTCCGAGCGTTGCCCCGCCCAACATGAGTATAGTGTATAATTTTATAAATATATATATTTAATTTTTCATCGTGTAAAATTAATGTAAGCGCAATGGATTGAACGAAAATTGTTAAGATATGTAGTTTCTGTAGAGTGTCTTGAAAATTTCTCTGCATCCAGGCACAATTGATTTTTTGTTTACTTAAAAGGTGGAAAAAACTAGTATATTTTTATCGGTACCTTATACACTAAAAAATCTGCATTTACAAATATTATTCTAACATATGATAGTGGTTCTAGTTCTATCCAAATAAAGACAATAAAGTGATAAACTGTAAATTCGCAAAATGGTAATGGTGTTCTACGAAATGTATCCAAGTCATCTTTATAATAGCAACACATTAAGAGAAAAAACGAACAAAATGAAGATCTGATAACTTGTGAAGCTCAGTACAAACATTTGAGACCTCCATTGCCAATATATTAAACATATTTCTCTGTTATTTTTTTTGAAGAACGCAAGCATCAAGTTAGCAACAGAGGCTTGACAAAGCCATTTTGTTCTCTACTATGGCCAGCAACAATTATATTTTGAGAGATTCATCAATGCTCAAACAGGTAACAGAAAATGTAGCCTCTTCAATCTTCTGGAATTTTGGCATCTAAAGAACACTCATACTCAAAGATGTATATAATAAATAAAAGGCGTGAAGATTTTGGTATAAATGAAAAACCTGAGCGGTCAATGTAAATGCCAGTTACATAGATGATGTACTCTTATTGATCCTTCCCTTGACAGATATAACCTGTTCAGTTTCAAAGTTTCCTGTTCCCAAGATGGTCCTAAATCTGCAAGGAAATCATAACAAACAAACATGTGAAATGAGCTTATAGTTGCCTGTATGGGCAAATGAAGCCCTATTACTCTTAATCCTCATATAAACTAAACCACACAGTACAGAAATGGACTGCTTGGAAAAACGTGGACAAACACAAAAATATATATGGTAATAGTAATGAAAATAAAATGGAAAAACAATGACACCAAGAATTTTATGTGGAAATCCCTTCTGAATAAGGGAAAAAACCATGGGCCAAGAGGAGCAATTGATATTAGTATAGTAAGGAATTTTACACTGTGTAGTCACGAATACAATACTCAAAGTAACTACTACACACTCAAAAGGAACAACACTCTTTTGGTTTCCAGCTTATTAAAATATCGCTACTCTATTTTTCTTTACAGACTATTTTCTTGTATAATCTATAGAATATCTCACTTTGCTCTCAAAATGGTTTTTCTCTCTAACTTGGTGTATTCTACAAATGAGAAAGAATACTCTATTTATAGAAGGATAAAATCATGTCTATGTTACTAATGAAATATGTAAATATAGCAAAGTCAAAAATTGTTGCAAATCTTATCAATTTTCGAATCACCAAATCTTTTACTTTCAACTCCAATTACTATTTCTTTTTAACAATTGCTTATACCAATTGAATAGGTAAAATTGACTAAAAAATAAAATGGATTCAAAAATAGGATCAAACCACATGCATATTAGCAAAGTATTTTTCAAACAGGAAAAAGATCAATACTGTGTAACAAACACGTCAATGAAGCATCCAATAGACCAAAGCTATGTGTCATATGATTACTTTGTATAAAGAAACTGTCGGAAGTAGATTGTATTTTTCATCTGCAAATTGTCGCAGCTATGCAATTATCCAATATATAATCAGTGTTGACAACCTTTACAATAAGCAAGGTGGTTTCTGAAGTCAAATAATCCAGCACTTGAAATGCCTAATTATATTACTCTCACTGAAAAAATTATTAATGACAAATGAGTCAGAGATTGAAAGAATCCAAAAAAGTTCCCGAAGAAGGGGAAACAATTATATATGCTCGAATTCTCAAAAAATGTTATTGCATCAGTGTGAGAATATTATTTTTGGAGTAATATAGATTGCAAGATTTGTACTCTACTGAAAGTTTGCTAAGAAATTACGAACATTGACTAAGTAACAAATTAGTAAACCTTTCCACTATGCCCTAAATGAAATTGGAAACAATTGTACAATTACATTCTTATACTTACATAATAGGGGGGAAATGAATATGAGAAAGAGCAGCACTATAACACAAGTATTGAGAATTATAACTAATCCTAATTATCTAGCCTAACAGTGTTCTAAGAGTTGGTTAATAATTCTGTTAGGTAGTTACTTAGTTAGTTAGTTACACATTTTTGTTCTTCTTTGATTACTCTAGAAGCTTCTTAGTCACATGTATATAATGTAGTAGTGATAGATGAAATTGTAACTTTTCTTGGATGAATGCGTTGAACATGTTCTTCTTCTCTTTTTCTTTCTCTCTTCAATGGCCATTTATGCTCTAGCTAAGACTCTCGTTAGCTCACTGTATAAGTGAGTTCTTGATATGGTATCAGAGCCACATCAACTTCACTCGTTTCTGGATCTTTGAGATCTGTATTTGATCTTGGTTTTGCTTCCAAATTCATTGTTTTTGTCATGACAGAAGTCACAACTCAAGCAACTGCTACTAGGATTGATATAACCAGTGTTTTCTATGTTCATCCTTCAGACAAACCAGGAACACCACTTGTTCCAGCTCAATTTGATGGAGTTGGATACAGATCCTGGAGAAGAGGTATCTTACGAGCTTTGTCTGTGAAGAACAAGTTAGTTTTCATTGACGGAAGTTGTGTGAAGCCAGCTGAAAATTCACCTCAATCTCGTCAATGGCAGAGATGTGATGATATGGTAACTTCATGGATATTGAACTCTCTTACCAAGGAGATTGTAGATAGTGTTGAATATGTTAGCAATTCTTCTAAAACTTTGGAAGGAACTAGAAGCCAGATATGACCAGACAAATGGTGCAAAGTTGTATCAGATTCAAAAGGAAATTGATGATCTAACATAGAGAACTCTAGACATCACTGTCTATTACACAAGATTGAAAAAGCTGTGGGATGAACTAAACGCGCGGATATCTCGCTTTCTTTAAGGAGACTCAAGTCCACTTTAGCAAAAAATTTCACCGCTTCAGTAGTAGTCCTCTTTGACTTGTCCCCTCCAGGATACAACAACCTTCACAAAGTATAACTCAACAACTCTGGACAAGGATTGAGTCCAAAACTTCACAAAAAAGAACACCTCCCTTTAACTAATAAGAACTCTCTTTTAGACTAACTCTTTCACTCTATGTTTTCTATTGTGTTTTGTGTGTACAAACGAAATGAAGACGACCACTATTTATACTAGAAAAAGTCTTACTAGCAATGAATAGGAAGATAATGGTGTAGTAAATAGTGAATATAATCAACTTAAAAGTTACATAGATTACAAAGAGAAATTGAGAAAGAATAATGAGTAACAATAATGTGAGGGAAGCCAATTGCCACTAACTTGCAGAATGTGAAGAGTTTCTCAACGTATATTCAACATTCACTGCAACCTTAGTATGCATTAAGAATGGCAATAAAGTCAAGGTGTTACGGGCTGAAGTGTACTTCAAAAATAGGAATGTATGGCCACACATGCATTTTATTAATATTAAAATGTCAAATGTATGGCCGCATATATCACTTGATGATTTTTATTAATATTAAAATGTCAAAATGACCAAGAACCCCCACTCATATTAATATTAATTAAGAAAGTATATCAGCCGAAGGAAGACTACTATGAATAATGAAGGTGTGCTCTGAATTGAACCTCCACTTATTAAAATAATAATTTTTACTTTAGAGTCATAGTGGTTTCGGACTTGAACTATTACCGCTTAGAGGAAATAAAATATCATTGTCCACAAATAATAATCAAGGTGTTGACATGAGCTTTAAAGCTAGCACGTTATGGTCATGTGCTATCCCGGTTTATGAGTGCATTTGATAATAAGCCTCATTCTCATAGGAAGCGACCTACTTCCACACATCACATAGGTGAAATCTGTCGAGAGTGCTCCTGTAAGATTAACACTCCACCTATACGGGCTACAGATATTCATTAAGAGTTTTATCAACTCAACCTTCACAAACTACAGGAAACGATGCACTCACATCATAAGGAGGGGAAAATAGTGCATTTTTCACAACAAGTCATCATATGATTAGTTTTTTCTTTGAACCTTGTTATAGGATCTCTATATCCCAGGTTGGGTTTCCTCATATATGACTCAAGTATTTGTAGGATTCAATCTCATCCCCCTCGATGTGCTCCAGACCTTTTCTCTTGTTGAGGCCTTCATAAGAGGATCTGCAAGATTATCACAAGATTTGACATAATCAACATTAGTGGTACCATTTGTCAAATAAGATCTTACATTACTGTGTTTCCTCCTTATAAGTCTGTAGTTACCATTGTAATAACAATTTTGAACTCTACCAATTGCAGCGGTGCTATCACAATGAATTAAAATAGGACGAATTGATTTTTCAAAATAAGGAATTTGAAACAATAAATCTCTTAACCTATTCACTTCCTCACTAGCTGAAGCTAAAGTAATTAGTTTTGTTCCATGGTAGAGTTAGCAATTATAGTTTGCTTTTTTGATCTCCAACAAACAGCACCACCACCTGAAGTAAAGACATAACCAGTGGTAGAACAGGAATCAAGTGACAAAGTGTTCCAATCTGCATCACAAAAGACTTCAAGTACAGCAGGATATTTTTCAAAGAACAAACCACAATTTTTCGTTCCAATCAAATATCTCATAACTCTTGTTAAAGCATGCTAATGTTCATTACCTGGCTTGCTTGTAAACCTGTCAAGTACTCCTAGTGCTTATGCAATATCAGACCTAGTGCAATCAGTCACATATCTCAAACTTCCGATTATACTAGCATATTTCTTTTGATTTGTCACATCATTTTCACTTTCAATAGAAAATAAGTGAACACTTGAATCAAATGGAGTAGCAACATGCTTGCAATCACGAAAGTTATATTTTTTTAAAAATTTTCTCAACATAATGTGACTGGTCAGGGAAAATTTTCTCACATGTTCTTGTTATTTTTATTCCAAGAATAAAATTTGTCTCACCACGATCTTTCATATCAAAATGGTTTCTAAGAACATTTTTAGCTTCATAAACATGTTAGAGCCAAAGATCAACAAATCATCAACATATAGGCAAATGATCACATGTGAATTATTTCAAGATTTATGATACATGCACTTATCACACTCGTTTGTTTTAAAACGATTTTCAAACATGCAGGAATCAAACTTTTCATGCCATTCAATCCACATAGGGATTTAGTAAATTTACATACTTTGTTTTCTTGTTCTGCTTCAATAAAACATTCGGGTTGGTCCATATAAGTTTATTCATTTAGGTCTTCATTTAGAAAAACAATTTTTACATCCATTTGATGAATTTGCAAATCAAAAAATTGCAGTCATAGCAACTAAAGTCTAATGGATGTAATTCTTGTTAGAAGAGAAAAAAGTTCAAAAAATTCTAGGCCTTCTAGCTGTTTAAAATCTTTTGCGACTAGCCTAGCTTTGTATTTATCAATAGAACCATCCGATTTCAACTTTTTTCTTAAGACATTTGCAACCAATTGTTTTACAACCGGTGGTAAATTAACTAACTTTCAAGTTTTATTAGAAGTTAGAGATTCCATTTCATCATTACAGTCTCTTTTCAAAAAATAGAATCATGTGAAAATAATGCTTCTTTCAAAGTTAGAGGGTCATTTTCAATATTAAACACATAAAAATTAGGACCAAAAATATTTTTCTACTCTAGCTCTTTTACTTCTTCTTAACTCAAAATCACAAGCTTCTTTAATTTTCAAAGTTGAAGTAGAAGAACTAGGTAGTGACAAAATATTTTGTTCAATACTTTGATCCCCACTATTTTTAGTATCAAAAGAAAATTTATTTACATGAAAAGTAGCATCACCAGATTCTATTACAATATTATCTTCAAGTTTAAAAAATCTGTAGACTGTACTATTTGAAGCATAACCAAGAAAACCACAAGCAGTAACTTTCTTATCCAACTTTGTAATCTTGGGATCAATTAGCCTCACAAAGGCTAGACAACCTCAAACTCTTAGATATCCCAAACTTGGCTTGTAACCTATCCACAATTCAAAAGGTGTCAGTTTTGACTTTTTAAGAGGCACACGATTCAATACATAACAAACAATTAAAATATCTTCACCCCAAAAATTCAAAGGTGCATGTGACTCAACAAGCATGACATTAGTCAATTCAACCAAAGTTCTATTTTTCCTTTCTGATACTCCATTAGACGAATGAGAGTAAGGAGGAGGAGTTTCATGAATTATTCCCAATGATCTAACAAAAGAAATTCACTGCCTCTATCACTTCTAATTCTTTTTATTTTTCTTCCAAACTGATTTTCAATCTTATTGAGATAAGTTTTGAGATTTTCAAAAGTATCACTTTTATTTTTCATCAAGTAAACATATATAAACTTAGAAAAATCATCAAAGAAAGTGATAAAATATCTATTACCTCCACAAGTTAGAATTCCACCAAGTTCATAAATATCAGTATGAACTAATTCTAACAAATAAGTTTTTCTTTCAATTTGAAAATGAGGTCTTTTAGTGATCTTGTCTTTACTAAAAGCCTCACACTTTTCAAAATTCTTTTTAATCATTGGAATTAATCCTAAACTACTCATGATTCCAACATAACGATCATTAATATGACACAATCGAGCATGCCAAAAATTAGTAGAAGAAAGCATATAAACAGAAGTAGAAGTTTTATTTATTTCAACATTCAACTTAAACATATCATCACATGCATACCCCTTCCCCACAAAAATACCTTTCTTCACTATTACATATTGATCAGATTCAATAATCTGTTTAAAACCTGCTTTATTAAGAAGAAAACTATATATCAAATTTTTTCTCATAGAAGAAGTATAAAGTACATCTTTCAATGTTAATATCCTTCCAGAAGTAAAACACAATTCAACATCTCCCTTTCCAAGCACTTGAGTAGTGTGAGCATCACCAAGCATGATGGTTTTGGACTCCTCAAAATGATTATATTTTTTAAATCAGTCTTTGTCATAACAGACATGACGGTTTGCACCAGAATCAGCCCACCATCCATCAACATTCTCAACCATGTTTATGTTGGTAATCACCACCACAAAAGATTCTTCGATAACATTTTCCTGAGGGTTAGGACCACGTTTTCAAAATCTGCAAAATCGAGCAATATGTTCACTCTTGCCACAAACAAAGCATGGTCCCTTTTCTTGAACTTGTTTATTTTGTGCTTGGTGATTTTCACCATTTTTTCTTGAGAGGTATACCATTATTTTTCTTGAATTTTTTCTTCTTAGACTTTAAAGAAGTATTTTTGTGAGTTTCAGGAGTAGCATTATTCGAAGTAATTAAATTTACCTTCGATATTATGTTGTTCTCTTCTGTTTGTAAAAGTGCATCTTGGCCCCTTGCTTCTAATTCCATTCGGATTTTCATTATCAAGGTTTTAAGAGAGGTTTTCTTTTGTTTGTGACACATAATTTTTTGAAATTCATTCCAAGAAGGTGGAAGTTTATCCACTATGCCACAAACAATAAGGTTATCTCCAATTTTAACCTCTTCAAACCTAATCTCTCCAACAATCATGATGAAGTCTTGAGCTTGATCTACCATGGATTTGTTGTGCACCATTTGGAAACGAAAAAAATCTACTAGTTTCATATCTTTTCGCTCCAGCCTCTTTGATATCATACTTACTCTGCAATGCCTTCTAAATTTTTTTTTCACTAGAGTAAGTTTTATCATAATAATCATAAAAATTATCAGATAGACAATTAAGAAGATAATACCGGCACTTATAGGAATCACCATCATACTTTTCCACTTTCTCTAGATGAGAAATAGTTTCATCATCATTCATAGTGGTGATGTCTTCTTTATTTAGATTCTTCTCGGTTAATACATAAGAAACATTGAGAAGACTTAAGTAGAAAAGTACTTTACCCTTCCATCTCTTGAAAAGGTTACCATTGAACCGAAATGGCTTGTTAAGATCTCCCATCTTGACATTCGCGATTTTTTCAATCGTAGCCATGTTGAATCTCCTTAAAATTGTTAGTGAAAAACTTACTAAACAGCAAAAAATACAAGATTACAATTGAAAATAAAAAATGAAGAAAATAAATCTTTTCAAGGCTGAGGTGCGGATATCTCGCTTTCTTTAAGGAGATTCAAGCCCACTGCAACAAATGTTTTCACCGCTTCAGCAGTAGTCCTCTTTGACTTGTCCCCTCCAGGATACAACAACCTTCACAAAGTATAACTCAACAACTCTGGACAAGAGTTGAGTCCAAAGCTTCACAAAAAAGAATACCTCCCTTCAACTAATAAGAACTCTCTTTTAGACTAACTTTTTCACTCTATGTTTTCTCTTGTGTTTTGTGTGTACAAACGAAATGAAGACCACCACTATTTATACTAGAAGAAGTCTTCCTAGCAATGAATAAGAAGATAATGGTGTAGTAAATAGTGAAGATAATGAGCTTAGGAGTTACATATGTTACATAGGTTACAAAGAGTAATGGAAAAAGAATAATGAGTAACAATAATGTGAGGGCAGCCAATTGCCACTAACTTGAAAAATGTGAAGATTTGCTCAACGTATATTCAATGTTCATTACGACGTTAGTATGCATTAAGCATGGAAATAAAGTCAACGTGTCACAGGCTGAAGTGCACTTCAGAAATAGAAATGTAAGGCCACACATGCATTTTATTAATATTAAAATGTCAAATGTATGACCACATATATCACTTGATGCATTTTTATTAATATTATAATGTCAAAATGACCAACAATCTACTTCTTGAGTCATTCCCCTCAAGTGATTGACACAAATTTCCACCAAATTAAGCATGGAAGAGGCCATGGTCTAGATCATAGTCGTATCTCATGTAGTGGTTATTGACATAATTGAGGAAAAATTCTAATTGTGATGATTATCTTGAATCAAATAATATCTTGCATCACTATCCATGAAAAAAATGATAGAAGACAAGAAGTGATGCAAAAGAAAATTTTGAAACATAAATTTCATGATGTGGAGGAAAAGGAAATTACTCATGTGTTTGTCGTACGTCAAAGAAAAATCAACCCAAGCTTAGACATTTCACTCATCTTTTTTTAAATTGTCCTAGACTTTACCTTCCTTAAATTTTGTCTAATATTGTCCTAACCTAAAATTTTCAACCTAATACTCTAATATTTCCTTCTTTTTTTAAATATTACATAATTCTTTTTTTTAAATTTTAGTAGAAGTGTATAGATACATAACATTCTCTCTCCTATAATTCACAATTCCCCAATATAATGCCTATTTTTTCTCCACTACAACACTCAATCTTCTAAATCAGCTTTTGGATTTTGAATTATTAATTTTAATTAATTTTAATTAAAACACTCAATTTTGAAATTTTAAATTTCAAAATTCAAAAAATTTGAATTTCAAAAAACTGGACAATTGCTCTCCCGTTCTTATTGTTCTTCTTACTCCATCATCGTCTTCAGTTCTTCTTACACCATCATCGTCTTTAGCTATTCTTCTTAACACAGCATCTGTTATTGGTTTTTTCTTTTTTTATTCTTGTTTATTGATTTGTTACATAAGCCGTATTTAGTTCTTTCTTTTCTTATTACTCCATCATCAGTTCTTCTTTTCTTCCTTTTTTTTGTTTTGGCTAATTGTTCTATTACATCATAGTAATGGATCCTTTAATTAATAGAAGAATTTATGATTCTGACGATGAAAATCGGAAAGAAAATAGAAAAAAGTCTTTGCATGATCCTATGAATCTTCAGAAGGATTCAAACAAAGATTCTGGTGAAACATCAAAATCAAAGGTTGTCAAAATACAAAAAAAAAAAAAAGAAGCAACAACCATTGTTGTTAGGCCTACATTGTTTTGGGTTTGTATTTTTTATACTTATTTTAAAATTGTTGTTGAAATTAATAAAAATTTTAAGGAATCCAATATGTATCAAAAAATTATGAAAATTATTATCATGTATCAGACAATAAGTTTAATACATAAATACTAAGTGGATTATAATGTTTAGTCTATGCTTTGATACATGAATTAGATGTGTATCATATGATTTCCTATGTATCAAGGGTTTTGAAATTTTTTATCATGTATCAGTGAATAATTTCAATAACTGCCCCATCAAGTGTGTTTGCTGATACATTTTGAATCAGTGTGTATAGTGTTTTAGACGATGCATTGATACATGAATTTGTTGTGTATCATATTATTTTCTATGTATCATGAGGTTTTGAAAATTGTTATAATGTATCATTCAATAAGTTTAATAACTGCGCCATCAACTGTGCTTGATGATACATATAGAATTAGTGTATATAGTGTTTAGTTGATGCACTGATACATGAATTAGATATGTATCACATGTTTTTCATCAATTACATCTCTTGGAGTATAAATTCGTTTATGATTGACCAATTTTGGAGCAGTAACTCCACTTACAAATTTGATTGTTGCTTGGACTTTGGTTAATACCCTCTCCCTCATCGGACACGTATTCACTATTGAAACTTCTAACAATGAATATATCAGATTTTTTCCTGCAGAACGCCTTGATAGTCCAACTACATTTGTCTGAAAAGCATATCAACACATAGTTGCGTATATTTTTTAAGCATATTAATACTTATAGCAATTGCATCATATAATATATTCAACAATAATGTTTAAAGTAATCAAATAATGAATTACACAAAAAGTATCTACTAGTTTTTAAGAAATTAATGAAAGTGATACATTAATGAAAAGTATCTACTAGTTGTGATATGCTTGTTTAAATTGATACAGTCCTTACTATATCAGCAGTAGTATATTAAAGTATCAAAATAGTTATTTAAATGTATCAAAACAAATTACTGAAATGGTGATACATTAAAATATCAAAGAGATGATATAATTTTTGATTTTCAAAATTTGAAATTATTATCCAATTACGTGTTGAATTAATGCTGATTAATGATTTGTTACCATAAATTATGTTGTTTTAGTTAACAAGTTTAAATGTTCCATTTTCCCCCCATTTTATTCTTAACAGTTTTAAGTTATCATGTATCATTTACCATGTATCACTAGAGTCTAAGGTATCACGGCACAACAATTTTAAGAAATTTTTAGTAATTACTAAATTTGTTGGGACAGAGTGTAATTATTGAATTACACTATGGGATTCCTTAAATTTTTACAAAAGTTTTAACTTAGCAATTTAACCATTTAGGAACTCAAAAGGTAACAAACATGCTCGACTTGAGTTATTATAGATGACACCAAATTGATAATTAGTATGACCCTTTTAGAACAAGGTTGTTTAATAAGTATATAATCAAAGAATGGAATACAAAATTTGGTATTATTATCACCTCAAATAACCTTTTCGTAAAAGCTTATGACAAGAGAGAATGATTTACAACCCCTTGGATGTGACTAGGAGTGACAAACGAGCGGTTTCATGTATTTTTGTAGATTTAAAAAAAATATTTTTACCACCCAACCCTTTATAAACCTTTTTTTGTTTGCTTATACCCATTTTATTCATTTAGCTATTTTTTTTAAATGAGTAATATGAATATTACTCATTTTTTACCCATTTTCAAATATGTTGAATACCCAATTGATTTAATATGAATAATATGAATGAATACCCATATTATTTACCTATTTTGCCACCCATAGATCTTGATTCCCTTTTATCTAGTTAACTTATAAGATTTAATAGTATGCGACTCCAACATTCTGGTCACACTTTTAGGATGATAGCTCGCTAATATACATAAAAAGATAAGAATTTTAAGAAAAATAACTTTAACCGTCAAACATACTTCACATGTGCAATAAGAGTAAGAAAAGTCAAGAAATAGAATCAGCTAACATATCGATTCCCTTCACAGGAATCTTCCTAAAAATAGAATACTAAAAAAATATGAATAATTTGAGAATTATTTTTTTTTAGGATTTGTGCGATATGAAAAAGAGAATTTTCCGTTAATATACCTTGATACTCGATTTTACCAAGCTACACGAACTCCGTCTTCTCACTTTCCTCGATTAGAACTTATAATTTTTCATAACATTGAAATTCACACCATACATGATACACGAATTGAAAAATAGAGAAATCACAAGGCTTAACCCCCAAAAAAGAAGACTTATTATGGAAGGAGTATATACATATAAATATAGAGGGAGAATAACATATTTTCACTTTATTTTTATTAACATACAGAAATGAAAGTAAGAATATTTGGCTTGACGATGGAAATTAATAACTAAAAAGGAATAAGATGTTATAAAATCATGCTCATAAGAATATAATCATAAAGAGAATAAGATAAAAGAAATAGATAGAAGACGAGGAATTTTCTTCTTGTTCAAGTGTATCTTAGTCTCATCTGTATATATTACAATAGTGAATGAACAACCCTATTTATAGGTTGAGAAATCACTCCAAAAGTCACCATATTAAGTATCATAATAAATAGATACATCTTATCCAAAAAGGTTCATGAAACCTAGTGAATATGAATAGTTGTTCATGTACTAACTTTATAGACTATCCACTCATTCAATGTATTTATACACTCCCCCTTTAATGTCCATAGATAGTGTGTCTCGTTAAAATCTTACTAGGAAAAACCCTGTGGGAAAAAAATTCTAGTGAAGGAAAAAGAGTACACATATCTTTTGATATGCACTATTCATTGTTTCATTAAAAACCTTACCAGAAAAATCCAGTGGGAAAAAACCTCGGTCAAGGGAAAAAAATGCAACGCATATTATACTCTCCCTGATTAAAACATCACTTAATTTCTTGTGATGATGTCTTCAATCTTTGTACATTATGGTTGGTATATTCTTTTTCAAAGAAAAACCACACATTTTCTGAATATGGTGTGTTATTTATCTCAACCACACACACTCTTGACTTGCTCTATGGAGGGCTTTTATTTCTGCATAGCAACATTTGCTTCATTGATCGTCAGAATATTATTGTGCCTCCACATGCAAACACATAGCATGTTTGAGACCGTGCTTTATGCGGATAAGATAAATAATTAGCATCTGCATAACCAATCAGCTCTGACTTAAAATAAACCCATGTCTATGCTCCTTCAAAGATATTCAAGTATATACATAACACCATTTCAATGTCTTTTTGTTGGAGAGGAACCGAATCTTGCCAGTAAATTTACTGCAAAACAAATATTTGGTTGAGTATTGTTAGCAAGATGCATTAGTACCCTGATTGCACTAAAATATGGAGTTTCATCACCAATAAACTTTTCATCCTTTTCTTTAAGATCAAAGTGAATCTCAAACGATCTCATAATCATTGGGGTAATCAATACATGTGAATAATTCATTTAAAATTACATCAACATTTTTCTGTATATGTGCACTGATAGACAAATATTTCACTTGTCAGATTATCAATTAGTAGGTTAAGACAAAAAAATTTACCAAGACCTTTTCATACAAAGACAATTAGGGTCATTCTTTACACAAGATTGAAAAAGCTGTGGGAAGAACTAAACACTTTGAATACAAAGAGCATATGCACTTGTACATGTACATGTGGTGCCAAGGATAGTATGCATAAATCAGAACAGGACAGGCGACTAATACAATTCCTCATGGGATTGAATGAAGTTTACACTGTGATAAGAGGTAACATACTTATGATGAATCCTCTTCCTTCTACTGCACATACTTTCTCTTTGTTGATTCAAGAGGAAAAACAAAGAGAATATAGGCCTACAAGTCTTACACCTATGGAGTCAATCTCACTGAATGCAAATGCTGGTAGAGGATCACAAGGTGGTAGAGGCTATAAAATAAATTTTTCAAGTAATAATGACTTAGGCAACAATAGCTACAGAAGTGTTTTGATCTGTGATTTTTGTAAGAAACAAGGTCACATTAAGGAGAGGTGTTATAAGCTACATGGATATCCTCCAAGAATAATACTCTTAACAACAGAACAAACAATGCACAACAGTTCAATGCACAACAGTTCAGGCAAAACAATAATCAAAATTTCAGAGTAAGAAGGATTGTGGCTAATGCACATGGGGAAGAATGCTCACAAGAAAATAGTAATTCAAATGTTGTCATCACACAAGAACAGTATGGTCATATTATGAGCTTGTTACAGCAGTTCCAGATTGATAGTTCAGGAGAGGATTCCAAAAGTAATGGTGCATCTAACAAATTTGCAGGTACAATATTAAGCACTTCTTCTATTGATTTTGGTATTGCTTCATGCAAATGTTCTAGATCAAGCATTGACTTGTGGATCATTGACTCAAGAGATTCAAACCATATAATATATACTAAATCTTCACTAACAAACATTCAAACATTACCCTATCCTATACTTGTTTCACTTCCAAATGGATACAAGGTCAAAGTCTATTGTAACGACTCTTTTAGTCGTTTTGAGAGCTAAAGCCTTGTGTTTCATAAAATAATTTTTCGGTAGATTATATTTGGATATTTTGGACTATTCGTAATTACAATTATGAATTTAGTGGGGTAGTTTTTATAATTAAGTTAACTGATGATTAAAGAAAATAACTTTATAATTAATAAGGGGTCACTTTTATCACTTTTATAATTAGTCATATAATAATTAGGGTAAAACTAATCAGTAGAAGAAAAGAAAAGAAGAAAGAAAAGAATAACAGAAAGCAGCGTGAAGGGAAGATGAAGGTGGAGCGACTCAGGTAAACCATCCGCCACGCTTTTGTATTTGAAATATGGGTGTAAATTATCGGATTATCATTACTATTATAATGTTGGGTGAAAGAATGAAATTGTGGGTACTGCGGATACGTGTTTACTGCCGTTGCGATGCTTTACCTTACAAGTCCGGTGGCACTGCATACTAAATTTGGTAGTATGTAATTATTATGGTCGCTGGAGGGATAGGTTTTACCAATTTAATAATGTGAATTGGAAAGAAGTTGAAAATTGAAAGTGGCTAATGATTGCCATGATAATGACAACGATTGAATAATCATGACTTACATATGTGATTATTTAAGAATGGACTAAGTACAATGCAGGCAAAAAGTTTTACATCCTAGCGTACAGATAGATTGATGCCCGTGAATATCAGTCCTTGATGTTGATGATATATTTTTTACATATGATCCACTACAATTTAAGTTTAACTTATTGACATACGTAATTAAATTTTAGGTGTATAGAATTGTTTAAATTCTATTAAAGATATGCTAATAAGAAGAATTAAGACTTACCCTTAAGTTTGAACTTTAGCAAATTGATTATAGAATTAAATGAGTTTTTGGGTCTAGGATAGCCTTAGAATAATATTAGTGTTTATAAAATCGTTAACTTACAAATTATGCACATATATTTGATAGATTGGAAAGGTTCGGAAGCATTGAGGAAAGGAAAAGTATTGGAGAAGTAGCTTGCTTGATTTCGGTTCTTCGGTGGAGGTAGGTTATGGTTTTTATACACTATTCGTAGTAAACTCTTAATAGCGAATGATATGTATTGGGTAGTGTTGTAAACCCTTCTATATGCTTAATTGTGTGGTTGCATGTTGTGGTTATGTAATTGTGATGAAATAAGCATGATGAAGCTATTGAATCTTAAATCTTGAAAAAGAAACCCTAATCTACTTTGTTAATGATGATGCCTTAGTGTAAAAGAAGGCTTGATGAACGAAAGTAGTGAGATTAGGGGATCGGGTGTCACGTTCCGACACCAGGATAGTATATGGATCGGGTGCCACGTTCCGGTACCAGGATAGTATATGAGGATCGGAGTGTCACGTTCCGACACCAGGATAGTATATGGATCGGGTGCCACGTTCCGGTACCAGGATAGAATATGGATCGGGTGTCACGTTCCGACACCAGGATAGAATGAGGATCGGAGTGTCACATTCCGACACCAGGATAGTATATGGATCGGGTGCCACGTTCCGGTACCAGGATAGAATATGGATCGGGTGTCACGCTCCGATATCAGGATAGAATGAGGATCGGAGTGTCACGTTCTGACACCAGGATAGTATATGGATCGGGTTCCACGTTCCGGTACCAGGATAGAATATGGATCGGGTGTCACGTTCCGACACCAGGATAGAATGAGGATCAGAGTGTCACGTTCCGACACCAGGATAGTATATTGAGGAGCGGAGTGTCACGTACCGACACGAGGGGAATAAAGATAATGAATCTTGAAAGATGTTAATATATTCAATCTAATGAACCTAATTCCCAAATGAGTATGATGAGGAGGTGTGAGTCCTCATTGATGTGCTTGGTGTTGTAACCAAGGGTTATGGTAACTGTAAATGCTGCATGCTAAGGATATTAGTTGATTTTATGATATTGCTTAATATATACTGTTTTCTATTTTGAGTTGGCCGATGATATCTACTCAGTACCCGTGTTTGTACTGACCCCCTACTTTTATGTTTTCTTCTTTTATTTGTGGAGTGCAGGAAACGTGCCGTCGTCTTCAACTCAACAGTAATTCAAGCCAGTCTTTACTACACCGGAAATTCAGGGTGAGCTAATGCTTCTAGCTTGGACTGGATCTTCTTCTTCAAGTCTTGATGCCTTGAACTTCCGGCATGGACTAGCTTTTACTTGTTTTAGCTTTTAGAATACTCTTAGTTTAGTAATTGATCATAGATGTTCTTGTGATGATGACTTCCAGATTTTGGGGATAATAATAGTTATTGATTTTATTAATGAGTTTAAGTCTTCCGCATTACTTTATGTTGATATTACATTGAAATGTTAAGGTTTAGATTAGTTGGTTCGCTCACATAGGAGGGTAAGTGTGGGTGCCAGTCGCGGCCCGGATTTGGGTCGTGACAAAGTGACAGAGTTTGGTGATGTACATATTACATCTAAAATGGTCTTAAACAAAGTATTATATGTTCTCTCTTTCAAGTATAATTTCATTTCAGTCCAGTCCTTAGTTTCCTCAATGAAGTGTATGATCTCTTTCACTGATACAACTTGTCTATTACAGGCCCCTTCAGTGAAGAGGCCTCAGGCAATTGGTAGTAGCAAGGATGGAATTTACTACATGTGTGGGAGGTGCTTGAAAAATACTACCCATGCCACTGAGTTTGCTTGCAGTTGTCTACCTCATGTTTGTAGGTGTATTCCTTTTCCAGGTTCAGTTTGTAATGAATCATTTGTTGACCAATCTAGAAAACTTCCTGTAATCTCTGTTTGTTCATCTACTAATAATACAAATGTGTTGAATAATTGTGCATCTCTTGAGTCTCTTAAGGATGATGTGGATTTACTGTGGCATAATAGACTTGGCCATGTACCCTTTATGAAAATGAGAAATATACATACTATTCCCGTTAGGTTTTCTACTAGACAACCCTTTACATGCACCATATGTCCAATGGCAAGACAAGTCAGGTTATCTTTCACTCTCAGCACAACTCATTCTAAGACTATTTTTGACCTTCTCCATATTGATTTATGGGGTCCTTACCATGTTCCTACATATGATAATTGTAGATATTTCATTACCTTTGTGGATGACTCTAGTAGAGCTACCTGGACATATTTGTTGAGCACCAAAAGTAAGGCCATACAAGTTCTTCAAACTTTTATTAATATGATAGAAAATCAGTTCCAAATAACTATTTAAATGCATCAGATCAAACAATGGATTAGAGTTCAACAATAATGAAACACTTAAATTCTTTTAAGCCAAAGGTATCACACATCAAAAAAGTTGTCCTTACGCTCCACAGCAAAATAGCATAGTAGAAAGAAAGCACAGATACTTGCTGGAAACAGCTAGAGCACTTCTTTTTCAGTCCAAGTTACCTACCAAGTACTGGGGTGATTGTGTTCTTACATCCACATACCTTATTAACAGGCCTCCTTCCACATTTCTCCAAAATAAGTGTCCTTATGAGATGTTATATAAGGAAAAGCCAAAATATAGTCAATTAAGATCTTTTGGATGTCTATGTTATCCCACATTACCTAAAGTTCATAGAGACAAACTAGAGCCAAGAACCACCCCCCATATCTTTATAGGATATCCTTTAGGAACTAAAGGGTACAAGGTAATGAGTCTTGCCACAAGAAAAATACAAATCTCAAGAGATGTAGTTTTTCATGAAAACATTTTTCCATTTACTTTCTCTTCAGAAAATAACATTTTTTCTTCTTCTGTTCCAAAAACTTCTTGTACTGATTACTCTGAACCTTGTGATACATTGTTAAACAATCATTTAGATGTAATTGATGATCATCCAACTCTGTCTCTTAATCCTCAGTCCACACATTCATCACCACCTATACAAACTGAAATACCAATTCCACCAATACCAGAAAGAAAATCCAATAGAGAAATTAAGACACCTTGTCATTTAAAGGATTATGTTTTGTCACTCCCTAATCAAAAAACCAATTCCAATTCTGTTTCCAATACCATTCCAAACACTAACCAAAGTAACCTGGCTTCTAATGCATTGCTTAGTAAACACCATTACAACAGTTCTGATGTCATTGCTTCTAAAAGTCAAGTCTTGGTTGAAAACATTTGTTGTGACAGTGAGCCATGTTCGTATGAAGAAGCAGCATTAAGTCCTGCATGGCAAAAGGCAATGGAACAAGAATTTGATGCTTTACATGCAAACAGAACTTGGGATTTGGTTAAACTGCCTATGGATAAACAAGCTATTGGGTGTAAATGGGTTTATAAAGTGAAACATAAAGCTGATGGTAGTATTGAGAGGTTCAAGGCTAGATTGGTGGTTAAGGGATACACTCAAAAGGCTGGAATAAATTACACAGAAACATACTCACCTGTTGTAAAAATGACCACTGTGAGAACATTGATGGAATGTGCTGTGAAAAAAGGCTGGGAAATGTTTCAACTTGATGTCAATAATGCATTTCTACATGGTGATCTAAATGAAGAAGTGTATATGTCAGTACCTCAAGGTCTTGATGTAAATGAGCCAGGTTTAGTTTGCAAGCTTAACAAGTCTCTATATGTCCTTAAAGAAGCCAGCAGACAGTGGCATGCTAAATTGACTGAGGCTTTGTCTCTTAGAGGCTATACACATTCACACTATGATTACTCTTTGTTTTACAAGAAATCTAATTCACTGGTGGTGTTTGTGACAGTCTATGTTGATGATATAGTCTTGACAGGCACATATACAATTGAGATCACTCAACTAAAGATGTACCTTGATGAGACATTCAAGATTAAAGATCTTGGTAAACTTCATTATTTTTTGGGTATGGAAATACTTGACACTGTAGGAGGGGTCCTTATTTCACAAAGGAAGTTTGTATTGGACTTACTAAAGGAGTATGATTGTTTCAAATACACATCTTTATCATCTCCTCTTGATCCTAATGCTAAACTTAGAGCCAAAGAAGGAACTCCACTTTCTGATCCTACTTATTACAGGAAGCTTGTGGGAAAACTAAATTTTCTCACTAATACCAGAATGGATATAGCTTTTAGTGTTCAACAACTGAGCCAGTTCATGCAGGATCCCAGAACTCCTCATCTACAAGTAGCTTTTCACTTGCTCAGATACATAAAACAAGATCCTACCCTGGGAGTCTACTTATCAAAAGATCCTGATTGTACTATGAAGGCATATTGTGATTCAGACTGAGCTACATGTCCAGATTCCAGAAAATCTGTAAGTGGATTCTTGGTCTTACTTGGAGATAGTCCTATTAGTTAGAAGTCTAAGAAGCAAGAAACTATATTATTGCACAGGCTGATCACTGAGTTAACCATACCTCATGTTTCTCCTATTGTTGTGTATTGTGACAGCCAAGCTGCCATACACATAGCACATAAACCTGTTTTTCATGAGAGAACTAAAGATATTGAAGTTGATTGCCATTTTGTACGTGATAAGCTGCAGGAGGGGCTCATTTCGATTCAACATGTACCCACAAGTGAACAATTAGCAGACATTTTCACTAAGTCTCTTACTGGCATTAAACATGCTGCAGTTTTGAACAAGTTGGCTGTAACATCATTACCACCAACTTGAGGAGGGGTATTGAGAATTATAACTAATCCTAATTATCTAGCCTAACAGTGTTCTAAGAGTTTGTTAACAATTCTGTTAGTTAGTTACTTAGTTAGTTAGTTACACATTTTTGTTCTTCTTTGATTACTCTAGAAGCTTCTTAGTCACATGTATATAATGTAGTAGTGATAGATGAAATTGTAACTTTTCTTGGATGAATGCATTGAACATGTTCTTCTTCTCTTCTTCTTTCTCTCTTCAATGGCCATTTATGCTCTAGCTAAGACTCTCGTTAGCTCATTGTATCAGTGAGTTATTGATAACAAGTATGAGATTTACAATGGCTCACAGGAACTATGTGGATACAACTATAAAAGAAAGTAAACTACACCTAAAAGTAGCTGCCTTTACATATTGAGGATGACAAAATAGATTGTTTATTGGTCCTAGATATCTTAACTCATAATTCCAACTTATATTTCTATACAAAATTTAGTTTATCAATCTCCATTAAAAGCCATGGAACCTGTGAACATATAATATTTCAGGGAAAATCGAATGTACCCTAAATCTCCAAGTCATAGAGTAAAGCTTAGAAACAACAAAAAATGGTAAGTTAAAAAAGCTCAAATTACAAAGAAGTCCAAAGTCAAGAAGTAGAGGAGCTGAAATAGAGGGAAAAACGGAAAAGCCAAAGAAACCTCGAAAATTCTTGCATACAAACGAATTACAAAAGGATTGCAAAGTTAAATAGTAGAAGTATAGTTAGGGAATTAAAATGAAAGTTGTTAACCATTTTCACCTGAAATAGGACGCTGCTGTGAATTCCATCAAAGTGCAAGGCTAACGACAAGCGAAGAGGAAGTGATGTCCTAAGTATCGATGTAGCATGTAGAATATCCAAATTATTAGAATGCAGCATGTTGTAGAAAGCTAACAAAACCAAGATAGAAACGAAGATATGCGCGGGAAATAATCTTACTTGTTCCTCGCGAAGTAGCTAATATTTATTGTATGGGTAACATCTTCATCTATTTTTTTTTTCACAAGTATGGAACAACGAAGAAAGACATGTAAATTGTCAAGGGGATATGTTGTTATTGCATTCCAACAGCTACAAGCCTAATTGAGTAGCTGAACATCCCAACTAAACGTGTTACAATAACTATTAAACTATACTCGCTACAATGTGATTATTATATACAGATGCAATTTTTTTCAGGGAAATGGTGGTAATTAGAATAGGATAATCAGTATAACACTCAGTTTTATAATGTTAATATTCATAATAGAATCAGTCCAAGTGTAGTTTACATTAACAATCTATTGAAGGAACTTTAACAATGAGTACACATATAAATTTTGTCTTACTACGTGAAGCTAAAAATAGGTCATAAAATACTACTCATATTCATTTTATATAAATAACTATTTTTTACTTCAAATTTTGCAATGCACATATTGGAGCATAACAGACAACCACCAATGAGCTCTTAAACATATATTCACTTAATCAAATCAAGTTGGATATTTATAAAACAACCCTAACATTTGAGAAGAATATAATAATAAAACATCCCTAACATTTGAGAAGAATATAATAATAAAACAACCCTAACATTTGAAATAAATATTTGTTCTCTTCTTTATCTAATTCTCTTGCCTTCTTCTCTTTATTATTATATTCTTATGAGCTTGATTTACAACACATTATCAGCACGAATATGCTCTAAAACTTGTAGCACTTCGCAAAAGTGTTGTAGTTGAAACACTTGTCAGCAGGAACATGTTCTATTTATTTTTTCTTGTTACACATTTATATTTTGAAAAATTCCTCTTATACTAATAATTTATTTTAGTATATATGTGATATATGAAAAGGTAGAACATATTTGCTTGTTTTACTTTAACAATTTTATACATTGGTATATGATTATACTAACAGTTCTTCGTTTCAGAAAAGAATTGAAGGATAGAGAAGTAAATTTTCATATTGATTTCTAAGTGTTAATTATGAGGAACTTATTAATATTTATAATTGCTAGAGGTGAGAAAACTCTCAATCTTAATTTGATTAAATTTGCTTTTATGATTCTTGATTTCATTTAAAGGCTCATGGTTGAGTTCTATTGGTATTAACTTATATGACATTGATTGAAGGGTAAGACGATAAATTCAAGTACCATAGCACTAAAAGGGTAAGACATCTTGTTAAAGTCCAGATGCACATTAAAAAAATATTTGAGGGTAAGACGGTAGATTAAAGTTCTATCGCATCAAGAGGGTAAGACATCAATTTGAGTTTTGATTCACCATGGTGATAAGAATTGGTTCAAGTCCCATAGAATTTTTCCTAACACGCCTTATACGGATAAGACATTGAGTTTGAGTAAATGCACCATACTGATGATATAATGATAACTAAGGATTTGCTAAAAGCCTTGAAATTCGTCCTATTGAATTTGCTCCATTCCTTAAAAAGAATGTGGTAGCAACATATGATAACTTTGAAATCTGCAAGCAGTGAGTAATTAATCTTAAAGATGACAAATAATTAAAGATATGAAAAAGAGCGTGAAGGGACGGAGTTATAGTAGTCATCATTGTGGTAATGATAAAGGAAGAACACTATGGGTTCTTCAAATAGACCTTTAAAATGTGAAGGCTATTTTTATCATCAAGATGGTATGAAAGGTCATTGGACTTGTGAATGTTGTCAATACAATAATTCGACAAGTTTATAAATCCTCCATCAAAAGACAAAAAGATAAAGTGATGGTACACTTGATCTTTCAAAGTGATGTTAAGGTGTCTCATGGAAATATGATGAATACAAAACCATGACAATGTAATTATAATGAAAATTTATGAAGTACATATAAATGATTAGTCCATTCCTTGAAGAGAATGTGACTTCTGATGAGTATCGTGAATGCTCGACCATTCTATAGGAGAATTAGTCAAGATGTGATAAAATCATTATGGGTCGAATATATACCATAACTCACCTCTATGGGAGATTTGAGAAAAAAATGATATATACCAAAACTCATCTCTACGGGAGGTTGAGAGTAAATAAATTTTATTTGCCTGAAATAGTTAATGGTATTGTACGTTTATACGTCACTATAGTATGTTTACTGTGAACTACCGAAAAGTCAAAGGAAAGAAAGAGTTCTTGCCTAGGGTTATGGTCATTATTGTGTGGCAATACAAATTTGTCATTGATTGTGTACCTATGGTACAACAAAAGTAAAGTAAGAAACATGTCTTGCTCGTAATATTTTGACCATGACAATAATAATATAATTTCCTCTTTGAAGGAGATGTTCATCATGTGGATAGCGTCATGAAAATATGAGATAGTACACAAAAATTAATTACATGCTCTAACGAGTTGTGAAATTGCTAGAGGAATAATATTGGGGTACGGTTGTAGTAAGTCTCAGAAGAAACTTTTTAAGTTTTGGATGAATTGAAAAGAAATATTGAGACTATAATTATGAAAAGATTTATTATCTTCATATTACTACAACCGAAGAGAGTTATAAATATTTATGTAAAAGATTATCCCACTTTTCCTCTTGTTTGTTGTAGACAAACATGGACATGCTGATGAAACTGTAAATGTACTAAAATAAAGATTAGTTGACATGAACGGTTGACAATTCTGGTTTAAATGTGATGCAAATGTAAATGAGAATTCATGTGGATTATATGATGAAGAAATTAAAGATTCTTCAAGAATTATCTTGTGTTGCTTGTTCTCTTGATAAAATGATCATTGTACCAGCTAAGGTTGGGATTGTAATCCCCTAAAGTTTTTGGAACATATAAAATAGTGAATATGGGATTATTCACCTATCATGTGGATCATTAGAAAATATATGATAGATGCATCTATGAAACGATCACATGTGCTTTGGTGTCAACTTACAAATTGATGTTTGTAAGGTTGTTTGCTCAATTTTTAAATTAAGAGCACAGTTCTAACTATGAAATTATACTGATAATGCTGGTTGGTTTAACTGAAATTGTATATCTCCAATTATAGCTAAACCATGGGTATGAGTGCAAATCTCCCAAATAAGATTTGGTATGAGATAACTTCATTTAACATGTAGCAACACATGTATGCATCAAGCCAACACAGTTTCTCTATCTAATTGATTCATCGTCAGGAACCAAATAATTTTCATCTAAAGTTTGAATGTGCAATTATGATTTTAATTGCTCCACCAAGCACAGATGAATTTTCAAATAAGATTGGGATGAATGTAAGATTTCCCAACACTAAGGGAAGAGATGATTGACAGCTGAAAATTATTTATGAGGTTAATTATGAATTATCTAGGTCCTCGTTTAATAAATATGAGAACTTAAAGTTCAAGTGATAATTCATTTGCATAATGTTGCAAATCAATTGCCAGATGAATGTACTGACCCTATGATATAATTCAGCTGCAAATGCTCCAATATGAAGTCCTTGAAGGATGGAGTCTATGATACGCTGAAAGTGGGAATTCTAGACATCACTGTCTATTACACAAGATTGAAAAAGCTATGGGAAGAACTAAACACTTTGAATACAAAGAGCATATGCACTTGTACATGGCGGACGAATTCCATTTTCAAACTGTATATCGATTTTTCATCTTTTATTATGTCTACCAGACTCTTCGCATCAAGATGAATTTCAATATCAAGAATCAAAAATAGGTAGTTTTTGCCTACGATATGCAAGACAAAAAATTCAAATTGAAACCGATTAGACATTAATTAAGAAAAGATAGTATGAACCTCCTGTTGATAACCTTGTCACTAGGAATGTCAAAAATCGAACTAACCAGTAAATTCAATGGAAAAATTGTTATTGATTTATTGCTATTGGGTTATTGGATTAACAATTTTTAATGATTTTATATATTAAAAAATTATCGTGTTATCGATTCAGTATTGATTTTTAATATCGAGTTATTGGCTAAACTAAAAATTCATTAAGAGTATAGTAATTTACTACTTTTACCCTACATAAATTTCAGTACATTACTAGTTATTGTCTTTGTCTTTTATCCCTCAATTCATATTTTTACAGTGACTTTTGACTCACAATTTCCCATAATACAAAACGTCTAAACCTAAATAAGAATAATAATCCTCTTAATTTCTCTTTGTGTTACAATTATATAAAGTTTTTTCATATAAGTTATTAATTTTCTATTTTATGAGCATTTATAAAATTATATTATTGTCATGACTGGAATCTAGACCCCAGACGAGACTACGTCGTTGGCCTCTCATAAGTCGCAAACAACCTACTTACGTCATCCTTACTTTACATAGGTTAATTTTAGCAGAAAATTTTAAAACTTTTGATTCTTTAAACATACTTGCTAAATATTCTTAACATTTCATAATTGTTCATCATCAACCGTCTAACATTAAAGAAGTTCATTAAGTCTTAATTGTATAACTGCCAAAATGACACCAATACAAATTCTGAATTAAAACAGGAAAGAAACGCTAGTGGAACATGCTCCACTATCTCAACTCTAAAACTACGCTAGAATGAAAACAGTAGCATCCTCGAAAGCATGAGAACCTACCAAACTCCGGATGAATGCTGATGTCCAGATAACTGCAACAATGACAATTTAGCTCTATCTCACACCTGTGCCTACACCTAAAATAGTATAGATGTATACGGTTAGTACACACTTGTACTAAGTATGGGTATATGCAAGCACACACCAAAGACATGCATGAGAAAGAATAACTCTTTCCTAACGACATGATTTTTGGAAGTCAAATCAGTAAACTTGCCGAATTGAGATCAGGAAAGTTAGTGAACTTTCCAAATTGATTTAGCAAGGTCATGCCATGAGAGTAACAAGCATCATTATAAATATTGTATTTTACACAACACATAACATCTCCATATAACACATATCATAGCACATAACATATAACACATAGCTTTTTCCATATCATTCATTCATATGTCACGAGACCTTGGAATCATGGACTTGACATTAAGACTTTCCAAAATGAGGGCTCAACATATGGGACCTCAACTAGGGAGTCTTTATTAGCAAACACATGGTCTGCTTCATTCATTCATACATACTTCATTTCACTTCATTCATAGGCCAGTGTAAATATCAGTTACACCTAGGATGTAGTTTAAGACTTTCATCGGGTTTGCTATGCAATGATCAAGAATAACCTAATATCATTACCTGAGTGCACTTGGCTACTTAGTGTATCTTAAACTCATACTTAACCCTCCTAGGGTTCATCGTTTCATTACATATATCTTAGGTTCACTTATTTTTGAATGTATGTTAGACTTATGTGTCTATACATACAAGCCATGGGGCTTCATTCGTAGTTCGCTAAGTGATTCTTACTTTCATAAGATTATGTAGTACAAGACTTATTTATCTTGTATATATGCCAAGATCTTGATTTTTGATCTAAGTATATGACATTACTCTTGGATATTTTACTCACGTATGACTTATGTATCAATACGGAAGTTTGGGCACGGGAACCCAAATCTTGAATCACTTGGATATCATTTATATTTTTCATTGATTTTATTTCTAATATTCATAACATTAGAACTTTAAATTAAATCTCAAAATTTATATGGAAGGATTAATTTTCTATTTAATTAGAACTCAAAATTAAATCTCAACATTTACATGAAAGGATTGATTTTCTATTTTAATTAGAACTCTAATTAAATCATAACATTTACATGGAAGAATTAATTTTCTATTTTAATTAGAACTCTAAATTAAATCTCAACATTTACATGAAAGGGTTGATTTTCTATTTTAAGTTTACCCTTAGTTAACCGAAGGGTTGAGAGTTCTAACCTTCACAATCCTTTTTTTAATTTTTTTTAGTCTCTTGTTGCCCATTCTTGCCTAAACCAAGAGGTTGTGGGTTCAAACCTCCACACCCTCTTGATTTTTCCTTTAATTTTCACTGAGGAAGGGAGGTTGGGGGTTCGAATCCCCCCAACCCCTTTTTTTTTATTTAGCTCGTGCTTCAACCTTTGACGTTGTGGTGTTTGATTCCCACACCTCACATTTTCTTTTTTCTTATTTTTCCTTTCTCTCGCGCGTACCTGGAAGTCGTGGGTTTGAATCCCACGTCTCCCATTTATTTGCTTAATTAATTTTCCTCTTCCTCCTTCCCCTAGGTCGCGATTTCAATTCCCCACAGCCCCATTTTCTTTTCCCTTCTCGCGCAAGGCAGGGGCCAAGGGTTCGACTCTCCCTTGCCCCTTTTTTGTCCTTGAGGCGAAATCAATAACTAAGGGGTTCAATTCCCCTTAGTCCCATTCCTTTTCCTTTGTTTTTTTTCAGCCATCTCGACATGTGAGGTCTTGGGTTCGATTCCCATTGACCTCACTTATTTAATTTTCCCTTTTAAATCCCAGATTTCAACCTTGTTATAGAGTACCCAAATCTGGAAAATTTTTGTCATTATTCAACTCATTTTTAGTCACATTGTTCATAAGTTTAGTTGGATAGAAGATGGTTAGTTCAATCGACTGAATTTCATGGTAATGAACATCACATTGTACACACATTGCACACATGAAATACATGATTTATACAAATCCAAAAAAGTGACCGAAGCCACTGCCCACATGCACACACACACACCAACTTTCCGATCACACTTTGAATATTGTTTTTTTCGTAATTTCCATCACATAAACATGTTCACAATTGATATAAATATATCATTAATGCCTAAATCTAGAAACACAACATACCATCCTACGAATTCGTTTGGGAGATAATGACCAGGACATACAAAGGGGAACAACCTTAGCTTTCAAGACTTGAGAATCGTTCGAAGGAAAATACTCTTGCAGAAAGAATTCCAGGAGAGAAACTCATACCTTTTGATGTTGTTCAAGTGTGAAGCTTCTACCAAGATACTCCTCCAAACCACGCCCAATTTACTTCAACATATACCCCACTCGACGAACCTCTCTTAGTCTTGACGTTCTGATTACTTTGTCTTGCACTTAAAAATTCTTGTGAGTTCTGCAAGTGTGAAGAACTTTTGATATATTTTCTAGTTTTTGTTGTGTTTGGCAGAATTATGTGAAAGAGAGAGACTGAGAACATGAGAGAGAGCTGAGAAGCGTGAGGGAGAGAGTTATTAGAATTAGGAGACTAAATTCAAGACTTAGTCAAAATAGGATTTAATTAAATTAATGCAAAAATCTTATTTATATTAATCAATACGTGTAATGACCATTATGCCCTTAAAATTTCATATTTTTATATAATAATAAATCATCTTAAGTATTTATTTATTCGATTTTTTTAGGATTGTTACAATTATTGTCTAGTCGCCTTAATATTTTAGCGAAGTCATAGATTCATTTTACAAGTATTTCCTGGTTAAACAAAAACCGAACCTTTAAGGACAAAAACCAATAAAAATATCTTATTGATTTGTTATTGGTTTAACATATCGAAAAACCAAAAACCAATAAACTTGCACAATTATGCAAAAAATCAAACTGGTTGATGCACACTCCACCTGTCATGAAATAAAGAATATAAAATAAATATATAAAAAAAACATGTAAAAAGAGGCTCATGTATTATTCAACTTTAAATTGAATTACAAATGAACTGCAATAATTTCATATTTATAGAAGAACATAAACAGTTTAGAAAGCTACTTGTAAGTAGGGTTGGGCGTTCGGTCGGTTCGGTTCAGTTCATAAAATATCGGTTCAGTTTTTCGGTTTTTTATTTGGCCAAATGTGAAACCAAATCAAATCAAAATAAATTTGGTTTAGTTCGGTTATATAATTTTGGTTCGGTTTTGGTTTAACCAAATTTAATTAACAGGTGGACTTTAGTACTTCTTGTCTAACAAATTTATATATTAGGAGCATTTGAATAAGTTTTTTTAAGGGACTTAAAAGTCAAAAGCCAAACTACATAAAATAAAGTCTTTATCAAACATCTCTAAAAATTAACTAACAAAGTGATCAATATTTTGTTCTTCCTGACTTCATCTGTACCTCTATCCTGATCATTGGGAGCCTGTGCATTATCATTTATCGCCTACATAGGAAAAAATAGACAACATAAGACATTTCATTTTTACCTCCCTGCACAAAATACACATTTGAATGAACACCTTACAAGTAGTTTATCTTCAATATTACTAGTATCTACAAGTTTCCACCCGAGCAAGGTTTTACAGAATTGATCAAAGTCACCTAACTAATGCATAAACGCATTGAGCATAACGCATAAGATTAAAAAGACTATGAAAAGTCAAGACAACAACACTACAAAGTTCAAGAAACTTGTGCCCATCCTTAAAATAGAGTTAGTTACAAACTAAACTCATCATTATCTGATCCATTGCAATTTGCAGCAACAAAAAGATATAGAAAATCAACAAAACATTGTTGCAACCTCCATTATAATAGCTCCCAAGTACCAATAGATTGCAACAAAGAAAATAACAAAACATTGATGGGCCTGCGAGAAAATAGAACTCTTTAGACAAATGATCTACATTACATAATAGAATATATAAAACTATCAACCAAGTTATGTAAATAAGTTCTTTACTTACTCGTTACCACACATCACTAGTTGATAGTTGAACTTACAAGCTACAATTATATATCAATTATACTAGATTCAGTCCCACTACAAGCAAAATCTACAAAAATATGAAAGAATTTGTTAGTTGTTAAGAAACACAAGTAACAAAATTATATTCAATATAATTAATAAAAATATCAAATTCTTACCAAGTTCAAGTTGTTCAAGATACTCTAAATCTTCCTCAATATTGATTGGAAAAGACTCACTTCTAAGCCAATCTTGAACACAAATAAGAGATTGTACAATTTTAGGAGTTAATGAACTCCTAAAGGGATCAAGAACACGACCTCCTGTGCTGAATGCACATTCTGATGCGACAGTTGAAATAGGAATGACTAACACAACACGAACCATCTCCGCGGGAATAGAAAATCTCGGCTCATCAACTTTCCACTACATTAATATACTCAAAGTCATCACTATCTGGCTCAATATCTTCAGCAAGATATCTTTCCAATTCTGATTTATTACCTGAATTTCCACTAACTTCTTTATGCTTCTCAAATTGTTGTTTTGTTCTCATTCTTCCTCTATTTACAAAGTTGCCACAACCACCCACACTAGATATACTTCATGAATTATCAAATGAAGTGGGTGAAGATTGTACTTGTAAAGAGTTTTTGGGGATTCCTTGACATAATATTCAAACAGTTTGTTCATGTATTTTTTTCACTTCTGAACATAGCTTTTCCCCAACTTCGTTTCCAAACATATCCACAATTGCAAATGGAACATAATCAAGCTTGTTACGGGGATCCAATACAGATGAAATAAAGATCATCTTGTTCATTTTTTGTGGTTCACCCCAATACTTTTTGAACTTTTCTTTCATACTTTCTGCCATATCTTTCAAATTACAATCTTCATTTGTCATTATCTCTTTCAAAATAAGATTAAGTTAAGCAATTTCAACTAAGTTTGTATTGCTAGTGACATAATTAGAACCAGAGACCTTCAAAGTAAGTAAATAAAAAGTTTCACGAAATTTCACCATTGATCTCACATTTTTCCAGTCAACACTTGAAAGAATATTTGAAGTAGTTCCATCATCAACACTAGTTTCATCTTTAACACTAGTTCCGTCTTCAACACTAGTTTCATCTTTGTTTTCAAAAGAATCAGAACCAAAGGTACGAAGATGATTCAAGTATTCAATATCTTTAAAACTATATCTTTCAAATGCAAGCTCAAAATGTTGTGCTATATCAAGCATCGAATATGTAGAGTTCCACCTTGTAGGAACATCTAAACATAATGATTTCTTACAAGTTATCAATTCAGATCCACAATTTTCTTTAAACTTTCTAAGTCTTGCGGGAGATTGTTTAATGTATTTCACGCTTTGTCTCACTAGCTTTACAGACTTACCAATTTCCTTCAACCTATCTTGCACAATAAGATTAAGGATATGTGCCATACACCTCACATGAATATGTTCACCATCCATAATGTTAGTTCCCCAATTGCTCAATTTTTTAGACATTTTTTTCACAGTAACATCATTAGAACTAGCATTATCAACTGTAATAGCAAACACATTATCCAAACCCCATTCAAGCAAACAATTAGTAATGCAAGCCGCCATATACACGCCCTTATGACTAGAAATTGGACAAAAAATTATTATTCTTTTATGCAAAATCCAATGTCTATCTATAAAATGGGTTGTCAAACACATGTAGTTGATTTTTTGTATAGAGGTCCAATTATCTGTTGTAAAACAAACTCTTGGACGTGCTTCTTTGAAAACCTTCTTCAAAAGTTTTCTTTCTTCAAGGTACAGTTCATTAGAATCTCTCGTCACGGTTCTACGAGAAGGCATATGAAATTGCGGCACTGTAACTCTCATGAAGTTTTTAAAATTCTCTTTCTCAACAAAACTAAATGGTAGCTCGTCAACAATTATCATTTTGTCTAAAGCTTTTCTACTTTGTGCTTGGTCAAATTTTCAAGTGCTGATAACCCCTTCCTTTGCTCCCGTTGAAGATGGTACAAAATTAATTAGATTTTGATCTTTATCTACGGTGTCACGAGAAAATTTAGTACATGTTCTCATATGAGTATTCATTGATGACGTACCATTAGATGATGTAGACGATGCATAAGGTTTTGCACAATACTTGCATTTGGCTTACTAGCTCCTTTTTCATCGGTGAACTTGTCAAAATGCTTCCAACAATTAGCTCTAGGTTTCATGGTTTTTCCTTTCTTTGAAGTATCAACATCAACTACAACCTCATTGGGAGATGAGGTATAAGGTATGCTCTCATTTAAAGCTCCACTTTCACTTCCCTTACTTACAGTTTGTGTCATCTATAAAAGAGTGAAACAAACAAGAAGAACAAAATTCGAAAGGACATTATACATTACAATATATAGCATAAGGAATGATCATATTTTGATTCTGTTGCATTTAGAAATTTTCTTCTGTGTATATTTGTTGCATGGTGAGTGATCACTTGGTTAAATCTCAGTTGTCCATTATTTGATAAACGGTCATGATTGTCCTAAGGATTTACAAGTTTTGTTGGTTTGTTTACAGGGCTTGGAGAACATAACAGTTAACTGGATGTATCATTATTTATCCATATATCATAAACACTTGAAATTAAATATACATATATGTAGATATCTAGATGAAGCTAAGACTTAAGAGCCTAAGACTGAAGTGTTAAGACGAGATATAAGAACATAGCTAAATAGGTTTTCTAATTTAAAATCGATTTGAAGACAAATTTTTCATCAATTTGAGTTGATTTAATGTATTCACTTTTAGGTAAGAATTTAGACATCAATTTTATGTTATGCATTACTTGCTGATTTGCACCGCATAATCACAGCCTTAATCTCTATTTTACTACAACTTACTTAACATTTATAAATATTTCAAGTACATTTTTTTCCTAATTATTGGATTTTTGGCATGCACAACTTAATTTACATCCATGTATATGGTCATATAAAATTGTATAGCACAAAAACAAAAAGATGTATCCTCCCTTTACCTTAACTAGTGCTTCACTAAGGACTACATCTAATCCTAGTTTTTTCTACATTTTTACCAATCTAAAGCATTAGTATAACCTAGTCAATGCTCATTTTTCAGATTCGAATTCCGATGAGCTCCTATTATAAAATGAAATATACCTAAAGGAAGAGTATTAGAGCAGAGACGGAAATAGAATCTATGAGTTATAACTTATAAGGATTGAGCACTAACCTTTGACTTTCGAGTTGCAACTTGCGAGCGACGCGAGTCGCGAGTTACAAGCGCCGGGCAGCGAGGAGAGGACTGAGGAGAGACCAGCGTATGCTAGGAGCCTACGACTGACGAATGACGAGTTACGGGCGGCGAGGAGAGGACTGAGGAAAGATCAGCGTGCTGACTGCTGTGTGGTAGCATTACCAACGTTTGGTGTTAGCAACTTAGCGTATATCAATTTAGATTTGGAAAAATTTCATATATGGCAAACTTATTTGATTAAATAACATTACATGGGTATAGTTTACCTAATTACATTCTATGAATATAGTTTAGTTATTTTAGGTATCTTTAATTTTGTATATAAGGTTTCTTTTGTTTTTTATTTAAATAATTTTTTTTAAAAAAGTGGTTTGTAACTGAAGCGTTAAATATGCTAACAATAAATATAGATAATGCCATAATTTAAGGTAAACGTCCCTTTTTTAAGGTAAACGTTCAAATTCATATTTTTTTTTTCAAAAAAAATAAGAATTATACAACAATTGAAACAAAAGATAAACTTGTTTTTGCTATTTATGAAACAGCAGTTCATCATTTTTTTTATATTTTCTTTGTAATCGAATTCAGGTAAGTGTTTATTGGATGAAAATTCATGTTTATTATTTCAATAATTATACAATGTTCTATTGGATTTACAAATTTTTTATTTATGTGCGTTCGTTATTGTGGTGTTGTAATTTTTTTGTTTTTTGAAACATGATTATTTTAAGCAGAAAATTATATACTTTTTGTTGATGTAGTATTTGTATATTATAAAGAAGATCAGTGTAAGTGAATACAAGTAATCGTTGGTGATAATTGTATATAGCCATAAAGTAAGTGTTTTGCTTTTGATACAATTATATACTTTTTTTGATGTAGTATTTGTATATTAAAAAGAATATCAGTGTAAAATCAATTCAATAATTTGATTGTATAATAGTGTTGTATTAATTGTATATATGATCTTTTTGAATGATTTGAAATATATTTTTTTTTATAATTGTAAGATAATGGCTTCATTGACTATTTTGGTTATGCATTCTGGTTAATATGTGTACATGAATATAGTATTAAACTTGGCAATATATACAACTGTCTAAATGACTTTGTATAAACTCCAATAATATATAAACTTAATATATACTAACTTCAATAATTTGTATATAACTACTAAAATATACAAATTACAATCATATATGAAATTTTCCCATCTGTATAACTAAATCCAATTACTTTGTGTATATATATATATATACAAAAACAAAAATAATAATGAGCCTTTAATATACAATCCGCTACTACCACTATTAAAACTTAGTATATATGTATACAAAAACAGTCAATTTTGAAAACAATCATGGACAAATACAATTTTTGTATATGTATATAAACTTAATATATACTAACTTCAATAATTTGTATATAACTAATAAAATATACAAATTATAATCATATATGAAATTTTCCCATCTGTATAACTGAGTCCAATTACTTTTTGTATATATATACAAAAACAAAAATAATAATGAGCCTTTAAGATACAATCTGCTACTACCACTATTAAGACTTAGAATATTATTCATTATACATAACTTAAAGTATATATAAAGTAATCAAATCCACAGACACATATACAAATATATAACTATAACATGTGTGTACTAAACATGCAATATATTATATACAATTACGTGAATACAAAATTTACTTAAACAATAATTTTTTGTATATTGACATCTAACTAACAAAAAAATTGTATCTAAATTTGTGTTTTAAGCCACTACCTCATAATTATGATGTTCTTCAGATCCGTCAACTTCACGTGCATTTTCCTATGAATCAATGTTTACTGCTTTCCTCTTTCTTCCTCCTTGTACAATTTTAATGCCTCTAGCTTTAGCATTGTTAATAACTTCTTGAACTGCCGTAAGGTCATATTTTTTCTTTGATCTCAATTCTTCCATTGTTTGTTCATGTAGAACTTGTTTTGATTTTATCATAGGCCCTACATCAACCCCAAAATCTTGAGTTTAACCCATTGAAAACGATGATAAATTATCAACAAAATTGACATGCAATGAAATACCTCTAATAATCCTCATAGATGAAGATGATTCATTCATTCTGTGACTAATTTGAGATCTAATAAGAACAAACAATCGATTATTTCATCAAAAAATATGAAAAAACATAAGAAACACAATACATATACAATTGTTGAATAAGGAAAAAAAAGGAAAACGACTAAAATTTAGGAGTACCTACGAAAATTGAATTCAACTTCGGGAGGGAGTAATTGAATTTTGGACAATTTGAAATTCAAATCGGATAGAAGTATTAGTTGTAGGAGAAAAAGGTGGAATATGAATAGGAGAGATAATATTGTTTTATGTAAAATTATATACAAAATTAAAAAAAAAAGTTTTTATACTATTGGTTATATAATAGATGGTGAACCCCATTAATTATAGCAAAAAAAAAAATTATAATTATAAA
Organism: Solanum lycopersicum; assembly: GCF_036512215.1. Lineage (NCBI taxonomy): Eukaryota > Viridiplantae > Streptophyta > Magnoliopsida > Solanales > Solanaceae > Solanum > Solanum lycopersicum. The sequence continues at coordinate 31,879,770 of NC_090811.1, forward strand.
AAGTAAATAAATTAAACTATACACCTATTATATAATTACTTAGGAATGTTTGTCATTCTATATAATTTTCCCTTTAAATGGAATTTTAGGGATACAAATTTGGATAATTGGATTAGGAAAGTTGGGCATGGACAGTTGGGCTGAGAATATTTTAAGTTGGGCTATTGGGCTGGCTGGGAGGGTAACAAATAACAAATATACACATATAATTTCGGTTTTTGGTTAATTGAAATATTAAATTTAAAAAACCAAAAATCAAACAGAAAAATTGAAATATTAAAATTCAAAACCAAAACAATCAAAATAACTAAAAAATCAAAACAGAAATTAAAAAAATTGATTCGATCAATTTTTTTGGTTTAAACCATATTATGCCCAGCTATTTTTAACTTAATTGCAGAAATTTGCTTGCAAAATGACTTGTAAATTGATTGCAAGCTATTTGTTTGATTGGACACTTGTTCACGAAGATGTAAGAATAATATGATAATGCATTTCTAACCAAAAACAAATTAATTAAACTTATTAACACAAATCCAAATAATACTATTCTCTGGCTAATTTTCTATTTTTTGAAAGTCAAATAATTTAATTTATTTGAAATGAACTTCATATATTTATAAATTGATATTATAAATCATAATAAAGATTTACATTGATATATTTGAATATGGTAATAAAAAAGGTGCGACGTAAATGGAATAGAGGAATTAAAATTGATAGATATTTGTAGATAGTGTGAAACAGAAAGTTGGTTGCACCCAAATAGAGAAGGTGAGGAGAGGCACGTGTCTTTGCGGGTAATGTGCGCAATGGCCTCTGCCTCTCAACTCTTAGCTCCAATCAACGCCATTTCTTCTTCTTCTTTTTCTTCAGTATATAATCATCTTCTTCCATGTCTCTAGAACTTACTCACATCTTTATGCACACAAATTATACTACTTCTTTCTACAATCAATCACATTGTTCTTTGAAAATGTGTTCACTACAACTTCCGAATTGCAGGGTTTTCAACGATGCTAACTTCTCTTCTTCTTCAGATAAGTTGCAGAAATGTGTGGTTTTCTCCTCATTTTGGGGAGTAGAGTTGTGCTTCAGTGATGCACGGCTTACAGCTAGCTCGGCAGTTAAACGACGACAATATCGGCCGATTTCTGCTATGTCTTCATCTTCTGATTCACCTTTCAACATGAATTTGAATGAGTATATGGTTACACTTGTAAAACCGCTGGGTATTCGCTTCGCTCTTTCTGTTGATGGCAAAGTGTTCGTTCATGCTCTTAAGAAAGGGGTTAGTATGTTTTCGCAATTAAAATCCTTACATTTGAATAGCTGTGATTTTACAATATGCAATTATCCGTTTCTACCGTCATACTTAAGCCCTTCACTGCAAGTTTATACAAACTGTTTTGTCTGTGTCATTGTACGCACCTGGATCTTGGTAGATTTTCGCATTTTCTATTGAAATTTGTTGTTATGAAGGAATCTCTTAGTTTGTGCAAGTGTTATTTGTAGGGGAATGCTGAGAAATCAAGAATAATAATGGTTGGTGATACATTGAAAAAGGCCAGTGACTCTTCAACTGGGGGGCTTATTGAGATCAATGACTTTGGCGATACAGAGTATGAAACGTAAAAATTATACCAATTTTAAGCTATAGAGTACATTTCCGACTGAAGTAGTGGGATGTTTCAATAAGTGTACTGTATTTTACTATGGTTTCTGCAGGAAGATGATGAATGAGAACGCAGGCCCTTGTAGCCTGGTTCTTGAGAGACCCTCTTTTCCATTTCCTATCCACCAGCTATATCTTATGGATGATATTGATATTCTGTATAATAGAGGTCGTGTTCCCATTGCTACATGGAACAAAAATTTACTTGCCTCCAACTTGCGAACGTCATGTGAGGGCAGTGGGAACTCTGGATTTGTAGTATTTTCCCCAAAGTTACTAACATTAAATGGATGGAATGTTCTGAGTAATGGAGATCCAATCAGGCAACAAGGAAATCTGAACGGTACCCCCTGGTTACCATTTAGCCCAATTATCAACATATTTTCTGAGAAAGACATGATAGATTCTGAATGGGCGCATGGGAATTTCCCACTGGAAGAATACATAAAGGCGTTGGATCGTTCAAAGGGAGAACTGTATTACAACCATGATCTTGGTATGCGCTACAACAAGGTGTGACATTCAGATTTTTCTGTGTAGAACCTTTCCTTTACTCAGATGATTAGTATTCAACTGCTTGAGATAAAGTTAACAGCTCCAGGAATTCTATGCTTTTCAATTTTGCTGAACACCATTTTAATCCACTGCTGTGGTATGTTTTATTCTCAAGAAGCTACTCTTCTGTTGCTTGGTTCTGAAGTACATTGCTTGTGTCCTTTGCCAGATTACTGAGCAAATGTATGTGGGATCGTGCATACAAAAGGAATCTGATGTGGAAATTCTGTCAGATGTGGTGAGGCTATACTTGCTTTTGTGGGTTAAATATACACTATTTTTCCCTTTCTATTTCATGAAGTATACAGTACAGATGTGGTGCAGCTATGCAATTGTGGCTTGAAATAATTTATTTTTCCCTTCCTATTTCATGAAGTATATACAACTGATATACTGAGAATCGTGTCTTGTACATCTCTAGATTTTCCAATCCATATAGAATTTTGGTTTGCACACCATCTGATAGAACTGAGAGTATCCTGACTATCTTTAACCAATCATAGTAGCAGGTCAAAGAGAAACAATGAGTGTATATATAACGAAAGTACATCAATGGTTTTATATGGTGAACTCAGCCTGCAAATGACCTGCAGTTGTGGTTCTCATGAATATGTATGGTTGTCCTACGTTTCAATTGCAGCATGAAGACAGTTTCTTGATGGAGGCCAAGAGCCAAGACCATATTTGACAAATATAAGCGAGTTTGATTATACAAATAGGGACACGGGTAGTTGATTCTAAAATCAATAATAAATGAGAAGCAAAAACTTTGGAAACTGGAATGCTGATGGATGTGCTGAGAACGTCTTTTGTGTTTATCTTAATACTAGTGTAGAGACACATTTGTGCCTACCTTTTTCTTACCATTATGCAGTGTTCCTTTGCAGAATTAATTCTTTCTTGCTCATTTGCTTACACTAACCCAGACATCTGCATCAGGATAATTGTTTCTTGTTCATTTACTTACAACTAACCCAATGAATATCTGCATCAGGGGATCACTGCTGTGGTGAATTTTCAGAGTGGCATCGAGGCTGAAAATTGGGGAATTAATGCCGACATAATCAACGAATCGTGCCAAAGGTTTAATATCCTTATGATCAACTATCCCATAAGGTAATAAAATAGTTTACTTTTTGAATTGTAAGTTTCGTCAATGAGCTAACAATCTGCTATATACATCCAGTACCTTAGCAGGCCCCCCTGAGTTCTCTAATCTTTTTACTTCTTTAAGAGAAGTCTTATCATTTTGTTGTACTGGAAATGTGATGGTGATGCCTGTATAGATGCACCATTAGCTCTTCAGATGTTCTAGCATTTGCCTGTTTCATTTATCACAATCTTCTTTACATATTGAGATTACAATTAAGGAGCATGATCTTATTCCTTCTGCATATTAATTTCTTTTGCAGGGAAGGAGATTCATTTGACATGAGAAAGAAACTTCCATTTTGTGTTGGTCTTCTTTTACGCTTATTAAAGAAAAACCACAAAGTGTACGTGACTTGTACAACTGGTTTTGATAGATCCCCTGCTTGTGTAGTAGCTTACCTTCATTGGATGACAGATACTTCCCTTCATGCAGCCTATAATTTTGTCACTGGGTTGCATTTATGCAAGCCTGACAGGTTCTTCTCCCAATTCTCGTATCTTCAGTTCCATTCTTGACTTCTTGACTGGATAAGTACTTGCATGCATATCACGTTACCAAGGACATAATCAGGGGCAGGTCAACAGATTTGATGTCCTAATACGAAAATATATCTAAAATCCATCTAGTTTTTCTCAAAAAGATAAATTGTAAAAATCAATATGATAATGATATACAAAACAAGGCTACATGGTTTTAATTTAGTGGTGAGAGCGCAATATGTGATCTATAGGTTAGGTGTACGTCATGATATCAAACTCTCTCATATATAAAAGTCTGGTATTCAAGTGGAAAAGGGTAGATGTAAAACTAATGAAGTTGTCATAAGGCTTTTCTTTTATCGGTATGCCACTCCGCGAGCAAGGAGTGCCACGCACGAGCGGAGCAAAAAGAAAGCAAGGGAAGTTTTTCTCTTTTTTGGGGGTGAGCTCATTATCCACTCTGTTTCGAACCTTTTGCGACACTTGCCCTGGGGAATCATCATAAACATGAAAAGAATAAACTATATGCACAGGAAGAAAAATTAGATTTGATAAGAAGGTAATTATACTAAATTTGATAAGGGAAGATATGTTATTTACTCGCCTAATGATGGTATTACCTCTACCAAATTTTAACAAACATTAAATATTGACATTTTCTTGTTAATATATACATAAATTATATGTTATATATAATAATACAATACCTCATATTTATGGGGCCTTTAGTATTTGGGTGCTTAAGCTAAGGGCTTCATTTGCCTTGCCCTAAGCCATCAATGGGCAGAATTAAAAAAATTGTACTCGCGTTTCTTTGGATTCTAGGTACACACATGAGCAGGTGAGTGTTGGAAGAAATGGTACTTGGACTCCTTAAAAATGGTGATGGATGCGTGTCAGACCCTCCAAATTTAGTTTATTTTTGGAGAATCCGACACAGGTGCAACATCAGTTTTGGAGAATCTGAAATATATGTTAGGAAGACTGTTGGTGTATAATGATGTATGCAAAATATCATTATTTTGAAAGTTTGCTGTTATCATTTCGCATATGAAGCCATAACATCTTATTTAGCTCACAGTCATGATCCCTGTCTTATCTCTTGTTTGATTAGCCCTTCTTACGGTGAACATTCTTGATTTACTTAATCCAAAACATATGAGTTGCAGACCAGCCATTGCCTGGGCAACATGGGATCTCATAGCTATGGTTGAAAAAGGTGCACATGATGGGCCTGCAACGCATGCCATAACATTTGTATGGAATGGGCATGAGGTAATCAACTATATCATCTGTGTGTGCTTGTTGGTGATGTCCTCAGATGCTTGTATGTATAAGAAAAACAGCAGTGTAACTGAACCCAGATTTTATGTTGCACTCTTTTCTTGACCTTTTTCCTCAATGGTCAAAGCTGATTGTTGGAATGGATGTTGCATACTCTGTGTCACACTGTTTTCTGCTTCCATATGCATTTTTAAATTGGGGTATTTACTTGTACGTATCTCTTTGTATCACATTTTTGAACAGGGGGAGGATGTCTACCTGGTTGGAGATTTTACAGATAACTGGAAAGAACCAATTCAGGCAGTCCACAAAGGTGGTCCAAGATTTGAGGCTGAAGTTAGACTTTCACAGGGAAAGTAAGTTTTGCCTCATACATGTCATCGCGATTGTCAAGCTTTTATAATGATTTCCTTCTTAAGTGTGGATTATTGAATTATCTTTTTGTCATACTTTTTTCCATTCTTTTGATGATTGTTTTTGCTGTACCATTGTGGATATTAATATTGATTTTCCTGTTTTTACTGTATGGTATATTTTGTTGTGTATGAAGTATTATATTTGTTTATCAGGTACCTATACAAGTACATAATTAGTGGAAACTGGAGGCATTCAGCCAATTCACCAACTGAAAGAGATGAAAGGGGAAATCTCAATAATGTAATTGTTGTTGGTGATGTTGCCAGTGTCAGGCCTTTGATACCACAGCAAAAGAAGGTCAGTTAAATTTTGTATCCTTCTCCGATTAGCACAAGAGAACAAGAGAACGGGACATTCTTTTTTACTAATGATGTAGCATATGTCTCTTTACCTGACAAATTTGAATTAGGACGCAAATATTATGAAGGTGATTGAGAGGCCATTGACAGAAAATGAGCGGTTCATGCTGGCAAAAGCTGCTCGATGTGTTGCATTCTCAATCTGCCCAATAACGCTAGCACCTAAATAGATGGACACACTACATTTCAGTCATAGTCGCATATCCAGTTATGTCTTCTGCAATAAAGAAGTCAGTAGAAATGGCCATTTAACATTTCTAGGACAACCATAATGCAAGCCCATCCCTCCCACTTGGATTGAAGCTGTATATTGTCATGCAATTTCGAGGTTGGGCAAGTTATAATGCTCATGTCCATTACACTTAGTCATTTTGTCATCCCCATAGATATTATTGACTGATCCTTTGACTAGATATTTTCCTCGGTTGAAATGCTCAAACAATGTATATATCTGTGTTTACTAAATACACAATACATGGACGTGTGGATGTGTAATTGCTGTTTTACTATGCAAAAATATTACTCTTCACTGATCTTGCGTCTTTTTGTTTCAAGACTGTTTGAACAAAGATAGAGAAATGTCATATGCTTGATATATGGTAACAATGTGATGAAGGGAAAGAGCATTTTCACTTCACATTTCATTCCACTTGAATTATGTTATATCATCACAATTGTAATTGGATACGTTTTTTTAATTATTTTATAATTCTTTTGTTTTCTTTCTTATTTAGTACAATCACCATTTATACAATTATTATCGTAAAAATATTTTTCTCTTTCTTCAGTTACGTTTTTTGGTTGACTTATTATATTTTGATGCTAATTTGTTAGGAGTGGTACTTTATCACTATTGAAAAAGAATTTTCTTCTTCTTCTGTTTCGTTTTAATTCACGAGGGTAGATTTTCTCTCTCTTTACTTTTATATACTTTTTGATAACTTTTAATTGTTATATTGCGTTTTTAAAAAGTCAATTTAATCAATTTTTAAAACTAAATAAAATCACATTATTTTGATATTTTAGAAAAAAAATTAGATATTAAAAAATTATAGAAAACGTACTATAAATTGCAATATTTTGCATATCAATATTATAAAGAAACGTATCTTAGAATGTTGGTTAATTTTTTTATTGTTTGATTAAAAAAAAAAACCATCACATTTATAAGTGGATGGAGATAGTAAATGTTTGTTTAAAAAATGGAATGAGTATATTAAATGATATATATTTTGCATTTATATTGGTGACTATTTTCTTTTAACCATAATGATTACCTTGCACCAAAATCTAATTAAAAAAAAACCCATTCCTATTATAAACCATTACACTTGATATATCTATTGAGTTGATTTTCAAAGAATTTGAAGAAGTTAAAAATTTAGGAGTTCTTGTTGTTCTTCATCTGTTCTTGGTATTCTATTAAGGTGTCAAAAGTTGTTTGGGATTTTGTTGAGATAAAAAAAATGGTATTGTAAAATTAAAGTGAAAGCTAATGACATGAATAAGTCTTTTTTCAAATATCAATGACATAGATGGATCAAATGTTTAATGAATGACATAAATAAGTCTTTTATCAAACTTAATGGCATATTTGAGTGTTTTTTCTTGGGATAATGCCCAAGTACCCCCTCAACCTATGCTCGAAATCTCAGAGACACACTTATACTATACTAAGGTCCTATTACCCCGTGAACTTATTTTATTAATAATTTTTTACCCCTTTTTAGCTTATGTGGCACTATCTTGTGGGCCCAACGATGGTTGACTTTTTTTTTCGAACTAGTGCCACGTAGAATAAAAAGGGGTAGAAAATTACATATAAAATAAGTTCAGGGGGGTAATAGGACCTTACTATAGTATAAGTGTGTTTCTGGGATTTCGGGCATAAGTTGAGGGGGTACTTGGGTATTTTCCCTTTTTTCTTATTTAAATCAAGATATACACCATAATTTACCTAAGAATTTACCTATTATTTTATATAATTAAATTAATTATAAATTGTGTATACTAAATATACTATAATAAAAATATATCTACCATTTATAGCAATAATATTTTTTTTTCACTTGATCACTTCAATTCATTTATAATACAAGTTTAATACATATTAGGAAAAATGCACAAGTACCCCCTCAACCTATGCCCGAAATCCCAGAGGCACACTTATACTATACTAAGATCCTATTAACCCCTCAACTTATTTTATAAGTAATTTTCTACCCCTTTTAGGCCTACGTGACACTAGTTTGAAAGAAAAAATCAACCAGTGTTGGGCCCACAAGATAGTGCCACGCAAGTCGAAAAGGGGTAGAATATTATTAATAAAATAAGTTCAGCGGGGTAATAGGACCTTTGTATAGTATAAGCGTGTCTCTGAGATTTTGGGCATAGGTTGAGGGGGTACTTGTACATTATCTCTATATATTACAAAGAACAATTTATTATTCACATGCAATACAAGTTTTTATGATGGACAATATATTTATCACACATTTTAATATACTTATAATACAATGTGTCAAACGTAGTGTATTTTTGAAGGATCCGACACAGGTGCAACATCAGTTTTGGAGAGTCTAAGCAATATAGGTTGGAAGACAGCTGATGTATACAAAATATCATAATTTTGAAAGTTTGCTGTTATCATTTTGCATATGCAGACATAACATCTTATTAAGCTCACCGTCATGATCCCTACCTTATCTCTTGTTTCTTTGGCCTTTCTTACAATGAACATTCTCAATTTACTTAATCCAAAGCATATTGGTCGCAGATCAGCCATTGCCTGGGCAACATGGGCTCTCATAGCTATGGTAGAAAATGGTGCACATGATGGGCCTGCAACACATGCCGTAACATTTGTATGGAATGGGCACAAGGTAATCAATTTTATCATCTCCATGTGCTTGTTGGTGATATCCTCAGATGTTTGTATGTATAAGAAAATCAGCAGTGAAACTGAACCCAGATTTTATGTTGCACTCTTTTCTTGACCCTTTCCTCAAAGGTCAAAACTGATTCTTGGAATGGATGTTGATATTCGGTGTTATACTGTTGTCTGCTTCCATATTCATTTAAATTGGGGTATTTACTTGTAAGTATCTCTTTGCATGAAATTTTTGAACAGGGGGAGGATGTCTACCTGGTTGGAGATTTTACAGGTAACTGGAAAGAACCAATTCAGGCAGTCCACAAAGTTGGTCCAAGATTTGAGGCTGAAGTTAGACTTTCACCAGGAAAGTAAGTTTCGCCTCTTCCTGTCAGCCATACATGTCATGGCGATTGTCAAGCTTTTATAATGATTTCCTTCTTAAGTGTGGAGTGTTGAATTCTCTTTTTCTAATACGTTTTCCTGAAACAAGTGACTTCGTTTTAGCTACATTCTTCTCGTCACTAATGTGACTCTCCACTTTAAATTTGTAGCCCTGCATGCCATAGGCTAAATGGCTAATGTTGTCAGTTGGAAGCTCCCTTACATGGTTCCATTTATCCAATATGAATTGTCTTTGTCCCCTCAACCTTTCCAAATCTAAAGATCACCCTTCTGCTTCTTTCTCCTTCCTGAAGTTGTTCCTTTGTGGATATTAATATTGATTTTCCTGTTTTTACTCTATGGTATATTTTGTTGTGTATGAAGTATTATGTTTGTTTATCAGGTACCTATATAAGTACATTATTAGTGGAAATTGGAGGCATTCAACCAATTTTCCAACTGAAAGAGATGAAAGGGGAAGTCTGAATAATCTAATTGTTGTTGGTGATGTTGCCAGTGTCAGGCCTTTGATACCACAGCAAACGAAGGTCAGTTAAATTTTTTATCCTTCCTTTATAAAAGACATATGAATACATTTTCTCATTAATATCCTTGCCCGATTAAGCATAAAATAGTGCGACATTCTGTTTTACTAATGATGTAGCATGTCTCTTTTCCTGATAAATTTGAATTAGGACGCAAATATTATGAAGGTGATTGAAAGGCCATTGACAGAAAATGAACGGTTCATGCTGGCAAAAGCTGCTCGATGTGTCGCGTTCTCAATCTGCCCAATAAAGCTAGCACCTAAATAGATGGACACACTACATTTCGGTCATCATAGTCGCATATCCAGTTATGTCTTCTGCAATGAAGAAGTCAGTAGAAATGGCCATTTTAACATTTCTGGAATGCAAATCCATCCCTCCACTTGAATTGAAGCTGTATATTGTCATGCAATTTCGAGGTTGGGCAAGTTATAATGCTCATGTCCATTGCACTTAGTCATTTTATCATCCCCATAGATATTATCTGCTTTGATCACTGACTGATCCTTCGACTAGATATTTTCCACAGTTGAATAGCTCAGTTAATTGCTGTATATCTGTGTTTAATGCATACACATTTACATGGACGTGTGGATGTGTAATTGCTGTTTTACTAAGCAAAAATACTACTCTTCACTGATTTTTCATCATTTTCAGTCAACACTGTCTGAACAAATTTAAGTTTCTACAAGTGTGCCCAAAGATAGAGAAATGTCATATGCTTGATATGTAATGAAGGGGAATAGCATTTTGTCACTTCACATTGCATTCCACTTGAATTATGACTATACCATCACAATTATAATTGGATACATTTTTTTAAAAATAAAATTGAATATTCTTTTGTTTTCTTTCTTATTTAATACAATCACACCATTTATACAATTATTATTGCAAAAATATTTTTCTCTTTCTTCAATCGTGGTTGTTTTACCTAAACCAAAAACGTTATCGATCCTATCAGCGAGTTTCAATGAAAACGCCCAATTTGCAATATCTTTAGTGATACTTATCACACTTTCAATCGTTAACTTATTAAATTTTGATGCTAATTTTTTAGGAGTAATAATTTATTATCTAATTCATATGTTTCCTACCATTAAGGATATTTCTTACCAATTTGACACAATTACTATTCTAAAAATATTTTTCTGTGTCTTCAATTCCGTTTTAATTCAAGTGGGTAGAGTAAAAAATACCCTAACTTTGGTTCATTAGTTAATGATACCCTTGCCGTTATAATGAAGTCATTTTTACCCTACAGTTACTAATTTCATCGTTTATACCCTTCTATTAATTCCCAAATTGATTCAAATTAACCTAATTTTTTAAAAATGGCCCATTCCCATTTTAAACCCATGTTTCGGCCCGTCTAAAAACCTAACCCAGATACTAAACCCATTTGCCTAAATGGAGTTGAATGTTTCGTTCACAAGCATGTCTAGCGGGCTACATGATCCACTTGGTACATTCAGATCAATGAAAATATTGTCCTCTATGGATGTCAATTCTCTGATTTTATTTTTGCTTCCATTGGGAATTCGTTACGACCCGAGAGCACCCCCTAGTTGTAACCGACGCATTCAACCTCGAAGAGGTTTTATACAAGCCTCTTAACATTCATTCATCACATAGGTATGAAAAGTACTGCAGAATTAGAACTTTTCACAATAAAGTCAATAAGGAAACTTTTTTATAAAACGTAAGAAGAAATATTTCTCATCGCAAGCCATCTCAGACACATCTCATTCTCATTGGATCACAACCCTTACACTGAAAGAAATATACTAGTCTGATACAAATTCATAATGAAAGAAAACTAGACATAACATCCATACCCTCGAACATATGAGATCATACCACGAGTCTTGAGAGAACAATATAATTTTCAAGTTTCAACTCTAAGATCCTCACTTTCCACCACCTACACTTGTACAAATAGAGAAGAATATGAAGTTAATACAATTAAGCACTAAGTATTGCAATCATGCAAAAGCATGCTTTAAAGAGGACATTTTAGGTGAAATATATTTTTCATACTATTTTTATAAAAACTTCATGAACCAAGTGTAAAAGACATCATACAAGTCAATCATCAACAAACAAGGTAATATTCCCTTAATTCTCAACATATCACCATATTCATTAAGTAACCCATTGACCATTTAGGATCTTTATCCAAAGTTATCCTAAGACCCACCTAGTTAACACATAAAGAGACCGTCCATACAACCTCTTCATTACACACTCCTTAAGACTACCAAAGATAAGGACATTGCCCTTCCATCACAAACAACAAGTCTATCCATTACTAGAGATACTAGAAGAAACATTCATGCATTTAAGAATATCACATAAAGACCACTCCCAGAATAACCCTAAGTTACATTAGTACAATGTGAAAGTAGCATCCTATTCTACTAACTCCCACTTAGTGCTCCTTTGAACCACCCTAGACTAGGCACATCACATTCAACAAGTCCTATAACCTTCCTTAACATTATAAATAAGACCAACTTGCTTCATTAAACATAATATAGAAACCATTCATTCATTAACATTACAAGGACACACCAAGACTCCCTCCAAATTCCTATTTGTGCAATACATAGATGACGTCCTATTCCACCACTTACTGATACGCTCAAATTACACCTCCATAAAGAATTATAAGCGATTGTATCAAGTAAAGAACTCAACTAGTAGGTTGGGGTTGATCCCACGAGGAAAATAGTTTAGACTTAACTTCAATGTACAATACTTCTACTTCGATGTACAATACTTCTATTTAGTCAAGTTCTTTCCAAAAACAGGTAATTAAAGATTTTTTTTTGAAACAAAATTCTTGAATATCTCTAAGTAAGACAAGTAACATGAGTAAAGATTTAGTTTTTATCAAGTTGTGAGAGAAACTAGGGTATATGTGTTCCCTATAGGTTCATAACGTCGTATTCCTAGCTATAACAATTCTTCCCTAGTATTTCCATGCAAAGTGATAAGTTAGGTATCTCTATATTCTTGGTCTGACATTTAAAGAATTTCATTCCGTACCTTGGTCCAGCTACGTATGTCTACGCTACTAACCCTTACATTTACTTCATATTAAACATCATATTCGATGTATGACTTAGTTATTACTTCGTACCAATCGAGACTACCCTATTAGATAGTATCTCACTAAATCTATGTTGATAATTCTTTTCCTATTAACTACCTCTTTTGTCCGGAAAGTAGACATAAGGCGAGTTCTAACGTGTGCACTCGTTAAAAAAACTTCTAAGCAAAAGAATTATCAATGCATGCAATAACTATTTGGGAATTGTTATTAAGCTAGATTTACTTTGTTAATCACCCATGGTTCCCTCAATCCTAGTTTTGAATATAGTTAATCATGTATAGAAAAATACAATTCATAGTAGATACACAATAAATCATGAACTTACTTTGACCAATTTAAAGAAAATCCAGAAATTCAACTTGAAACAACAAGAAATCACTTCAAAACCAAATCCAGAAATTTGAATTTATGCTAAAGTTGCAAGAATCCAATCTCCAACAACAAACTATGAAAAGTAATAGAATCAAACCCCAAAACGAGGTTTTACACCCTATTTTTAGAAAACATTATCCTAAATTAAAATAAATTAAAATAAGAAAAGTTTTCCAAAAATGCGGCTGCAGTCGCGACCCCAATAGACGGTTCTGGATTAAACGACGGACCACCAACTACCTCCGTCAGTCCAGACTAGAATCATTTTTTGTCCCTCAGATGGTATGATCTTTGAATCAATCAATGGACCAACAACACGGTCTGTTGACGCATCTACAGTTCATCGATGCCTTTTATTTCTCCATCCTTAGAATTTCTCCAACTTCGGGTACTGGACTATCTCTTATCTCATCGATGATTCAACAAGTTGTTCTATCGATCAATCGATGAACCGTTGATCCTCTCTGTAGTCCTACACTGGTCAGGTTTCCTCGAGTTTCTCCTTTTGCTTGAACTTCAATCGACGATCACCACCTATGGACCATCGATGGAACTACGAACCGTCGATGGCCTTTGTGGGTCGCTTCTGCAGTTTATTTAAGTTTCCTTCTGCATTTTATTTCTGGACATCTTTCCTGCAAAACAAACATAATGATATGTTAAAACTACTACAAAAAAGGCTCTAGGCACAAACAACTCTTAAGGAAAAAACATTGAAAACACCGTGAAACCATGTTACATCAACACCCTTAAATTAAATTCGTTGTTTGTCCTCAAGCGACACACTATGACTCAAAACAACATTTGTACAAAAGTATACTATTTTAAGCTTTCGCAGTCACATGACTTTCAATCGCGACTTCCTCTTTGCTTTTGTGCATGCTTAAGCTCTTAGGTTCGACAAGCTAACTCATGTGGATCATATCATGACACTAACTCACTATGCATCGATACATCTACTATTTTGCCTCTCACCAAGGTACCAAATTTCCGACATTGCAATTAGTGCCCTCACTTCAAAAGAAATCCTCCTTTTTCACGCAGTGATTTGAACTTTGCGTACAAGGATTTATATTCAACACTCACACTAAAAAACAAGTTCATACATAGCTAGTACTTGTCGCCATAGGTTTGCCGTTATTTTCACTGCATAAGTTCACCACAATAGACTTCTAGGATCACGATAGGACTTTCTTGGCTTGTAATGTAGGTTCAGGGTTAGGTATGGTACATATGGGTACATTTCAGTGACTTTTTGACCTACTTGACATTACCACCAAGCTTCCTACCTTGTTCGTTGTCTTTTGTGCCCTACTTTTCTCCTCTTTTCATCTTTGTCTTGCTTTAGCCTTTCTTCTTTGTGGATATGACTCTTACCTCATTTTGTTCACCTCTTTTCTTTCTTTTCTCTACTTTTTTCCATTTCAATTCATTTTTTAAATAATTTTTTTAATAAATTTTTTTCAATTGATAATTTTATCGAGTAACATTTTTTGCTCACTTCCTCTTTTCTTTTCCACGTTACACTCTTTTCATACCCAAGTTCGGATGATCACTCATAATAGCTACCCTTAACTTCTGGTGTTGCCATGAGTTGAGGTACACATTGCCCAACGTTGGGTTAGGGACAAGATGAGGCCAATTTCTGTATTATCCACCCTAAACTTAGGCTTTTGGCCTAAGTCGAGGTGCACATGTCCAAGGAGGGACCAGAACCAACACATTAAACCCAGGAAAGGTGAGATGGTGAAGAAAAGAAAAGTTTATTATAGGATCAACAAATTTGGATAAAAAAAGGGTAAAACTTTTATTTGGTTCACTTCATTTTAGGCTAGATGTTTGCTAATTTGAACAAAGGCCTATGATCCTTTTCTAGTCGTCTAACGTAGATTCCTTTTGCACGACCAACCGGGCAAGTTCTAGCTAAATACCAACAATTGAACACTCAAACTCCTCGCACTCTCTTGACACTTCATTGCCCTATCAGATTATCAGATTTCCAAGTTTAGGGGTTAGATTGAGGGTCATGCAGTGGGTGCCTGTCTATGTCATGATTACAACCAACACACTCAACTCATATTAACCTATTCATGCAAGCATTTTCTTAGGAAGAGATATCATTCATACTTATTCATCATGCTTCATATTTCGTGCTTTTATACTTTGTACAAGTTACAACATGATGGTTCAACAGTAAAGTAATCAGTCTCTTGGGGCGAAAGAACACAAGCAAGAAAACCCCGAAGAGAGGATCGTGAGTTGGAATACTCAGACTTCACCCTAACACTCACTTTCGATTTACCCCACCCCAACAAAATAGCATGCAATTGTCCCCAATGCATCAAAAGAAATACAAGTACAGGGTGGCAGGTGAAGCAAACCTGAGGCGCATAGCGCCGATGAACACTCAATAAGTAGGCGGGTCTGGTTGCCCGAAACCCACAACCACAGTAAATGGGTCACCCTTAATGGTGCCCACAGCAATATCAGCACTATCAGTTGTGCTCCTCTCACCAGCCTCCAGTCTGGAACTAGACACCCCAAGATCTATCTCTCGAGCCCTCATCTAACGGGTCTCCTCATCAATCAAAGAGGCTCTCCTCGTAGCCTCAAGGTCCGTTCGCTCCTTCTTCCTCGCACGGGCATCTTCTCTCTCTCTGTTGTTCGGCTAGAACGATGCCTCTTCGAACGACAACGTGGCTCAGGTAGCGGCTCAATAGGGGTTCTGAATAGTGCAACAAGCACAATGTCCTCCGCTAGCTCGAAGGGTGCAGTATCGAGCTCAGCCCCCCTCATCTCTAGACTGCTGTCTACATATGTCCGCAAACTCTCTGCAGCCTCCTAAAGAGTAGTCAAGTCAATTGCGGGGGCTGGGTCTGCAAGAACCCACAACTCAAATGCATCAAGGCACTGGTGAACCACCTGAATCTTATACTCCGTCTATATGGTCACCCTCTTCTCAATCCGGTCCTCAGCCTCGGCGATGGATTTGCATCCAAGTCTATATGTGATGCAGCAGGGTGGCCAGTTGGGCCTGTAAATTCTGTTACCTCTCCAATAGGACCAATGATGCAGATTGTGGAGTAGACTAGGATGATTTAGGCACTCTACTAGTGTCATGGGCGAACTCCGCTAGGGTGGTATCAGCGGGATGTGAAGTGGAATAGTCAGCCCCTTCAGCTAACTCTACCGTGTCCACCAAATTTTCACCCAATGGCTACAACTCAACTCTGGGCCATCTCCGCGGTGCCGCTTCATTGGCCTCATCCCTGATGAGACATATATAAACTGTGCCACCCAAAGTTCGAAGTGTATCACAGTGCCAAATGAGCACTTCGGCGTCCCTGCATAGTTATAAGATCAGACACGCGAATGGGTAAGTAGTGGAGGAATTGAAATCCCTCTCACGTATCACTAGGATCAACAACTTTGCAAAGTCGATCTTCAAACCTGCCACCAAGGATGCTACAAAAACCGCTATATCCCAAGTAAGAATATTATCTGCTGCCATCGGATATAGGCAGTGGCGGACAAAAGCCAGAAGAACTTGGCTATGAAAGTGAGGTTGGACTTTTTGATCAGCCCTTTTGGGTCTAACACCTAATCTTCTCCCTCACTGTTGATGGATAGGTGTTGAGCAAGCCACCTTTTACCTGTCTCTCTCTGCTCCACAGTCCTCTGAAATCGGCCACTTTTGACCATATCCCACGTTCAATCAAACTTCGGATTTAAGATTACCCGAGTAATATCAATGGAGGTGCCATCCATGAAACGACATATGATGACCAGAGAAATATCCACCCGACAGCCCCGAATTAGCACTGTGGTAAGTGGCTCTTATTTGGCGGGTCTCACCTGCCTATCCAAAGAACCGCTGAGAGTCAACACATAGTAGATGTATAACTATTCAACAATCTTCTCGCTACACATCCCTAGACTCTTAGACATGCACTCGAGCTTGTGGCGGGTGAACAATCTCTGCACATCAGGGACTGAGTGAAGACTCTTCGTAAGAACTCTAAGCTCGATCGTCACCAATCAGGTCATCACCCCTTGTCATTTAGCATCTTGGCGTCCCTGTAGACATGATACTGACCATCTATGCACCACTGATTCGGTCTCTTTAGCAACTGGTGCAGATACATCTGCCTGGGGTGCCAGGACAGACTCTGAGCTAGTAGACTCATAAGACGAGGCTTGGCAGGAAGGTTCCTATGATTTAGTGGTTCCATTTGATACATGACCGGAGGAAATGACCTCAGTCGACCCTGAAGAGTGGGCAAACTATGATCTTAATGCTGCTTCGGAGCCAGATGCTCCTTCAGAACTCGAGGCAGACCCAGATGGTGTGCCCGTCAATGTGCGCTCCTCATCAGACTGGAAGGCAGTGACTACATTGGAAACCACCTTCTAGGGCGTACCTCGAGTGGCTCGTGCAGCTGGTGTAGAAGTGCTGGTTCCTGGGGGGGACATACTGGGGATCCCTCTTATTGTCAGAAGGGCTAATCATTCAATGAGATAGTGCCACAAATTTGGACCTGCCCCTGGAATAAACGGTGTCCGATTTTGGGGCCATATGTACCTGTAAAGAAGTTATTAGTCTCATAGAAATCTTGCTACACACTCGAAACAAAAAAAAAGAAGAAAAAAGAAACAAGAAGCACATTCCAGTTCAGACCTGCACTATTGGTTGACGGGCACTATAGACGGGCCGTCGATAGGGCATGTGAGCTGACACTTAGAATATATTTATCTTACTCAAATCTTCAAACATCTCAGTTTAAAATGAAGAACATGTAAAACGGCCCGTCGATCAATCGATGAATCATAGTCCACTTCCCTCGTCTAACACTTAGAATAATTTTCAAAATCACACAAAAAAATATCTCCAAATGAAACGACAGACGTGAAGAATGGCCCATCGATCAATCGACAGACCGTATTCCACTTCCGTCATCTCAAACTTAGACATATTTGTAGTGGTCTAATCGACGGACCCTATCGATGGCTTATCATTCAATCGATGGTCCATCGATGGGGTCTCGTGTTGATGGCCTGAGATAGATTTCAGGCCATGTTGCAAACTCCACATTTTGACACCTTTATACCTACACATGTTTACACAACATAAAACAACAATCAAACGACAATTCTTTATTCCTAGAGTTTCAATTTCACAAGATTCATGCTTTAATTCATCGATACTACAAAACCCTAAGTCGGAAAGACTACCATTACCATCACAAACATAATTTAAACAAATTTTATAGCAACCCAAACTTTCTATCATTCCAAGGGACATTTTACACAAGTTCTAACAAGCAAAATCAAACAATTGTGTCTCTCAGTCAAGACCCAATTTTTAATTGTTGATCCAATAGTGTATGAACGAGAATTTATAAAACAAAGGTAAATTAAATACCTTATGATCGTAGTGAAGTGATCGGGATAGTAATCCTTGCAACAACCTACGTGCCTGACTTGAACACCGACCGACGAAGGCAATGGGAACAAAGTAGAATTTTAGGAAGAAGATGGTTTTGGGAATTCAGAAGTTTGAAAGAATCTGATAGTTACGGAAGGGGGAATATGATGTTTTATGAGAAAGGAAGGAAATAAGAGAGATAAATGGTTGGGGAAAGAATTTGAAAAGATTTTGGAGGCTAATGAATAGTTTTAGCTTTTATTATTACCGAACGGGTCGGGTCAGGTTACTAGTACTTTGGACCGATAAAACCCCGTCGACGAACCGTTGATGGCAACAAGACTTAGAAAAATTTCTAGACATACATGGGATTTACGATCACCATCATCGGTCCATCAATTGAATGACGGCCATTCGATTGGGTCCATAGATCTATGCACCTGACCATTTTCTGCAGAATTTTAATTTTGGTCCCTGCACATGTAACACCCACTAAGATATTCTTTTTGTATTGTTTTATATACTTTTGAGACACGGACACTAAACTAATCTCTAGCCAACACTAATAAAAAAAATAAAGCATGAAGATGATACACCTTGGGTTGCCTCCCAAAAAGTGCTTGATTTAACGTTGCGGCACGACGCAAGATCCTTGATTACTCAGACTTCATCAAGGTGATATGCCTCAACCACTTCATGGACACTCTCTACATGCCTCAGGTAGATCTTAATCCTTTGACCATTGATACTGACCTTTGCACCCTCCATATTCTCCAACTCAACCACTCCATGTGGAAACACTTTAGTGATAAGGAATGGTCCCTTCCACTTGGACTTGAGTTTGTCCAGAAGCAAGCGTAGCCTAGATTTGAATAGAAGCACCAAATCCTCAACCACAAATTCTCGCTTTTCAGTCTTTTGGTCGTTGTAATTCTTCATCTTCTCATTGTATATGGCTGAACTTTCATACTCTCTTAGGCGAAGCTCATCAAGCTCATTTAACTTATTAAGTCTTTGTTCCACCTCTTCATTCCACTCCATCTTCAGTGTCTTTATTGCACACATGGCTTTGTGCTCTAACTCGACTTACAACGGACAAGCCTTTCGATATACCAGTTGGTATGGAGACATACCTATGGGGGTCTTGTATGCGATCCGATAGGCCCAAAGAGCATCATCAAGTCCTCTTGACCAATCTGTTTTATTAGCATTTACCATTTTTGATGATCTCTTGATTTGACACCTTAACTTGCCCGTTAGTCTGTGGATGATAAGGAGTGGATACATTATGGAAAACCCCATATTTTTCCAATATCCTTTTGTACAACTTATTGCAAAAGTGAGATCCACCATCACTAATAATGGCCCTAAGTGTGCCAAAACTTGAGAAGATGTTCTTTTTCAAGAATGCTGTGACACTCTTCCTTTCATTGTTAGAAAGCGCTATAGCTCCCACCTATTTTGACGCGTAGTCTACCGCCATGAGTATATACTTCATACTATGAGAACTCACAAACGACTCTATAAAATCAATGCTCCAAACACCAAAGAACTCAATCACCGGAATAGGATTTATAGGGAGCTCTTGCCTATTCGAAATTCCTCCATCTCTTTGGCATATATCACATGACTCGTCAAACTCGTGAGAATCTTGGTGAATGGTTGGCCACTAGTACCCACACTGCCAAATCTTGTGGGCATTCTGGATAGCACTATGGTGCCCACATAGGGGAGGATTGATATGCCTCTAAAACACTTAACATCTTAATTTTCGACACGCAACGATGAATAAGCCCATCAACACAACTCTGGTATAAGTAGGGATCATCCCAGAAGAAAATTTTCATATCATACATGAACTTCTTCCTCTGATGGAAGGACAAGTGCGATGGGACTATATCACTATCCAAATATTTTGCAAAATTGGCGAACCATGGAATTAAATCATTAGAAGCGGCTAATACATACTCATCACGGAAGGTATCATCAATTTCAACCGTTTCACCTTTTGTCGCATAGCTTCATACTCTAGTCTAGAAAAGTGATAGGCAACTTGATTTTCAGTCCCTTTTCTATCTTTTACCTTAAAATCAAACTCTTGCAATAATAGAACCCATATAATCAACCGTGGCTTCACATCCTTCTTCGCCATCAAGTACCTCAAAGAGGAGTGGTCAGTATGCATTATGACCCTCGTGTCATGCAAATAGGAGCAAAATTTTTCGAATGCAAATACCGCAAGAAGCTCTTGTTATTCATAGTATAGTTCTTTTGGGCCTCATTCAGGGCCTTATTTGCATGATAAATGGGGTGAAGGATTTTTTCCCTTCTATGTCCCAATACCAAACTAAGAGCAACCCCACTAGCATCACACATTACCTCAAATGTCTCACTCCAATATGGGGAAATAATAATGGGTGCGGACACCAACTTCTCTTTCAACTCTCAAAATGCTTTCAGACAGGATTCATCAAAATAGAACTTATATTCCTTCTCAAGTAATTTGTACAGAGGATGTGCAATTTTCGAAAAATCCTCACTAAATGTCTTGCAAAAGCCCTTATGTTCCAGAAAACTTCTCACACCAATTACAGAGATGGGTGGGGCAAGCCTCTCTATAACTTCAGCTTTCGCTCGATCAACCTCTATCCCCTTCTCCGAGATGCGATGACCCAATACTATGCCTTCTTTCACCATAAAGTGACATTTTTCCCAATTCAGCACAAGATTGCAATCTTCAGATCTTTTGAGAACCTCTACAAAGTGACTCAAACACCAAACAAAGGAGTCGCCAACAACCAAAAAGTCATCCATGAACACCTTAATAGTGTCTTCCACCATATCAAAGAATATTGACTTTATACATCGCTAGAAAGTGGCCGGTGCATTAAATAACCCAAAAGGCGTCCTCTTGAAGGCGAATGTCCCATAAGGGCAAGTAAAAGTGGTATTTTTTTGATCTTCCGAGGCAATAGAGATTTGATTGTAACCCGAGTAGCCATAAAAAAATAGTACCGTCCTTTTCCTGCGAGTCTATCTAACAACTGGTCCATAAAGGGAATAGGAAAATGATCCTTCTCAGTCCATGCATTCAGCTTCCGGTAATCCATACAAACTCTCTACCCGGTAATCGGCCTCATTGGGACAAACTCGTTTCTCTCATTAGGCACTACTGTCATTTATCCTATTTTGGCACATACTGAACAGGGCTTACCCAACTACTATCTGCAATAGGATATATGACTCCGACATCGAACCACTTTATGATCTCCTTCTTCACCACCTCTTGCATAGGTAGATTCAACCGTCTCTAGTGCTCAATACTTGGCTTGTGATCAGACATGAGTTGGATTATGTTTGAACAAATACCGTGATGGATCCCAATAATGTATGCAATAGTCCAACTAATGGCTCGTTTGAACCTCTTCAAACTAGACACTCTACTTGTCGCACATTCAAATCCCCTGCAATGATCAGCGTCAAAGTGTAGTGGTATAACCTTAAGCTCTAATTTTGGAGCCTCCTCAATAGATGCTCTCGCGGGTGGAGACTCGCGATGCTTCATATCTAACTCCAATTTATTTAGTTTAGACCAATATTCATTTTATTCAAGTTCCACAACCAAAGAAACATACTCTTTAATACCATCACTTTCAAAATTCATGATCACTGTCACTAGTGCCTCGACACTTAGGCTTTCTTTGATTTGTACCTCAGACATACTCTCAACCCGATAGAATATAACAGGTACCATTTGGATCTCACCACTATGCTTCATGAACCTACAAATATTGAACGTTACTTCTTCATTGTTCAACCTAAACTTCATATGCCCTTTCTCCATATCAACCAAGGCATGACCGGTGATAAGGAATGGCCTCCCAAGAATAATAGGAACCTAAAGTCCACCTTACAATCAAGAATCACAAAATTAGTCAAAAATATAGACGACTCCACTTTCACAAGCACATCATAGAGTATCCCAATGGGCTTCTTCACTGTTCGATCGGCCATCAGTAATCGCATTGCAGTAGGCTTTGGGTCACCCAAACCAAATTTTTTTATAAATGAAAAGAGGCATGAGGTTAATGCTTGCACCTAGATCATATAGTGCTTTAGAAAAGTGTAATAATCCAATGGTACATGGAATAGTGAAAGCGCGGGGATCTTCCTTTTTCTTCACAAGAGACCTTGTAGCAATAACACTACAATGCTGCATTCGTTCATCATCCTCAAAACTTACCGATCACTGCTTTTTAATCATATCATTCATAAATTTAGCATAACCGGCATTTGTTACAAAGCTTCAATCAAAGGGAGCGGATGGTGGTGGAGGTCTAGGAATGGGGACCAACTTTCTAACACAGACGACATAGGTGGATCAATCGTTTGCTTACCTCCTTGAGTAGTGATTCTCATGCAATGTCCATAATTTTTAGGATTTTGGATGGTATTTCTAGGAAGAGTGCCCAATTGGCGTGGGTTCACAATAGTGGACAATTGGTCCATTTGTAACTCAAGATGCTTAATCGAGACCGCATGTGCATCCACCTTTTGCCCAATGTTAACTAAATCACCTCTTAATTCCTTGGCGTACTCATCCCTAGCATCAAACCTACTCATCATCTTCTGTAACATATCCTCAACTCACACCATAATACCGCCACCATCCTTAGGAGCAACTTTCCGATTTTGAGGTGGGACATAGGGCCCACTTCGATCATTTCTGTTACCATAGTTACCCCGGTTGAAGTTGTTATCGCAGGTGTAGTTTCCATATCGAACATACTAGATCTCTCTATTCTAGTTACCATAGTTTTGACCTTAATTTCATTGACCTTGATGCCAATTCTCTTGATTGGAGCCTTTGTTTTTTGGTTAAAAACCCCCTGTCTGATAATTCACTACATAAGTATCCTCTTCATAATAGTACTCATCCGCTAGCGGTTGTGGTTTAGTCAAGTAATTCACCGCATTTACCTTCTCTGCACCTGTAGTGACATTTTTCAATACCAACTCTAACTCTGTTCTCATTTGAGACATCTCCTCACGAATCTCATCTGCAGACAGATTGTGTGTAGCTTGCACTGCGAAGGTGATTCTCCCAGTGTTTGACTTAGTACTCCAAGCCTTATTGTTGTGAGAAATTTTCTCCAACTTCTTTGTGATCTCAGGATATGTTAACTCACCATACGAACCTCCTGCAATAGTATCTAGTACTGCTTTATTGTTATCATCCTGACCCCTATATAAGTACTCTTTTAACGACTCATCATCAATGATGTGGTTAGAGACACCTCTCACATACGCAGTAAATCTGTCCCAAGAGATACTTACCAAATCCTTAGGTAGTGCCACAAAGTTGTTCACTCTATCATTGTGGTTGAGCTTTTTTGACACCGAGTAGTACCGAGCTAAGAACACATCTCTCAATTGATCCCAAGTATAAATGGAATTATAGGGTAACTCATTAACCCATATCGCGACATCTCCAGTCAATGATAGAGGAAACACTCTAAGCAAGGTAACGTTCATATCAAAGTCTGACCTCCCAACACAACTCTTGCACACATACCTCAGTTTGACTATGTGAACATGTGGATCCTCAGATGGTAGACCTACAAACAAACCGCTCAGGGTGAGCATCTGTGTCAAACTACTAGTTACCACGAACGTGTGCCCATGGGGTAGGAGGTAGGACTAGAGGACCATCAGAATCAATTTTATTGACATTGCCCCTAAATAACTCTTGAGGGCATGGGATGAAAGGTTGTATCCTCAACACATCATCATTTTGATTCTCCGCAACTACTTGATTGTGAGCCTCAACTAGTGATGGACGCTGACGAATTATCCCATCACCTAGATTGGCTGGATTCTACTGATTTTCCACTCTTCGTAGTGTACGATTAAGTTAAGAATCAAATGGAATGAACAGTTATCCTCGGCTCTGTGTACTTGGCATACAATAGAGCTAGACTTGTAAGAAACAAAAAAAACAAAAGTAACTAAAATCAGGAAATAATTTACTAAACTTTAATAATGTTATTAAAGTTAATCTAAAATCCACTTTCCCCGACAGCGTCACCATAATTTGATATGCTCAAATTACACTTTCCTAAAGAAGTATAAGCGGTCGTATCAACTAAAGAATCCAAATAGTAGGTTGGGGTCGATCCCACGAGGAAAATAGTTTAGACTTATATTAAATGTACAATTACTTCTATTTTGTCAAGTACTTTCCAAAAACAAGTAATTAAAGGGTTCTTTTTTGTGAAACAAAATTCTTAAATATCTCTAAGTAAAACAAGTAACAGGAGTAAAGATTTAAATTTTTGTCAAGTTATGAGAGAAACTAGGGTATATGTGTTCCCCATAGATTCGTAATGCCATATTCCTAGCTATAACATTTCTTCCCTAGTGTTTTGCATGCAAAGTGATAGGTCAGGTATCTCTACATCATTAGTTTGACATTTAGAAAATTTTACCCCGTACCTTGGTTCGGATACGTGTGTAGTTTAAGCTACTAACCCTTACCTTTACTTCATTTTAAACATCATATTTGATATATGACTTAGTTATTACTTGGCACCAGTCAAGACTAGCCTATTAGATAGTATCTCACTAAATCTATGTTTATAATTCTTTTCTTATTACTACCTCTTTGGTACAGTAAGTAGCAACAAGGCTAGTTCTAATGTGTGCACTCATTAAAAAGACTTCTAAACAAAAGAATTATCAATACATGCATTAATTTATTTGAGAATTGTTATTTAAGTTAGGTTTACTTTGTAAGTCACCCATGGTTTCCACTACCTTAAATGTGGATTTAGTTACCCATGCATATAAGAACAACATTCATATTTTTTAAACAATAAAATATGAACTTACTTTGACAATTCGAAGGAAATCTTGAAAACCCACTTGGAATAACAAGATAACACTTGAAAACCAAATCCATAAATTGAATTATTGCGGAAGTTGCAAAACCCACTCTCCAAACACAAACTAAGAACAATAACAATAATGTCCAACCCCAAAAACGAGGTTTTAATCCCTATTTATAGAAAAATTGTCCTAATTTAAAAGGATTTAAAATAAGGAAAGTTGCCAAAAATGTGGTTGCAATCGACGACCCCCACAGATGGAACGTTGATGAAACGAAGGAATGTCGATGAAACTACAGACAGTCGACTTCCTTCCTCAGTCCAGACATAGAATCATTTTTCGTCCCTCAGATGGCATCATCTCTGAATCAATCGACGGACCAACATCACGGTCCGTCGTTTAATCTATGGTTCGTCGATGCCTTCTGTTGCTCCATCCTTAAAATCTCTCTAACTTCTAGTACTGGGCCTATCTATGATCTCATCGATATGAATTATTTTAGTTATCCAATAACGTACTGATATATTCTACAATTTATTTTATCATTGTATCTTTAGATTTTAGAGTAATTTCTAAAAAAGAATTTTTGAACTTTATGGACAATAAATAGTGTGGTTTAGTTGGTGAATATAGTGTTTGACTTAAGTAAAAACTAAACAAGTTAGACTTAGAAAGTTGTTAAGTTGTTTTAATGAGTTCAAATATAAAATGTGGTTTAGTTGGTGAATATAGTGTTGAAATTAAGTAAAAACTAAGCTAGTTAGACGTAGAAAACTTTTAAGTTCTTTAAATAAGTTTAGTTGGTGAATATAGTGTTGTTATTAAGTAAAAACTAAAGTAGTTAGATTTAGAAAGTTGTTAAGTTGTTTTAAGCAATTAAAATATATAATGTGGTTTAGTTGGCAAATATAGTAATGAAATTAATTAAAGCTAAACTAGTTAGACTTAGAAAGTTGTTAAGTTCGTTAAATAAGTTATAATAAATATTGTGGTTTAGTTGGTGAATATAGTGTTGAAATTAAGTAAAACCTAAACTAGTTAGACTTAGAAAGTTGTTAAGTTGTTTAACTAAGTTGAGATATACAATGTGGTTTAGTTGGTGAATATAGTGTCGGAATTATGTAAAAACTAAACTAGTTAGACTTAGAAAGTCTTTAAGTTGCTTTAATAAATTAAAATATATAATGTAATTAGTTAGTGAATATAGTGTTGGAATAAAGTAAAAATTAAACTAGTTACCCTTAGAAAGTTGTAAAGTTCTTTAAATAAGTTTTATTATATAATGTGGTTTAGTTGGTGTATATTGTATTAAAATTAAGTAAACACTAAACTAGTTAGACTTAGGAAGTAAAGTTCTTAAACAAAATTTAAATGTATAATGTGGTTTAGTTGGTGAATATAGTGTTGGAATTAAGTAAAACTAAACTAGTTAGAGGTAAAAAGTTATTAAGTTGTTTTAATAAGTTAAAATATATAATGTAGTTTAGTTGGTGAATATAGTGTTGGAATTAAGTAAAACTAAACAAGTTAGACTTAGAAACTTGTTAAGTTCTTCAAATAAGTTAATGTAATTTAATTGGTGAATTAGACTTAGAAATTTATTAAGTTTTTCAAATAAGTAATGTGATTTAGTTGATGAATATAGTGTTGGAATTAAGTTAAAAACTAAACTAATTAAACTTAGAAAGTTGTTAAGTTCTTCAAATAAGTTAATGTGATTTAGTTGGTAAATATAAGTGTTCGAATTAAGTTAAAATTAAAATAATTAGAGTTAGAAAGTTGTTAAGTTCTTTAAATAAGTTAATGTGATTTAGTTGATGAATATAGTGTTAGATATAAGTTAAAACTAAACTAATTAGACTTAGAAAGTTGTTAAGTTATTTCAATAAATAATGTTATTTAGTTGGTAATATAGTATTAGAAGTAAGCTAAAACTAAACTAATTAGACTTAGAAATTTATTAAGTTCATCAAATAGGTAATGTGATTTGTTTGGGGAATATAGTGTTAGAAGTAAGTTAAAACTAAACTAGTTAGACTTGGAAAGTTGTTAAGTTCTTCAAATAAGTAATGTGATTTAGTTGGTGAATATAGTGTTTGAATTAAGTTAAAACTAATCTATTTAGACTTAGAAAGATTTTAAGTTCTTCAAATAAGTTAATGTGATTTAGTGGTGAAGATAGTGTTCGAATTAAGTTAAAACTAAAATAATTAGATTTAGAAAGTTAATGTGATTAAGTTGGTGAATATAGTGTTAGATGTATGTTAAAACTAAACTAATTGGACTTAGAAAGTTGCTAAGTTCTTCAAATAAGTAATGTGATTTAGTTGGTGAATATAGTGTAAGTTAAAAACTAAACTAATTAGACTTACAAAGTTGTTAAGATCTTCAAATGATTAATGTGATTTAGTTGGTGAATATGGTGTTTGAATAAGTTAAAACTAAACTAATTAGACGTAGAAAGTTTTTAAGTTCTTCAAATAAGTTAACGTGATTTAGTTGGTGAATATAGTGTTGGAAGTAAGTTAAAACTAAACTAATTAGACTTAGAAAGTTGTTAAGTTCTTCAAATAAGTTAATGTGATTTAGTTGGTGAATATAGTGTTTGAAGTAAGTTAAAACTAAACTAGTTAGACCTAGAACATTGTTAAGTTTTTCTAATAAGTAAGATTATTTATTTGGTGACTATAGTGTTTGAATTAAGCTAATACTAAACTAATTATATAAAGTCGTTAAGTTCTTCAAATAAGTAATGTGATTTAGTTGGTGAATATTGTGTTCGAATTAAGTTAAAACTAAACTAATTAGACTTAGAAAGTTATTAAGTTCTTCAAATAAGTTAATGTGATTTAGTTGGTGAATATAGTGTTGGAAGTAAGTTAAAAGTAAACTAATTAGACTTACAACTTTCTATAGTGCAGGTGAACCGATTAGAGGTTCAGTCTATGGCTATCCAAAAAAGACATATGAAAAGAAGCAGGCTTAATATTGTGGTTCATCATCCTATAGCTTCGATGGAGAGGATAAAGAGACAATATATGCAATGGAGGGTAAGATTGTTTTTCTCAATGCCGAGCTTGTTGCTGTAGCCGACAGAGAGATGAAGAGAGAGGTGGAGATTGCGGCATCAAAGGAGGCAAAAATATGAGGTATGCAACGCTTCAGGCCCAACTAACTTTTCTTTTTGAATTAGGAAATATTCTTCCTCCATGTCCTGCAAGTAGTGATGATGTAGCTGATCAGGAGGGTGATGAAAATGATAAGGGTTATAAGAAGAGTGAGGGTGATAATAAGTAGTTGTATTATTTTGACATTTTAGACTTCTATATTTTTGGAATTGTTTGATCGTATTTTAGTTTATTTTGAAGTTGGATGAAGTTTATTTTGAAATAGTTTAATGTATATTTTGAAAATATTATGTTGTTTTGGTTGGATGAAGTTTATTTTAAAATTGCTCATTTGGAATTCTTTGAGTTTGATGAAGAATATATTGAAATAGCTTATTTGGAATTCTTTTAGTTGTTTTGATATAAATCTGCAGGTGGGATACTAAAATTGCAGCTCAATGCTGCCAGTGTTGTAGAAGAAATACGGACCTCTGGAGGTCGGAATCAGAAAGATGAGAAATAAAAATACCGACCTTCGCAGGTCGGAATCTAAATAATAAGATATAAAAATATCGACCTCCGAAGTTTGAAATCTCAAAAATAAGAAATAGAAATACCGACCTCAGGAGGTCAGAATCTAAAAAATAAGGAATAAAAATACCGACCTCCTTGGGTCAGAATCTAAAAAATAATGTGCATATGTGTATATCGCGTGTGTGATCTTGATAATGTGAATATATACATATGTGTGTGTGTGTGTGGGGGTACACATAGATATATATCACATTATCCTTCCCCTAATACATTTATTTAAGTCATGACACCTTAACACAAGTCACCTTACTTCACATTATACCTTGATATATACCACAACATGATACTACTACAATTTACATAATAATGCCAACAAGGTAATGATCATCATACACAAAAAATAAGCACCGCCGCCATAAGTAAACCATACCACACAAGAGCAATTCATTTATCAATTTTACATTAATAAAGGAATTAGGTCAACTTATGCTCTTCCAATGGACATAATCACCATTCCTTAATCCTCGATGAATTCATAATCCAAATAGCATAAATAACCATAGAAATCAATAATATGACATAAACTAAAACCAATTCGACAAACATTATATCTTAAGGCACAAACCCAATTCATAAAACCAATTTAGGAGATTTGGACAAGACACGGGTTCTTCAAGTAATTCCATTAAAATCATGTTATAAACCTTGATTCAACATCATTACTTCAATATCATGAATTATAAAATATTTTAACAATGAATTCATGCATAGAATAGAAATTGAGAAAATTGATTATAGACTCACCTTTGAAAACCTTTGAATTGGACTCCTTAATGAGAGGTTATTCAAGAATGAAGGATTATTTTATATTAGTACTAAGAAGCCCGTGACATTTGGATTAAAAAATTGGAGAATTGACCTTCTTGTTTGGAGCTTGAAAGTTCTTTAATGGAGGATTTGAGTAGAGGAGAATTTAGAGAGAAGGGATAACTTCTATTTTTTTTATTCAAATTGAGGGTTGAAGGTTTTGATTGGGGAAATAGGTGTAAAATGACTTAAAATCAATGTATAATACATCCCTAAATACCCAAAAAAACCCTAAATTAGTTGAACCTTTTTAATTAAGTCTAACATGACTTATAAATGGCTTGACAAAATCTGGATCATGAGTATGCGTCGCGGAGGCACTTTCCAATCTTGTTTCTGGAAATCAATTTGAGGAAGAAAGCTTCTTTACAAGCCTGCGATGAAAAGGCAACTTTTGGCCTTTGAGTGTTGGGAGTGCGACACGGCTTGGGCTTCAAAAACAGCTTACCTACACATTGCCTTTGCATCTTCTTGGTCAAAGCTTAGGTCGTCCTCAAGGACCCTTTGGTTGATCTTTGGGGAAATGTACCCGGACATTTTGACCCTAAACTTGATTATTAATACATTAGGGCCACCTCCATTTATTTTAGACTACAAAAAACACAGCGAAACAAGGAAAACATGCTGTAACACGCTAGCACACAAAAGATTAGCTTCCGGACGTCTTAGTTGTCCTTTGACGTTTGACTTCCAAACTCTATAAAACTGACTTCAAAAGATATATTTCATTATTTTAACAAGTTATTAACTATAAAAATCCAAGTGAAGCGCTAATTTATCCTAGTTCATTTTGAGGGTGTAACAATACTCCACTAGTTGCAAAATATTCGTCCTTGAATTACACTAAAATACTTTAAACATTTTCAAGGTTTAGAGACTCAAGACTTGCAGCTCACAACCACATCACCACAAATACATCTTCATAGTCAAGTACCAAACTTAGGAACACCAACTTCACATCACTGTGCACTCAAGGAAACACAAGCAAGTAGGAACTATCTGCACAATTCATAGTGTACACATACTTCATCATTTTCATTGCATTATAAAGAAACTACCTTCTCCAACTTTTTGACATGCTCATCATTTCATTATAAGGCCCATCATGCAATAACTTTCAAATCATACATAGGTATAATAAACATAACAACTTTTGAGGCAATTAAGTGAATATCACTAGATGCACATTGACATGAGAAATATAGATTAACTACTAATATTACCATGTAATCATAATATCATCAATAGCATGCAACATATTATCAAAAGGGTGCTAATAACATAAGGATACATGCCACCCTTCATCTTATGGAAGACTCCAAAGCATAACAAAACCACTAAGAATTGTGGTCTCAAGGTTGAATAAGAATACAAGCAAAAGATAAGGATATCAACCACCTTACTACTCAACTCATTCTCCCCCACTAGGGGTAAACCCATCTAAGAACAAATCAAAACAAACATAAGGAACTATGTCTCACCGGGGCCTTTATTTCATATTAGTTCCTTTGTTAGCTTGTAGCACATAGAAATAGTTTTTCTTTTAAGCATTAGGATTCGAACCATCGTGAGGAGCTTGGTTGGTTTCCTTACCTTTTGTTGCAAGAGTTGGGAAATATCTCATATTATGAACCTTCTTTCAACACCCAAAACACCCATCCGTACTGGCAAGACACTTACCTGAATGTTGTTTTCCAGATGTAGTACATCTAGACCTCTCAAAAGTAAAGTCACCTCCATTTCCTCCTTGAGAATTTGGGTTGGACACCCTATCCTTGATCACCGTGGGGAAATATTAATTGTAAAACCTCTTCTTAGACTTGAGTTGACTTTATTCATGCGGCCTAGGCCTCTTCCCATGTCTATTCATCTTCCTAAGCTTGGTCTCCTCAATTTGTTGGGCATACAAAACGAGTCTAGAGATATCCATATTATGATGGAGCATTGTCGTATGACACTTTTGTTCAAACAAACTAGACATCACCATCACAAACTTATTCATCCTAGCCCTAGAGTTGGTAATCAAGGTTGGGACATAATTAGAGAGTTGGGTGAACTTGAGAGATTATTCCTTCACACTCATTCCAGTTTGATAGAGGTTCATGAATTCCACTAACTTTTTCTCCCTCAACTATAAGGGGAAAAAACTATCAAGAAAAGTCGTCTTAAACACTCCCAATCTACTGGGCTCGCCCTTACGGGTCTCTCATCCCTCTATTGCTCAAACCACACTTGTGTCACATCTTTTAGTTGGTAGTTGGCTAGTTCGTCTTTTTCCCTAGAAGTTACTCCCATAAAATCTACTACTTTAAACACCTTATAAATGAAGTCTTGTGGATCCTTATCCACCACAGTGCCATGAAAAGTAGGAGGATTTATCCTCATAAAATCTCGCATCCTAGAGGTGGGAGTACCTACATTTGATTTCACTAGGATTCAACTTTTCAGTTATTTTGGACCGTCATGGCTTGAGCTTGGTAGTGACGAATTTAGCTTCACTCGTCGTGAGTTGGGTTGAAGTTTGGAAAGAAGAACTTATCTCCATATTAGACATGGTCCCTCCCTCATTGGGAGCTTGTAGACTTTAGGGCACTCGAGGGGGAATATCCTCATTCACATTCTCTTCTTGAGCACTCCTTGGATTAGCCCCTCTCGTACTCATGTTCCTAAAATCACAAGAATAGGATTAGGAACTCATAGAGATACACTTTAAGGCACGACTTCAAGACTATCAACGAAGTGTAACTTCTATCGTCCTATAACCTCTCGCTCATTGATATTTCGCGACTTACATTAATGAATAAGACTCTACTAGACATGGCTTATAAGACTTTGAACACTAAGACTATCTCCATAACCTTATGCTCTGATACCAAGTTTGTTACGAGAGGACACCCCTTACTCGTAACAAGCGTATTCGACCTCGAAGAGGTCTTATACAAGCCTCATAACATTCATTCATCACATAGGTATGAAAAGTAGGGGAATTAAAAATTTTCACAATAAATTCAATGAGGAACATTTTTTATAAAACGTATGAAGAACTAAGTCACATCACAAGCCATCTTAGTAATATCTCATTCTCATAGGGTCACAACCCTTACATTGAAAGAAAGATACTAGTCTAATATAAAATCATTTACGAAATAAAATAGACATAACATTCATGCCCTCGAACATATGAGGTCATACCAAGAGTCTTAAAAAAAATCTAATTCCCAAGCTTCAACTCTAAGATCCCCACTTTCCACCACCTACACTTGTAGAAATAGAGAAGAATATGGAGTTAGTACAATTTAAGCCCTAAATATGGTAATCATGCAAAATTATGCTTTAAAGAGCACATTTTAGGTGAAATATGTTTTTCATGCTAACTTTTTATAAAAACTTCATGAACCAAGTGTAAAAGATATCATACAAGTCAATCATCAATATACAAGGTAATACTCCCATAATTCCCAAAATATGACCATATTCATTAATTAATATATTAACCATTTAGACTTTTTATCCAAAGTTATCCTAAGATCCACCTAGGTAACACATGAAGAGACCGCCCATACAATCTCTTCATTACAACTTCTTGAGACTACCAAAGATAAGGACATTAGATTTATATCACAACTCAATAATTCAATTCATTACTAGACATAATAGAATAAATATTCATGCATTTAAGGACTTCACATAAAGACCATCCTCTAGGATAACTGTAAATTACACTAGTGCAATATGAAAGTAGCATCCCGTTCTACTAATTCCGACTTTGTGCTCCTTTGGAATCACCCTAGACTAGGCACATCATATTCAACAAGTCCTATAACCTTTGTTAACATCAGACAAAAGATCAAAATGCTTCGTTAACATCATATAGAAACCGATGTATCATTAAAATTACAAAGGACACACCATATCTCCCTCCAAATGCCTATTTATGCAATGCATAGATGACGTCTCATTCCACCACCTACTCTAAGTAGTATACCCTTAGGAAGATCTAGTCCATTACATTCTTTTGTGGGGGTAAGCTTTAACCGACAAAGCACATGAGAGTTTAACATGGAATCCCGGTATTAACCCCTACTGGATGAGGGATCCTCACTTGCCTAAGGTACGGTCATGATTTAGCTTTTATGTGGTAAACCACTAGCTAGTCCTATGTCGGCACATAGTTAAGGTATAAGGAGATTACTTCTATGTACTACATCTCAACTCACGGAGAGTACCCATCACAAAGAGTTGCTTTTGGATACTTTACCTCTACTCACGGAGAGTATCCACCCCATTTCATATCCTCTTGGTGCTAAACAATAAAATCCATGGAGTATTAGATTTTCATTATATTCATTAACTATTGGTTAAGACATTGCTACTAAGTTCTCTACCTCTACTTACAGAAAGAATGCTCATCCCAACCTATCATTCATTCATTAGAAAGATCTTAGGAATATTGAGTTTGTTACCAGATAAAACAGCTCTACTCACGGAGAGTCCACCTCAAAGTTCCCTATCATTCATTAGAGTTCATTCGAGAAAACCTTTCAATAGACTCACATTCATTAAATTTTTATTAGCTTCATTCATTCACTCATTGTGTGTATATATGAAAAAACCTTTCACATAAACACCATCATTAATAACATTGTCTTCTAAACATGATCATACTACATTCATCATAATCCACACACAACCATACTTCACATTCACATTATCAAGATCACACACACACACACATATCACATTATCCTTCACCTTATACTTTCACTTAAGCGATGGCACATTAACACAATTCACCTTAATTCACATTATACCTTTATATAATAATACCTACAAGGTCATGATCATAACATATACAACAAACAAGCACCACCACCATAAGTGGATCATACCACACAAGAGCAATTCAATTATCAATTCTACATTAGTAAAGGAATTGGGACAACTTTCCCTCTTCAAATAGACAAAATCACCATACATTAATCATCCATGAATTCAAATTCCAATAGCATAAATAACCATAGAAATCAACAATAAGAGATAAACTAAATCCAATTCTATCAACATTATATCATAAGCCACAAACCCAATTCATAAACCTATTTTAGGAGATTTAGAAAAGACATGGATTCTTCAAAGAATCCCATTAAAATCATCTTGAAGACCTTGATTCAAAATAATTACTTAAATATCATGACTTAGAAATTATTTTAACAATGAACCCATGCATAGAATAGAAATTGAGAAAATTGATCATTGATCCACCTTTGAAAACCTTTAAATTGGACTCCAAGAGGTTATTAAAGAATGACGGATTATTATACCTTAGTATTAAGAAGACCACAAATTTGGATTGAATCTTAGAGAATTGACCTTCTTTCTTGAAAGTTTTTCAATGAAAGATTTGAGTAGAGTGAGAATTTATAGAGAAGGGAGAACTTCTATTTTTTTAATTCAAATTTAAGGGTTGGAGTTTTTGATTGGGAAATAGGTGTATAATGACTTACAATATATAATACACCCCCAAAATACTGAAAACACCCCTACATTAGTTGGACCTTTTTAATTAAGTCTAACTTGACTTTTAAACGAAGCGATCAAATCTGGGATATGGTTGCACGTTACATAGACACTTCCCAATCTTGTTTTTGGAAATAAATTTGAGGCAGAAAGTTTCTTGACAAGACCATGATGCAAAGGAAACTTTTGACCTTGAGTACTGGGTGCGCGACGCGGCTTGGGCTTCAAAAACAGCCTGCTTGCACTCTGTATTGACAACTTCTTTGTCAAGCTTGGGTCCTTTTCAAAGACCCTTTGGTTGGTCCTTGGGGTGTTGAACCCAGAAATTTTGACCCTAAACTCTATTACTAAGGCACTAGGGTCACCTTCACTGCTTTTAGACTCCAAACGACACACGAAATAAGGAAAATATACTAGAACACGCTAGCACACAAAAGACTAGCTTCTGGACGTCTTGGTTGTCCTTTGTCGTTTGACTTCCATAGTCTATAAAACTCACTTGAAAAGAAATACTTCATTATTTTAACAATTTATTAAATCATAAAATCCATGTGAAGCTCTAATTTATCCTAGTTCATTTTGAGGGTGTAACACAATCTTATACAAATTAGGAAGTTGTTGTTTTGGGGTAATATGTTTTCTCTAACCTTCAAGTTTTATTGGATTGCTATAGTGTTTAATGGAAATGTAAAGTTTGATACTGAGTTT
The DNA here is from genome assembly GCF_036512215.1 of Solanum lycopersicum. Classification (NCBI taxonomy): domain Eukaryota; kingdom Viridiplantae; phylum Streptophyta; class Magnoliopsida; order Solanales; family Solanaceae; genus Solanum; species Solanum lycopersicum. The sequence continues at coordinate 31,916,032 of NC_090811.1, forward strand.
ATTTCTATTTTTTTTCATTTTTTGGGTTTTCTTTTATTGCTTGTGGAATCGTTCCAAGTTGTTTTTGAATGATGAACAGGGGAAGAATAAGAAGGAGAAGATTCTCGTTTGTTGCTCAAACACAATGCGTAAGGCCTGCAACATTATTGTTATCTTGTTTGACTCTGAGAAAATCAACAAGGTTTAGAGTATAAATTTTATTATTAATCATCGACTTTGTTCTTAGACTGGTATTCCTTTCCATTCTAATGCTATGAAAGAGAGTCAAATGAATATGGAAATGGGAAATTTTTTTGGAAATCGAAAAACTCAAATCTGTGGTAATTTTTCTTAAGTGTGTTGCTTTAACTCATTCATATCTTAAAAATTTCCTTAAATTTGCAGTCATAAACATGTCTTGTTCAGTATTTTTCCTTCAACTGAATGTCATCCTCTTCGTCTTCACCGACCATCTTACTCTTTCTCCATTGTTGCAACTTTGGGCTCAATTTCTCCATTGTTTCAATTTTGTGATAAAAAGATGGTAAGACAATTTGATTTTACTTCAATGAAAAGACCTGCATTTGACGAGACTTAATCAATTGGGTGAGGAAATAGGTTAAATATTTATTGGGTTAGGTTTTTAGACAGGTCGAGATATGGGTTTAAAATAGGGAATGAGTCGTTTCTAAAAATTCAGGTTAATTTGAGTCAGTTTGGGAATTTATGTTAATTAAGTGGTATAAATGTTGAAATTAGTAACGACATGGGTAAAAATAACTTTATTTTAATACAAGGGCATAATTAACTAATAAACTAAAGTTGAGGGGTATTTTTTACTGTTTTCCCTTTATTTTTTTCTCTCTGTTTACTTTTATATCAGGTACATAAATATACTACAATAAAAAATATTCATCGTTTATAGCAATAACATTTTTTTTCACTTGATCACTTTTAATTCATTTATAATACACTTTCAATGCATATTATGAAGAAGAACTTATTATTCACATATAATACAAGTTACATTGATGATTGACACATTTATCACATATTTTAATACACTATAATACAATGTGTCAATTCTTACCAAGAAAGTATAATATATTTTAAAATCAGTTAAACATATATATATTGTATACATAATTCACTTTTAATACATATTGCATATTTAACATAATATTGATAAGTATTGCTATAAATGGTAATAAATTAAAAGTATCGCTAAAATCAATAGTTACTTATTAAAAAGTAGGGGAAATGGCCAAAATCCCACCTAATCTATAGCCGAATTTTAAACTATACACATTAAATTTACCGGAATCTTATTACCTCCATGAAGTGTCTAAAACTGAAATTAATACCTCCTTGAATGCTTAGTCGTCAAAGAGAGTGTATTTCACTCTCTCAAAGAGAGTGAGCACAAAAAACAAGTATCAAAACTTTATTTTTAATATTTTTTTTTTCAAAGTATATGTAATTTTATTTTTATTTATTATTTATTGACTTTCTTCTCCATAGCAACCAAATTTCATTCACCATTGTTGATTTCACAAAAACTTATCATGTAAAAACTTGTAAGAACCAATCAATTCAATTGATGATAAAATGATATGTATTTATATCATCCAGAAAAGGAGATTTGGATCAGATTTGAAAGACAATCAAAACATATATATATATATATATATATATATATATATATATATATATATATATATATATATATATATAATTTTTCTCTTTATTGCTCGACCAGCAGCCAAAATCATTGCTCCTCCGGCAAAACCCAAGCCACCAATACACCCCCCTCCTCTTATCTCTCTCATTCCAAGACAATCACCATGAAAACCTACCTTTGTTTTCACATCGAGTTCGACTACAACAACAACAATAATAACAAAACCTTGCGGCTGCACTACTCCGACCAATGAGCTTTGATAAAGAATGAAAAAACTCGACGAAGCAGCGTATGCACAAAACCTTTTAGTTTGTTTGACAAGGTTCTCCGACAAGCAAACCAAAAATATTGCTAGACAAGCGCTCTTGTTATCAATATTTTAATTTTGTTTCTACCAATTCAATAGGAATTTGAAAGAATTGGGGGAAGACTTGACTTTAGGAATTTGAAGAAATTGGGAGAGTGTAGGAGAAAATGAAACAGAATTATAAAAAAGTTGAAAAAGGGTAAATTAATCAATTTCTACTTGTCAAACGTGTGAAATTCACATGCCAAGATACATGTTGTTGTGACTACTAAAGGGTGTAATTATTACCATTTTAAATAGTTCAGGTGGGTGATAGGACTCCCGTAAAATTAAAAGTTTCTTAGTTAGTAAATTCGAATATAGATGGTGGGGGGTGATCATTTTCTCTAAAAAGTCCAATCCATATAATTTTTCCTTAATATTTCATGTGTTCACTTTTAATTGTCGTGTTGTACTTTTCGAAAGTCAATTTGACTAATTTTTCAAGTTAATAGGTTACATTAATTTGATATTTTAAACATTAAATTTAGATATTCAAAAATTATTGGAAAAGTACTATAAATGCAAATTTTTTGCATATCAATACATTGAAAAAATATATCATAAGTAAAATTTTATATCATTAGACTCATAAAAAGGAAATCATGACAGTTAAAAGTGGACGATGGTAATATATGTTTGTTAAATAATGGAATGAGTATATTAAATGGTATATATTTTGGGTTAATATTGGTGACCTTTTTCTATTATAATCTATTTCACTTAAAATACTATTTTATAGTCAATTCTATTGAGGTGATCTCCCGAAGAATTGAAGAAGTTGAAAATTTGAGTTTTTGATGTTCTGCATCTGTTCTTTGTGTTTTCAAAAAAAAAACAAAAAGAATACATTTGATCCGAAATCACAATCGAAAAGCATTAAAAGTTGTTTGGGGTCTTTTTGAAAAAATGGTATTGCAAAATCGG